>NC_137350.1:5433982-5801482 GCF_965287045.1 Carcharhinus amblyrhynchos
AGAGACTAAATAGACTGGGTCTGTACTCGTTGGAGTTTAGAAGGCTGAGGGAGGATCTTATAGAGATGTATAAGATAATGAAAGGGATGGATAGGGTAGAGGTAGAGAGATTCTTCCCACTTAGAAAGGATAGCAGGACTAGAGGGCACAGCCTCAAAATAAGGGGGGGCAGTTTAGATCAGAGTTGAGGAGGAACTTCTTCACTCAAAGGGTGGTGAATCTCTGGAATTCTCTGCCCGTTGAAGTGGTGGAGGCTGCCTCGCTAAATATATTTAAGTCACGGGTAGATAGATTTCTGATAGACAGGGGAATTAAGGGTTATGGGAAGAAAGCGGGAAAGTGGAACTGATCCACTTCAGATCAGCCATGATCTTATTGAATGGCGGGGCAGGCTCGAAGGGCTAGATGGCCTACTCCTGCTCCTATTTCTTATGTTCTTATCTCACCATCCCCACATTGGGTCAAGCTCATTCTACCGGAGCCTTATCCTATTCCACCGTGGCTCTTTCTTCATTCCTTCTTTAATTATTGATCAAGTCCCCTTTAAGTGATGTCATATTCTGTCCCTCAGCTGGTCTCCTGTCGGAAATCAGTTCACGTTTTAACACTCCGTTGGGTGTCTTCCAGCTTCCTCCTTTTAAAAATTTTTTTTTACTCCATCCTTAAAGTTACAAAGCCAGTGCACAGAGTGGACTACGCAATCCCAAATCCGTCACTTTGCTTGCTCTGGGAAACCAAATTCAAACTGACTCCAACTCAAGGTTCCCACAAGAGAGACAAACAAGATCCAAGCTGACAATGTAAGGCACTGCGCCCCATCATGGCCTTGATCTGATGGCTGGTACCTGTGACAGTGCAGCATTCCCTCAGTGTGGTCCCTGTGACAGTGCAGCATTCCCTCAGTGTGGTCCCTGTGACAGTGCAGCATTCCCTCAGTGTGGTCCCTGTGACAGTGCAGCGTTCCCTCAGTGTGGTCCCTGTGACAGTGCAGCATTCCCTCAGTGTGGTCCCTGTGACAGTGCAGCATTCCCTCAGTGTGGTACCTGTGACAGTGCAGCATTCCCTCAGTGTGCTCCCTGTGACAGTGCAGCGTTCCCTCAGTGTGGTCCCTGTGACAGTGCAGCATTCCCTCAGTGTGGTCCCTGTGACAGTGCAGCATTCCCTCAGTGTGCTCCCTGTGACAGTGCAGCATTCCCTCAGTGTGGTACCTGTGACAGTGCAGCATTCCCTCAATGTGGTCCCTGTGACAGTGCAGCATTCCCTCAGTGTGCTCCCTGTGACAGTGCAGCATTCCCTCAGTGTGGTCCCTGTGACAGTGCAGCATTCCCTCAGTGTGGTCCCTGTGACAGTGCAGCATTCCCTCAGTGTGCCCCCTGTGACAGTGCAGCATTCCCTCAGTGTGGTCCCTGTGACAGTGCAGCATTCCCTCAGTATGGTCCCAGTGACAGTGCAGCATTCCCTCAGTGTGCCCCCTGTGACAGTGCAGCATTCCCTCAGTGTGGTCCCTGTGACAGTGCAGCATTCCCTCAGTGTGGTCCCTGTGACAGTGCAGCATTCCCTCAGTATGGTCCCGGTGACAGTGCAGCATTCCCTCAGTGTGGTCCCGGTGACAGTGCAGCATTCCCTCAATGTGGTCCCTGTGACAGTGCAGCATTCCCTCAGTGTGGTCCCTGTGACAGTGCAGCGTTCCCTCAGTGTGGTCCCTGTGACAGTGCAGCATTCCCTCAATGTGGTCCCTGTGACAGTGCAGCATTCCCTCAGTGTGGTCCCTGTGACAGTGCAGCATTCCCTCAGTGTGGTCCCTGTGACAGTGCAGCATTCCCTCAGTGTGGTCCCTGTGACAGTGCAGCATTCCCTCAGTGTGCTCCCTGTGACAGTGCAGCATTCCCTCAGTGTGGTCCCTGTGACAGTGCAGCGTTCCCTCAATGTGGTCCCTGTGACAGTGCAGCATTCCCTCAGTGTGCCCCCTGTGACAGTGCAGCATTCCCTCAGTGTGGTCCCTGTGACAGTGCAGCATTCCCTCAGTATGGTCCCGGTGACAGTGCAGCATTCCCTCAGTGTGGTCCCTGTGACAGTGCAGCATTCCCTCAGTATAGTCCCGGTGACAGTGCAGCATTCCCTCAGTGTGGTCCCTGTGACAGTGCAGCATTCCCTCAGTGTGGTCCCTGTGACAGTGCAGCATTCCCTCAGTGTGGTCCCTGTGACAGTGCAGCATTCCCTCAGTATGGTCCCGGTGACAGTGCAGCGTTCCCTCAGTGTGGTCCCTGTGACAGTGCAGCATTCCCTCAGTATGGTCCCGGTGACAGTGCAGCATTCCCTCAGTGTGCCCCCTGTGACAGTGCAGCATTCCCTCAGTGTGGTCCCTGTGACAGTGCAGCATTCCCTCAGTGTGGTCCCTGTGACAGTGCAGCATTCCCTCAGTATGGTCCCGGTGACAGTGCAGCATTCCCTCAGTGTGCCCCCTGTGACAGTGCAGCATTCCCTCAGTGTGGTCCCTGTGACAGTGCAGCATTCCCTCAGTGTGGTCCCTGTGACAGTGCAGCATTCCCTCAGTATGGTCCCGGTGACAGTGCAGCATTCCCTCAGTGTGCCCCCTGTGACAGTGCAGCATTCCCTCAGTGTAGTCCCTGTGACAGTGCAGCATTCCCTCAGTATGGTCCCGGTGACAGTGCAGCATTCCCTCAGTGTGGTCCCTGTGACAGTGCAGCATTCCCTCAGTGTGGTCCCTGTGACAGTGCAGCATTCCCTCAGTGTGGTCCCTGTGACAGTGCAGCATTCCCTCAGTATGGTCCCGGTGACAGTGCAGCATTCCCTCAGTATGGTCCCGGTGACAGTGCAGCATTCCCTCAGTGTGCCCCCTGTGACAGTGCAGCATTCCCTCAGTGTGCCCCCTGTGACAGTGCAGCATTCCCTCAGTGTGGTCCCTGTGACAGTGCAGCATTCCCTCAGTATGGTCCCGGTGACAGTGCAGCATTCCCTCAGTGTGCCCCCTGTGACAGTGCAGCATTCCCTCAGTGTGGTCCCTGTGACAGTGCAGCATTCCCTCAGTGTGGTCCCTGTGACAGTGCAGCATTCCCTCAGTGTGGTCCCTGTGACAGTGCAGCATTCCCTCAGTATGGTCCCGGTGACAGTGCAGCATTCCCTCAGTGTGCCCCCTGTGACAGTGCAGCATTCCCTCAGTGTGGTCCCTGTGACAGTGCAGCATTCCCTCAGTGTGGTCCCTGTGACAGTGCAGCATTCCCTCAGTATGGTCCCGGTGACAGTGCAGCATTCCCTCAGTGTGCCCCCTGTGACAGTGCAGCATTCCCTCAGTGTGGTCCCTGTGACAGTGCAGCATTCCCTCAGTGTGGTCCCTGTGACAGTGCAGCATTCCCTCAATGTGGTCCCGGTGACAGTGCAGCATTCCCTCAGTGTGGTCCCTGTGACAGTGCAGCATTCCCTCAGTGTGGACCCTGTGACAGTGCAGCATTCCCTCAGTGTGGTACTTGTGACAGTGCAGCATTCCCTCAGTGTGGTCCCTTTGACAGTGCAGCATTCCCTCAGTGTGGTCCCTGTGACAGTGCGGCATTCCCTCAGTGTGGTCCCTGTGACAGTGCAGCATTCCCTCAGTGTGGTCGCTGTGACAGTGCGGCATTCCCTCAGTGTAGTACCTGTGACAGTGCGGCATTCCCTCAGTGTGGTCCCTGTGACAGTGCAGCGTTCCCTCAGTGTGGTCCCTTTGACAGTGCCGCATTCCCTCAGTGTGGTCCCTGTGACAGTGCAGCATTCCCTCAGTGTGGTCCCTGTGACAGTGCAGCGTTCCCTCAGTGTGGTCCCTGTGACAGTGCAGCATTCCCTCAGTATGGTCCCGGTGACAGTGCAGCATTTCCTCAGTGTGGTCCCTGTGACAGTGCGGCATTCCCTCAGTGTGGTCCCTGTGACAGTGCAGCATTCCCTCAGTATGGTCCCGGTGACAGTGCAGCATTCCCTCAGTGTGGTCCCTGTGACAGTGCAGCATTCCCTCAGTGTGGTCCCTGTGACAGTGCGGCATTCCCTCAGTGTGGTACCTGTGACAGTGCGGCATTCCCTCAGTGTGGACCCTGTGACAGTGCAGCATTCCCTCAGTGTGGTCCCTGTGACAGTGCGGCATTCCCTCAGTGTGGTCCCTGTGACAGTGCAGAATTCCCTCAGTATGGTCCCGGTGACAGTGCAGCATTCCCTCAGTGTGGTCCCTGTGACAGTGCAGCGTTCCCTCAGTGTGCTCCCTGTGACAGTGCAGCATTCCCTCAGTGTGGTACCTGTGACAGTGCAGCATTCCCTCAATGTGCTCCCTGTGACAGTGCAGCGTTCCCTAGTGTGGTCCCTGTGACAGTGCAGCATTCCCTCAGTGTGGTACCTGTGACAGTGCAGCATTCCCTCAATGTGCTCCCTGTGACAGTGCAGCGTTCCCTAGTGTGGTCCCTTTGACAGTGCAGTGTTCCCTCAGTGTGGTCCCTGTGACAGTGCAGCATTCCCTCAGTGTGGTCCCTGTGACAGTGCAGCATTCCCTCAGTGTGGTCCCTTTGACAGTGCAGCGTTCCCTCAGTGTGGTCCCTTTGACAGTGCAGTGTTCCCTCAGTGTGGTCCCTGTGACCGTGCAGCATTCCCTCAGTGTGGTACCTGTGACAGTGCAGCATTCCCTCAATGTGCTCCCTGTGACAGTGCAGCATTCCCTCAGTGTGGTCCCTTTGACAGTGCAGCATTCCCTCAGTGTGGTCCCTTTGACAGTGCAGCATTCCCTCAGTGTGGTCCCTTTGACAGTGCAGCATTCCCTCAGTGTGGTCCCTTTGACAGTGCAGCGTTCCCTCAGTGTGGTCCCTGTGACAGTGCAGCATTCCCTCAGTGTGGTCCCTGTGACAGTGCAGCATTCCCTCAGTGTGGTCCCTGTGACAGTGCAGCATTCCCTCAGTGTGGTCCCTGTGACAGTGCGGCGTTCCCTCAGCGTGGTCCCTGTGACAGTGCAGCGTTCCCTCAGTGTGGTCCCTGTGACAGTGCAGCGTTCCCTCAGTGTGGTCCCTGTGACAGTGCAGCATTCCCTCAGTGTGCTCCCTGTGACAGTGCAGCATTCCCTCAGTGTGGTCCCTGTGACAGTGCAGCATTCCCTCAGTGTGGTCCCTGTGACAGTGCAGCATTCCCTCAGTGTGGTCCCTGTGACAGTGCAGCATTCCCTCAGTGTGGTCCCTGTGACAGTGCAGCATTCCCTCAGTGTGGTCCCTGTGACAGTGCAGCATTCCCTCAGTGTGGTCCCTGTGACAGTGCAGCATTCCCTCAGTGTGGTACCTGTGACAGTGCAGCATTCCCTCAATGTGCTCCCTGTGACAGTGCAGCATTCCCTCAGTGTGGTCCCTTTGACAGTGCAGCGTTCCCTCAGTGTGGTCCCTGTGACAGTGCAGCGTTCCCTCAGTGTGGTCCCTGTGACAGTGCAGCATTCCCTCAGTGGGGTCCCTGTGACAGTGCAGCGTTCCCTCAGTGTGGTCCCTGTGACAGTGCAGCATTCCCTCAGTGTGGTACCTGTGACAGTGCAGCATTCCCTCAGTGTGGTACCTGTGACAGTGCAGCATTCCCTCAGTGTGGTCCCTGTGACAGTGCAGCGTTCCCTCAGTGTGGTACCTGTGACAGTGCAGCATTCCCTCAGTGTGGTCCCTGTGACAGTGCAGCATTCCCTCAGTGTGGTCCCTGTGACAGTGCAGCATTCCCTCAGTGTGGTCCCTGTGACAGTGCAGCGTTCCCTCAGTGTGGTACCTGTGACAGTGCAGCATTCCCTCAGTGTGGTCCCTGTGACAGTGC
Source organism: Carcharhinus amblyrhynchos (assembly GCF_965287045.1). Taxonomy (NCBI): domain Eukaryota; kingdom Metazoa; phylum Chordata; class Chondrichthyes; order Carcharhiniformes; family Carcharhinidae; genus Carcharhinus; species Carcharhinus amblyrhynchos. The sequence continues at coordinate 5,439,788 of NC_137350.1, forward strand.
AGCGTTCCCTCAGTGTGGTACCTGTGACAGTGCAGCATTCCCTCAGTGTGGTCCCGGTGACAGTGCAGCGTTCCCTCAGTGTGGTGCCTTTGACAGTGCAGCATTCCCTCAGTGTGGTCCCTGTGACAGTGCAGCATTCCCTCAGTGTGGTCCCTTTGACAGTGCAGCATTCCCTCAGTGTGGACCCTGTGACAGTGCAGCATTCCCTCAGCGTGGTCCCTGTGACAGTGCAGCATTCCCTCAGTGTGGTCCCTGTGACAGTGCAGCGTTCCCTCAGTGTGTTCCCTGTTACAGTGCAGCATTCCCTCAGTGTGGTCCCTGTGACAGTGCAGCATTCCCTCAGTGTGGTCCCTGTGACAGTGCAGCATTCCCTCAGTGTGGTCCCTTTGACAGTGCAGCATTCCCTCAGTGTGGACCCTGTGACAGTGCAGCGTTCCCTCAGTGTGGTACCTGTGACAGTGCAGCGTTCCCTCAGTGTGGTCCCTGTGACAGTGCAGCGTTCCCTCAGTGTGGTCCCTGTGACAGTGCAGCATTCCCTCAGTCTGGTCCCTGTGACAGTGCAGCATTCCCTCAGTGTGGTCCCTTTGACAGTGCAGCATTCCCTCAGTGTGGTCCCTGTGACAGTGCAGCATTCCCTCAGTGTGGTCCCTGTGACAGTGCAGCATTCCCTCAGTGTGGTCCCTGTGACAGTGCAGCGTTCCCTCAGTGTGGTCCCTGTGACAGTGCAGCATTCCCTCAGTGTGGTCCCTGTGAGAGTGCAACGTTCCCTCAGTGTGGTCCCTGTGACAGTGCAGCATTCCCTCAGTGTGGTCCCTGTGACAGTGCAGCATTCCCTCAGTGTGGTCCCTGTGACAGTGCAGCGTTCCCTCAGTGTGGTCCCTGTGACAGTGCAGCATTCCCTCAGTGTGGTCCCTGTGACAGTGCAACGTTCCCTCAGTGTGGTACTTGTGACAGTGCAGCATTCCCTCAGTGTGGTCCCTGTGACAGTGCAGCATTCCCTCAGTGTGGTCCCTGTGACAGTACAGCGTTCCCTCAGTGTGGTCCCTGTGACAGTGCAGCATTCCCTCAGTGTGGTCCCTGAGACAGTGCAGCATTCCCTCAGTATGGTCCCGGTGACAGTGCAGCATTCCCTCAGTGTGGTCCCTGTGACAGTGCAGCATTCCCTCAGTGTGGTCCCTGTGACAGTGCAGCATTCCCTCAGTGTGGACCCTGTGACAGTGCAGCATTCCCTCAGTGTGGTACCTGTGACAGTGCAGCATTCCCTCAATGTGCTCCCTGTGACAGTGCAGCATTCCCTCAGTGTGGTCCCTTTGACAGTGCAGCATTCCCTCAGTGTGGTCCCTTTGACAGTGCAGCATTCTCTCAGTGTGGTCCCTGTGACAGTGGAGCATTCCCTCAGTGTGGTCCCTTTGACAGTGCAGCGTTCCCTCAGTGTGGTCCCTGTGACAGTGCAGCATTCCCTCAGTGTGGTCCCTGTGACAGTGCAGCATTCCCTCAGTGTGGTCCCTGTGACAGTGCAGCATTCCCTCAGTGTGGTCCCTGTGACAGTGCAGCATTCCCTCAGTGTGGTCCCTGTGACAGTGCGGCGTTCCCTCAGCGTGGTCCCTGTGACAGTGCAGCGTTCCCTCAGTGTGGTCCCTGTGACAGTGCAGCGTTCCCTCAGTGTGGTCCCTGTGACAGTGCAGCATTCCCTCAGTGTGCTCCCTGTGACAGTGCAGCATTCCCTCAGTGTGGTCCCTGTGACAGTGCAGCATTCCCTCAGTGTGGTCCCTGAGACAGTGCAGCATTCCCTCAGTGTGGTCCCTGTGACAGTGCAGCATTCCCTCAGTGTGGTCCCTGTGACAGTGCAGCATTCCCTCAGTGTGGTCCCTGTGACAGTGCAGCATTCCCTCAGTGTGGTCCCTGTGACAGTGCAGCATTCCCTCAGTGTGGTCCCTTTGACAGTGCAGCATTCCCTCAGTGTGGACCCTGTGACAGTGCAGCGTTCCCTCAGTGTGGTACCTGTGACAGTGCAGCGTTCCCTCAGTGTGGTCCCTGTGACAGTGCAGCGTTCCCTCAGTGTGGTCCCTGTGACAGTGCAGCATTCCCTCAGTCTGGTCCCTGTGACAGTGCAGCATTCCCTCAGTGTGGTCCCTTTGACAGTGCAGCATTCCCTCAGTGTGGTCCCTGTGACAGTGCAGCATTCCCTCAGTGTGGTCCCTGTGACAGTGCAGCATTCCCTCAGTGTGGTCCCTGTGACAGTGCAGCGTTCCCTCAGTGTGGTCCCTGTGACAGTGCAGCATTCCCTCAGTGTGGTCCCTGTGAGAGTGCAACGTTCCCTCAGTGTGGTACTTGTGACAGTGCAGCATTCCCTCAGTGTGGTCCCTGTGACAGTGCAGCATTCCCTCAGTGTGGTCCCTGTGACAGTGCAGCATTCCCTCAGTGTGGTCCCTGTGACAGTGCAGCGTTCCCTCAGTGTGGTCCCTGTGACAGTGCAGCATTCCCTCAGTGTGGTCCCTGTGACAGTGCAACGTTCCCTCAGTGTGGTCCCTGTGACAGTGCAGCATTCCCTCAGTGGGGTCCCTGTGACAGTGCAGCGTTCCCTCAGTGTGGTCCCTGTGACAGTGCAGCATTCCCTCAGTGTGGTACCTGTGACAGTGCAGCATTCCCTCAGTGTGGTACCTGTGACAGTGCAGCGTTCCCTCAGTGTGGTCCCTGTGACAGTGCAGCGTTCCCTCAGTGTGGTACCTGTGACAGTGCAGCATTCCCTCAGTGTGGTCCCTGTGACAGTGCAGCATTCCCTCAGTGTGGTCCCTGTGACAGTGCAGCATTCCCTCAGTGTGGTCCCTGTGACAGTGCAGCGTTCCCTCAGTGTGGTACCTGTGACAGTGCAGCATTCCCTCAGTGTGGTCCCTGTGACAGTGCAGCGTTCCCTCAGTGTGGTACCTGTGACAGTGCAGCATTCCCTCAGTGTGGTCCCGGTGACAGTGCAGCGTTCCCTCAGTGTGGTGCCTTTGACAGTGCAGCATTCCCTCAGTGTGGTCCCTGTGACAGTGCAGCATTCCCTCAGTGTGGTCCCTTTGACAGTGCAGCATTCCCTCAGTGTGGACCCTGTGACAGTGCAGCATTCCCTCAGCGTGGTCCCTGTGACAGTGCAGCATTCCCTCAGTGTGGTCCCTGTGACAGTGCAGCGTTCCCTCAGTGTGTTCCCTGTTACAGTGCAGCATTCCCTCAGTGTGGTCCCTGTGACAGTGCAGCATTCCCTCAGTGTGGTCCCTGTGACAGTGCAGCATTCCCTCAGTGTGGTCCCTTTGACAGTGCAGCATTCCCTCAGTGTGGACCCTGTGACAGTGCAGCGTTTCCTCAGTGTGGTACCTGTGACAGTGCAGCGTTCCCTCAGTGTGGTCCCTGTGACAGTGCAGCGTTCCCTCAGTGTGGTCCCTGTGACAGTGCAGCATTCCCTCAGTCTGGTCCCTGTGACAGTGCAGCATTCCCTCAGTGTGGTCCCTTTGACAGTGCAGCATTCCCTCAGTGTGGTCCCTGTGACAGTGCAGCATTCCCTCAGTGTGGTCCCTGTGACAGTGCAGCATTCCCTCAGTGTGGTCCCTGTGACAGTGCAGCGTTCCCTCAGTGTGGTCCCTGTGACAGTGCAGCATTCCCTCAGTGTGGTCCCTGTGAGAGTGCAACGTTCCCTCAGTGTGGTACTTGTGACAGTGCAGCATTCCCTCAGTGTGGTCCCTGTGACAGTGCAGCATTCCCTCAGTGTGGTCCCTGTGACAGTGCAGCATTCCCTCAGTGTGGTCCCTGTGACAGTGCAGCGTTCCCTCAGTGTGGTCCCTGTGACAGTGCAGCATTCCCTCAGTGTGGTCCCTGTGACAGTGCAACGTTCCCTCAGTGTGGTACTTGTGACAGTGCAGCATTCCCTCAGTGTGGTCCCTGTGACAGTGCAGCATTCCCTCAGTGTGGTCCCTGTGACAGTACAGCGTTCCCTCAGTGTGGTCCCTGTGACAGTGCAGCATTCCCTCAGTGTGGTCCCTGAGACAGTGCAGCATTCCCTCAGTATGGTCCCGGTGACAGTGCAGCATTCCCTCAGTGTGGTCCCTGTGACAGTGCAGCATTCCCTCAGTGTGGTCCCTGTGACAGTGCAGCATTCCCTCAGTGTGGACCCTGTGACAGTGCAGCATTCCCTCAGTGTGGTACCTGTGACAGTGCAGCATTCCCTCAATGTGCTCCCTGTGACAGTGCAGCATTCCCTCAGTGTGGTCCCTTTGACAGTGCAGCATTCCCTCAGTGTGGTCCCTTTGACAGTGCAGCATTCCCTCAGTGTGGTCCCTGTGACAGTGGAGCATTCCCTCAGTGTGGTCCCTTTGACAGTGCAGCGTTCCCTCAGTGTGGTCCCTGTGACAGTGCAGCATTCCCTCAGTGTGGTCCCTGTGACAGTGCAGCATTCCCTCAGTGTGGTCCCTGTGACAGTGCAGCATTCCCTCAGTGTGGTCCCTGTGACAGTGCAGCATTCCCTCAGTGTGGTCCCTGTGACAGTGCGGCGTTCCCTCAGCGTGGTCCCTGTGACAGTGCAGCGTTCCCTCAGTGTGGTCCCTGTGACAGTGCAGCGTTCCCTCAGTGTGGTCCCTGTGACAGTGCAGCATTCCCTCAGTGTGCTCCCTGTGACAGTGCAGCATTCCCTCAGTGTGGTCCCTGTGACAGTGCAGCATTCCCTCAGTGTGGTCCCTGAGACAGTGCAGCATTCCCTCAGTGTGGTCCCTGTGACAGTGCAGCATTCCCTCAGTGTGGTCCCTGTGACAGTGCAGCATTCCCTCAGTGTGGTCCCTGTGACAGTGCAGCATTCCCTCAGTGTGGTCCCTGTGACAGTGCAGCATTCCCTCAGTGTGGTCCCTTTGACAGTGCAGCATTCCCTCAGTGTGGACCCTGTGACAGTGCAGCGTTCCCTCAGTGTGGTACCTGTGACAGTGCAGCGTTCCCTCAGTGTGGTCCCTGTGACAGTGCAGCGTTCCCTCAGTGTGGTCCCTGTGACAGTGCAGCATTCCCTCAGTCTGGTCCCTGTGACAGTGCAGCATTCCCTCAGTGTGGTCCCTTTGACAGTGCAGCATTCCCTCAGTGTGGTCCCTGTGACAGTGCAGCATTCCCTCAGTGTGGTCCCTGTGACAGTGCAGCATTCCCTCAGTGTGGTCCCTGTGACAGTGCAGCGTTCCCTCAGTGTGGTCCCTGTGACAGTGCAGCATTCCCTCAGTGTGGTCCCTGTGAGAGTGCAACGTTCCCTCAGTGTGGTACTTGTGACAGTGCAGCATTCCCTCAGTGTGGTCCCGGTGACAGTGCAGCATTCCCTCAGTGTGGTCCCTGTGACAGTGCAGCATTCCCTCAGTGTGGTCCCTGTGACAGTGCAGCGTTCCCTCAGTGTGGTCCCTGTGACAGTGCAGCATTCCCTCAGTGTGGTCCCTGTGACAGTGCAACGTTCCCTCAGTGTGGTACTTGTGACAGTGCAGCATTCCCTCAGTGTGGTCCCTGTGACAGTGCAGCATTCCCTCAGTGTGGTCCCTGTGACAGTACAGCGTTCCCTCAGTGTGGTCCCCGTGACAGTGCAGCATTCCCTCAGTGTGGTCCCTGAGACAGTGCAGCATTCCCTCAGTATGGTCCCGGTGACAGTGCAGCATTCCCTCAGTGTGGTCCCTGTGACAGTGCAGCATTCCCTCAGTGTGGTCCCTGTGACAGTGCAGCATTCCCTCAGTGTGGACCCTGTGACAGTGCAGCATTCCCTCAGTGTGGTCCCTGTGACAGTGCAGCATTCCCTCAGTGTGGTCCCTGTGACAGTGCAGCATTCCCTCAGTGTGGTACCTGTGACAGTGCAGCATTCCCTCAATGTGCTCCCTGTGACAGTGCAGCATTCCCTCAGTGTGGTCCCTTTGACAGTGCAGCATTCCCTCAGTGTGGTCCCTGTGACAGTGGAGCATTCCCTCAGTGTGGTCCCTTTGACAGTGCAGCGTTCCCTCAGTGTGGTCCCTGTGACAGTGCAGCATTCCCTCAGTGTGGTCCCTGTGACAGTGCAGCATTCCCTCCGTGTGGTCCCTGTGACAGTGCAGCATTCCCTCAGTGTGGTCCCTGTGACAGTGCAGCATTCCCTCAGTGTGGTCCCTGTGACAGTGCAGCATTCCCTCAGTGTGGTCCCTGTGACAGTGCAGCATTCCCTCAGTGTGGTCCCTGTGACAGTGCGGCGTTCCCTCAGTGTGGTCCCTGTGACAGTGCAGCATTCCCTCCGTGTGGTCCCTGTGACAGTGCAGCATTCCCTCAGTGTGGTCCCTGTGACAGTGCAGCATTCCCTCAGTGTGGTCCCTGTGACAGTGCAGCATTCCCTCAGTGTGGTCCCTGTGACAGTGCGGCGTTCCCTCAGCGTGGTCCCTGTGACAGTGCAGCGTTCCCTCAGTGTGGTCCCTGTGACAGTGCAGCGTTCCCTCAGTGTGGTCCCTGTGACAGTGCAGCATTCCCTCAGTGTGCTCCCTGTGACAGTGCAGCATTCCCTCAGTGTGGTCCCTGTGACAGTGCAGCATTCCCTCAGTGTGGTCCCTGTGACAGTGCAGCATTCCCTCAGTGTGGTCCCTGTGACAGTGCAGCATTCCCTCAGTGTGGTCCCTGTGACAGTGCAGCATTCCCTCAGTGTGGTCCCTGTGACAGTGCAGCATTCCCTCAGTGTGGTCCCTGTGACAGTGCAGCATTCCCTCAGTGTGGTACCTGTGACAGTGCAGCATTCCCTCAATGTGCTCCCTGTGACAGTGCAGCATTCCCTCAGTGTGGTCCCTTTGACAGTGCAGCGTTCCCTCAGTGTGGTCCCTGTGACAGTGCAGCGTTCCCTCAGTGTGGTCCCTGTGACAGTGCAGCATTCCCTCAGTGGGGTCCCTGTGACAGTGCAGCGTTCCCTCAGTGTGGTCCCTGTGACAGTGCAGCATTCCCTCAGTGTGGTACCTGTGACAGTGCAGCATTCCCTCAGTGTGGTACCTGTGACAGTGCAGCATTCCCTCAGTGTGGTCCCTGTGACAGTGCTGCGTTCCCTCAGTGTGGTACCTGTGACAGTGCAGCATTCCCTCAGTGTGGTCCCTGTGACAGTGCAGCATTCCCTCAGTGTGGTCCCTTTGACAGTGCAGCATTCCCTCAGTGCGGACCCTGTGACAGTGCAGCATTCCCTCAGCGTGGTCCCTGTGACAGTGCAGCATTCCCTCAGTGTGGTCCCTGTGACAGTGCAGCGTTCCCTCAGTGTGTTCCCTGTTACAGTGCAGCATTCCCTCAGTGTGGTCCCTGTGACAGTGCAGCATTCCCTCAGTGTGGTCCCTGTGACAGTGCAGCATTCGCTCAGTGTGGTCCCTTTGACAGTGCAGCATTCCCTCAGTGTGGACCCTGTGACAGTGCAGCGTTCCCTCAGTGTGGTACCTGTGAAAGTGCAGCGTTCCCTCAGTGTGGTCCCTGTGACAGTGCAGCGTTCCCTCAGTGTGGTCCCTGTGACAGTGCAGCATTCCCTCAGTCTGGTCCCTGTGACAGTGCAGCATTCCCTCAGTGTGGTCCCTTTGACAGTGCAGCATTCCCTCAGTGTGGTCCCTGTGACAGTGCAGCATTCCCTCAGTGTGGTCCCTGTGACAGTGCAGCGTTCCCTCAGTGTGGTCCCTGTGACAGTGCAGCATTCCCTCAGTGTGGTCCCTGTGACAGTGCAGCATTCCCTCAGTGTGGTCCCTGTGACAGTGCAGCGTTCCCTCAGTGTGGTCCCTGTGACAGTGCAGCATTCCCTCAGTGTGGTCCCTGTGACAGTGCAGCATTCCCTCAGTGTGGTCCCTGTGACAGTGCAGCATTCCCTCAGTGTGGTCCCTGTGACAGTGCAGCATTCCCTCAGTGTGGTCCCTGTGACAGTGCAGCGTTCCCTCAGTGTGGTCCCTGTGACAGTGCAGCATTCCCTCAGTGTGGTCCCTGTGAGAGTGCAACGTTCCCTCAGTGTGGTACTAGTGACAGTGCAGCATTCCCTCAGTGTGGTCCCTGTGACAGTGCAGCATTCCCTCAGTGTGGTCCCTGTGACAGTGCAGCATTCCCTCAGTGTGGTCCCTGTGACAGTGCAGCGTTCCCTCAGTGTGGTCCCTGTGACAGTGCAGCATTCCCTCAGTGTGGTCCCTGTGACAGTGCAACGTTCCCTCAGTGTGGTACTTGTGACAGTGCAGCATTCCCTCAGTGTGGTCCCTGTGACAGTGCAGCATTCCCTCAGTGTGGTCCCTGTGACAGTACAGCGTTCCCTCAGTGTGGTCCCTGTGACAGTGCAGCATTCCCTCAGTGTGGTCCCTGAGACAGTGCAGCATTCCCTCAGTATGGTCCCGGTGACAGTGCAGCATTCCCTCAGTGTGGTCCCTGTGACAGTGCAGCATTCCCTCAGTGTGGTCCCTGTGACAGTGCAGCATTCCCTCAGTGTGGACCCTGTGACAGTGCAGCATTCCCTCAGTGTGGTCCCTGTGACAGTGCAGCATTCCCTCAGTGTGGTCCCTGTGACAGTGCAGCGTTCCCTCAGTGTGGTCCCTTTGACAGTGCAGCGTTCCCTCAGTGTGGTCCCTTTGACAGTGCAGTGTTCCCTCAGTGTGCTCCCTGTGACAGTGCAGCATTCCCTCAGTGTCGTCCCTGTGACAGTGCAGCATTCCCTCAGTGTGGTCCCTGTGACAGTGCAGCGTTCCCTCAGTGTGGTCCCTGTGACAGTGCAGCATTCCCTCAGTGTGGTCCCTGTGACAGTGCAGCACTCCCTCAGTGTGGTCCCTGTGACAGTGCAGCATTCCCTCAGTGTGGTCCCTGTGACAGTGCGGCGTTCCCTCAGTGTGGTCCCTGTGACAGTGCAGCATTCCCTCAGTGTGGTCCCTTTGACAGTGCAGCATTCCCTCAGTGTGGTCCCTGTGACAGTGCAGCATTCCCTCAGTGTGGTCCCTGTGACAGTGCAGCATTCCCTCAGTGTGGTCCCTTTGACAGTGCAGCGTTCCCTCAGTGTGGTCCCTGTGACAGTGCAGCATTCCCTCAGTGTGGTCCCTGTGACAGTGCAGCATTCCCTCAGTGTGGTCCCTTTGACAGTGCAGCATTCCCTCAGTGTGGTCCCTGTGACAGTGCAGCATTCCCTCAGTGTGGTCCCTGTGACAGTGCAGCATTCCCTCAGTGTGGTCCCTGTGACAGTGCAGCATTCCCTCAGTGTGGTCCCTGTGACAGTGCAGCATTCCCTCTGTGTGGTCCCTGTGACAGTGCGGCGTTCCCTCAGCGTGGTCCCTGTGACAGTGCAGCGTTCCCTCAGTGTGGTCCCTGTGACAGTGCAGCATTCCCTCAGTGTGGTCCCTGTGACAGTGCAGCATTCCCTCAGTGTGGTCCCTGTGACAGTGCGGCGTTCCCTCAGTGTGGTCCCTGTGACAGTGCAGCATTCCCTCAGTGTGGTCCCTGTGACAGTGCAGCGTTCCCTCAGTGTGGTCCCTGTGACAGTGCAGCATTCCCTCAGTGTGCTCCCTGTGACAGTGCAGGGTTCCCTCAGTGTGGTCCCTTTGACAGTGCAGCATTCCCTCAGCGTGGACCCTGTGACAGTGCAGCATTCCCTCAGTGTGTTCCCTGTGACAGTGCAACGTTCCCTCAGTGTGGTACTTGTGACAGTGCAGCGTTCCCTCAGTGTGGTCCCTTTGACAGTGCAGTGTTCCCTCAGTGTGGTCCCTGTGACAGTGCAGCGTTCCCTCAGTGTGGTCCCTGTGACAGTGCAGCGTTCCCTCAGTGTGGTCCCTGTGACAGTGCAGCATTCCCTCAGTGTCGTCCCTGTGACAGTGCAGCATTCCCTCAGTGTGGTCCCTGTGACAGTGCAGCATTCCCTCAGTGTGGTCCCTGTGACAGTGCAGCATTCCCTCAGTGTGGTCCCTGTGACAGTGCAGCATTCCCTCAGTGTGGTCCCTGTGACAGTGCAGCATTCCCTCAGTGTGGTCCCTGTGACAGTGCGGCGTTCCCTCAGTGTGGTCCCTGTGACAGTGCAGCATTCCCTCAGTGTGGTCCCTTTGACAGTGCAGCATTCCCTCAGTGTGGTCCCTGTGACAGTGCAGCATTCCCTCAGTGTGGTCCCTGTGACAGTGCAGCATTCCCTCAGTGTGGTCCCTTTGACAGTGCAGCGTTCCCTCAGTGTGGTCCCTGTGACAGTGCAGCATTCCCTCAGTGTGGTCCCTGTGACAGTGCAACATTCCCTCAGTGTGGTCCCTTTGACAGTGCAGCATTCCCTCAGTGTGGTCCCTGTGACAGTGCAGCATTCCCTCAGTGTGGTCCCTGTGACAGTGCAGCATTCCCTCAGTGTGGTCCCTGTGACAGTGCAGCATTCCCTCAGTGTGGTCCCTGTGACAGTGCAGCATTCCGTCAGTGTGGTCCCTGTGACAGTGCGGCGTTCCCTCAGCGTGGTCCCTGTGACAGTGCAGCGTTCCCTCAGTGTGGTCCCTGTGACAGTGCAGCATTCCCTCAGTGTGGTCCCTGTGACAGTGCAGCATTCCCTCAGTGTGGTCCCTGTGACAGTGCGGCGTTCCCTCAGTGTGGTCCCTGTGACAGTGCAGCATTCCCTCAGTGTGGTCCCTGTGACAGTGCAGCATTCCCTCAGTGTGGTCCCTGTGACAGTGCAGCATTCCCTCAGTGTGCTCCCTGTGACAGTGCAGGGTTCCCTCAGTGTGGTCCCTTTGACAGTGCAGCATTACCTCAGCGTGGACCCTGTGACAGTGCAGCATTCCCTCAGTGTGTTCCCTGTGACAGTGCAACGTTCCCTCAGTGTGGTACTTGTGACAGTGCAGCGTTCCCTCAGTGTGGTCCCTGTGACAGTGCAGCGTTCCCTCAGTGTGGTCCCTGTGACAGTGCAGCATTCCCTCAGTGTGGTCCCTGTGACAGTGCAGCATTCCCTCAGTGTGGTACTTGTGACAGTGCAGCATTCCCTCAGTATGGTCCCTGTGACAGTGCAGCGTTCCCTCAGTGTGGTCCCTGTGACAGTGCAGCGTTCCCTCAGTGTGGTCCCTGTGACAGTGCAGCATTCCCTCAGTGTGGTCCCTGTGACAGTGCAGCATTCCCTCAGTGTGGTCCCTGTGACAGTGCAGCATTCCCTCAGTGTGGTCCCTGTGACAGTGCAGCGTTCCCTCAGTGTGGTCCCTGTGACAGTGCAGCGTTCCCTCAGTGTGGTACCTGTGACAGTGCAGCATTCCCTCAGTGTGGTACCTGTGACAGTGCAGCATTCCCTCAGTGTGGTCCCTGTGACAGTGCAGCGTTCCCTCAGTGTGGTACCTGTGACAGTGCAGCATTCCCTCAGTGTGGTACCTGTGACGGTGCAGCATTCCCTCAGTGTGGTCCCTTTGACAGTGCAGCATTCCCTCAGTGTGGACTCTGTGACAGTGCAGCATTCCCTCAGTGTGGTCCCTGTGACAGTGCAGCGTTCCCTCAATGTGTTCCCTGTGACAGTGCAGCATTCCCTCAGTGTGCTCCGTGTGACAGTGCAGCATTCCCTCAGTGTGGTCCCTGTGACAGTGCAGCATTCCCTCAGTGTGGTCCCTTTGGCAGTGCAGCATTCCCTCAGTGTGGACCCTGTGACAGTGCAGCATTCCCTCAGTGTGGGCCCTTTGACAGTGCAGCATTCCCTCAGTGTGGTCCCTGTGACAGTGCAGCATTCCCTCAGTGTGGTCCCTGTGACAGTGCAGCATTCCCTCAGTGTGGTCCCTGTGACAGTGCAGCGTTCCCTCAGTGTGGTCCCTGTGACAGTGCAGCATTCCCTCAGTGTGGTCCCTGTGACAGTGCAACGTTCCCTCAGTGTGGTACTTGTGACAGTGCAGCATTCCCTCAGTGTGGTCCCTGTGACAGTGCAGCATTCCCTCAGTGTGGTCCCTGTGACAGTGCAGCATTCCCTCAGCGTGGTCCCTGTGACAGTGCAGCGTTCCCTCAGTGTGGTCCCTGTGACAGTGCAGCGTTCCCTCAGTATGGTCCCTGTGACAGTGCAGCATTCCCTCAGTGTGGTCCCTGTGGCAGTGCAGCGTTCCCTCAGTGTGGTCCCTGTGACAGTGCAGCATTCCCTCAGTGTGGTCCCTGTGGCAGTGCAGCGTTCCCTCAGTGTGGTACCTGTGACAGTGCAGCATTCCCTCAGTGTGGTACCTGTGACAGTGAAGCATTCCCTCAGTGTGGTCCCTGTGACAGTGCAGCATTCCCTCAGTGTGGTCCCTGTGACAGTGCAGCATTCCCTCAGTGTGGTCCCTGTGACAGTGCAGCATTCCCTCAGTGTGGTCCCTGTGACAGTGCAGCATTCCGTCAGTGTGGTCCCTGTGACAGTGCGGCGTTCCCTCAGCGTGGTCCCTGTGACAGTGCAGCGTTCCCTCAGTGTGGTCCCTGTGACAGTGCAGCATTCCCTCAGTGTGGTCCCTGTGACAGTGCAGCATTCCCTCAGTGTGGTCCCTGTGACAGTGCGGCGTTCCCTCAGTGTGGTCCCTGTGACAGTGCAGCATTCCCTCAGTGTGGTCCCTGTGACAGTGCAGCATTCCCTCAGTGTGGTCCCTGTGACAGTGCAGCATTCCCTCAGTGTGCTCCCTGTGACAGTGCAGGGTTCCCTCAGTGTGGTCCCTTTGACAGTGCAGCATTCCCTCAGCGTGGACCCTGTGACAGTGCAGCATTCCCTCAGTGTGTTCCCTGTGACAGTGCAACGTTCCCTCAGTGTGGTACTTGTGACAGTGCAGCGTTCCCTCAGTGTGGTCCCTGTGACAGTGCAGCGTTCCCTCAGTGTGGTCCCTGTGACAGTGCAGCATTCCCTCAGTGTGGTCCCTGTGACAGTGCAGCATTCCCTCAGTGTGGTACTTGTGACAGTGCAGCATTCCCTCAGTATGGTCCCTGTGACAGTGCAGCGTTCCCTCAGTGTGGTCCCTGTGACAGTGCAGCGTTCCCTCAGTGTGGTCCCTGTGACAGTGCAGCATTCCCTCAGTGTGGTCCCTGTGACAGTGCAGCATTCCCTCAGTGTGGTCCCTGTGACAGTGCAGCATTCCCTCAGTGTGGTCCCTGTGACAGTGCAGCGTTCCCTCAGTGTGGTCCCTGTGACAGTGCAGCGTTCCCTCAGTGTGGTACCTGTGACAGTGCAGCATTCCCTCAGTGTGGTACCTGTGACAGTGCAGCATTCCCTCAGTGTGGTCCCTGTGACAGTGCAGCGTTCCCTCAGTGTGGTACCTGTGACAGTGCAGCATTCCCTCAGTGTGGTACCTGTGACGGTGCAGCATTCCCTCAGTGTGGTCCCTTTGACAGTGCAGCATTCCCTCAGTGTGGACTCTGTGACAGTGCAGCATTCCCTCAGTGTGGTCCCTGTGACAGTGCAGCGTTCCCTCAATGTGTTCCCTGTGACAGTGCAGCATTCCCTCAGTGTGCTCCGTGTGACAGTGCAGCATTCCCTCAGTGTGGTCCCTGTGACAGTGCAGCATTCCCTCAGTGTGGTCCCTTTGACAGTGCAGCATTCCCTCAGTGTGGACCCTGTGACAGTGCAGCATTCCCTCAGTGTGGGCCCTTTGACAGTGCAGCATTCCCTCAGTGTGGTCCCTGTGACAGTGCAGCATTCCCTCAGTGTGGTCCCTGTGACAGTGCAGCATTCCCTCAGTGTGGTCCCTGTGACAGTGCAGCGTTCCCTCAGTGTGGTCCCTGTGACAGTGCAGCATTCCCTCAGTGTGGTCCCTGTGACAGTGCAACGTTCCCTCAGTGTGGTACTTGTGACAGTGCAGCATTCCCTCAGTGTGGTCCCTGTGACAGTGCAGCATTCCCTCAGTGTGGTCCCTGTGACAGTGCAGCATTCCCTCAGCGTGGTCCCTGTGACAGTGCAGCGTTCCCTCAGTGTGGTCCCTGTGACAGTGCAGCGTTCCCTCAGTGTGGTCCCTGTGACAGTGCAGCATTCCCTCAGTGTGGTCCCTGTGGCAGTGCAGCGTTCCCTCAGTGTGGTCCCTGTGACAGTGCAGCATTCCCTCAGTGTGGTCCCTGTGGCAGTGCAGCGTTCCCTCAGTGTGGTACCTGTGACAGTGCAGCATTCCCTCAGTGTGGTACCTGTGACAGTGCAGCATTCCCTCAGTGTGGTCCCTTTGACAGTGCAGCATTCCCTCAGTGTGGACCCTGTGACAGTGCAGCATTCCCTCAGCGTGGTCCCTGTGACAGTGCAGCATTCCCTCAGTGTGGTCCCTGTGACAGTGCAGCGTTCCCTCAATGTTTTCCCTGTGACAGTGCAGCATTCCCTCAGTGTGCTCCGTGTGACAGTGCAGCATTCCCTCAGTGTGGTCCCTGTGACAGTGCAGCATTCCTTCAGTGTGGTCCCTTTGACAGTGCAGCATTCCCTCAGTGTGGTCCCTGTGACAGTGCAGCATTCCCTCAGTGTGGACCCTGTGACAGTGCAGCATTCCCTCAGTGTGGTCCCTTTGACAGTGCAGCATTCCCTCAGTGTGGTCCCTGTGACAGTGCAGCATTTCCTCAGTGTGGTCCCTGTGACAGTGCAGCATTCCCTCAGTGTGGTCCCTGTGACAGTGCAGCGTTCCCTCAGTGTGGTCCCTGTGACAGTGCAACGTTCCCTCAGTGTGGTACTTGTGACAGTGCAGCGTTCCCTCAATGTGGTCCCTGTGACAGTGCAGCATTCCCTCAGTGTGGTCCCTGTGATAGTGCAGCGTTCCCTCAGTGTGGTCCCTGTGACAGTGCAGCATTCCCTCAGTGTGGTCCCTGTGACAGTGCAGCGTTCCCTCAGTGTGGTCCCTTTGACAGTGCAGCTTTCCCTCAGTGTGGATCCTATGACAGTGCAGCATTCCCTCAGTGTGCTCCCTGTGACAGTGCCGCATTCCCTCAGTGTGGTCCCTGTGACAGTGCAGCATTCCCTCAGTGTGCTCCCTGTGACAGTGCAGCATTCCCTCAGTGTGCCCCCTGTGACAGTGCAGCATTCCCTCAGTGTGGTCCCTTTGACAGTGCAGCATTCCCTCAGTGTGGTCCCTTTGACAGTGCAGCATTCCCTCAGTGTGGACCCTGTGACAGTGCAGCATTCCCTCAGTGTGGTCCCTTTGACAGTGCAGCATTCCCTCAGTGTGGTCCCTGTGACAGTGCAGCATTCCCTCAGTGTGGTCCCTGTGACAGTGCAGAGTTCCCTCAGTGTGGTCCCTTTGACAGTGCAGCATTCCCTCAGTGTGGTCCCTGTGACAGTGCAGCATTCCCTCAGTGTGGTCCCTTTGACAGTGCAGCATTCCCTCAGTGTGGTCCCTTTGACAGTGCAGCATTCCCTCAGTGTGGTCCCTGTGGTAGCACAGTGGACCTAGGAACGTCTTTAGAATATTAACCTCACGTTTAAAATGAGATTGCTGTCTCAAATATTCCACAAATGGTGATGGAGGAGGAGTTAGTTAATACTGATGAGAATCAAATACCACAAGGGGGTAAATTTCCCTGTTCCGCCTGCCATGGGAATCGTAGCGGGCAAGGGGAGGACCATGGAAATCCTTGGCTGGGATTTTCTGGTTCCAGGAAAAGCGCAGCTGGAAAATTCCTCCCAAGAAGTTTTGGTCTTCAGAGGACCTTACAGAATGGGTGGGTAAAATTAAAATATGACTAAAATGCTGTGACACATGATGATAATCAGTGCTTTCTATTGGATGGCAGTGAGTTATGGTGATTCTCATTCCACATCCTCTTGTTTACAGATGAATGGAACAGTTCCCTGGACTGAATTGTCACTGTCCTCTGTGCGTGACCCTGGAATCTTCCTGTGCTAACACAGAGCAGAGTGAGAACGAATTTAACTTTCCTGGTCTCAATCACCAACTTTTACAGATGCACCATAGAAAGCATTCTTTCTGGTTCTATCACAGTTTGTATGGCTCCTGCTCTACTCAATTATAAAATGTCATGAATGTAGCAAACCCATGCAGACATGGGGAGAATGTGCAGACTCCGCTCGTACAGCGACCGAAGCTGGGAATCGAACCCAGGTCCCTGGCACTGTGTCGCAGTGGTGTGAACAACTGTGCCATGTGCCGGCATCTATACATACAGACACTTAGATACACACACACACACACACACACACACACACACACACACGCAGCGATATATACAGAGGCAGATATTCTTAGATACTCAGAAATATACAGAAAGACACACAGACAGGCACACACAAATACACAGGGAGAGAGAAAGAGAGAGACAGATAGATACACAGAAAGACTCATAAACACACGTCGATTTACAGACCAACATACAGAGAGTGGGGGTGGTGGAGAGTGAGGAGAGAAGGTAGAGATTCAGAGAGAGGGAGAGAGAAAGTGTCTAAGGGAGAGAGAGAGACAGCAAAACACATGCCCAGATATATCCAGAGAGAGAGTGGGAGACAGAGGGACACACGCAGATCTATCACGCAAACCAACCTCCCATCCATTGACTCTGTCTACATTTCCCACTGCCTCGGCAAAGCAGCCAGCATAATTAAGGACCCCACGCACCCGGACATTCTCTCTTCCACCTTCTTCTGTTGGGAAAAAGATACAAAAGCCTGAGGTCACTTATGAACTGACTCAAGAACAGCTTCTGCCAGGCTGCCATCAGACTTTTGGATGGATTTACCTTGCAGTAAGTTGATCTTTCTCTATACCCTAGCTTTGACTGTAACACAGTGCATTCTGCACTGTCTCCTTTCCTTCTCTATGAATGGTATGCTTTGTCTGTATAGCGCATAAGAAACAATACTTTTCACTGTATGTTAATACTTGTGACAATAATAAATCAAACCAAATCTTTACTCTGGACTGAGTAAATCCTCCTAATATATTAAACTGAGCTAATATATTTAAAAAAATAAAGTTCTGTTCTGTCTCCAGAACTTTACAAAGTAAATGTAAAGATATTGTCAGTTATCTGGGTGACTTACATTGTGTCTGAATATCAACAAAAGCTGATGCATAACCTCCACCGGGAACTGCTCCAAAGAGTGCGTGAAGAGTCTGTCTCCTTTCAGAGGAGGATCTGAGCTCCGCTGACCGGAGTCACACAGATGAACAGATTGTAGCAGAGTCTGCTGTTGCTGCAGATACACACTGATTATACATTCAATCTTAGGTAACTTTAAATGTCAGTCACAGAGTTCAACAGACTTTCCCCTTATCAGCTTTTGACTGTACAAGCCTGCAACATTCAATCCTGTGTATCTTTCAAAGAAAAGAAACCTTTCGCTTTTATCTATTTTTAAGGATTTCAGCATGTGTTGATAGTTTAACTGTTTCGCTCGGCTGCACAGAGTCCGGGGGGAAAGGAAACATCTTTGTCGCCTGCTCCTTGAAGGTGTTGACTGAAGATTGACACTTTCTAGCGCCTCACCCAAGCAGGGAGCATTGTTGGACTATTCAGCTGCGGTGGGTGTCACACTAAAGCCAATTCTGTTCTCTCTGGGCTCATTTCAAGAGGAACGGTCCAAAGATGTGCAGGTTAGATTGATTGGCCGGGATACAATTGCCCCTTAGTGTCAGGGGGTTTAATAAGAGATACTGTCTGAGTGGAGTTTGCACACCGTGTCGGTGTGGGTTTCCTCTAGTTGCTCCAGTTTCCTTCCACCCTCCAAAGATGTGTGGGTTAGGAGGATTGGCCATGCTAAATTGCCCCTTCGAATCAGGGGTATTAGCCGGGTAAATGCATAGGGTTACAGAGCTAGGGCCTGGCTGAGTGCAAGCTCAATGGGCTGAATGGTCTCCTCCTACACTGCAGGGATTCTTTAATTCTATGATTCTAATAATCTTGAAAATAGATAAGTCATGTTAAATTTGCATACAATTTTGGTTTTACCCCACGCTTGGAGTGTGGTGCCTCAGTGACAATAGCTTGCATTCATTCGGAACCTTGTCCCAAACTCCTTCACAGCGACACTAAATCACAAACTCTGGCACTTGAGTCACATGAGGAGATACTAGGGCAGATGGACAAAAGTTGAGACGGAACTAGGTGTCTTGAAGTGAGAGAGAGAACTGGAGAGATTGCAGGTGGGAATTTCAGAGCTGAGGATGGAGGAGGGTGAAGATACAATCTCCAGTGGTGGAGTGAATAAATCAGGGATACTCAAGGGACAAGGGTAGTTTGGAGTTTGGCATGGCTGGGGATGGGGGAGGGGTGATTAGAGAGCTAAGAGTGGGTGAAGCTACGGAGGAATTCGTAAACAAGACTGAGAATTTCCTAGTCGAGATTTTGATTGAGTGGAAGCTGATATTGGCCAGTGAGGAGATGGTCAGCAGGACCTGGTGCCAGTTAAGACACAAATAGCAGATATATGGATGTCTGCAAGGGTAGATGGGTTAGAACGTGGGTAGTGAATGTGGAGGCCACACCAGAGGTGATGGGCAGGGTGGGCAGACTCGCTCACTGCTTTTCTGCCCCCCATTACCATTTCTGAGTCCACTCTCAGGTTCCCATCCACCTGCCAAAAACATCCCTCACAGCTTCAGATCATAGAATCCCTATTGTGGAAAAGCAGGACATTCAGCCCATCGAGTCTGCACTGAATCTCCCAAGGAGCATCCCACCCAGCTCCTATCCATGTAACCCCAAGTGTTTACCCTGCTATCTACCTAACCTTCACATATTGGCACACTAAGGGGCAATTTACACCTTCACAGCTCCAGGGACCTGGGTCCGATTCCTGGCTTGGGTCACTGCCTGTGTGGAGTTTGCACATTCTCCTCGTGTCTGCATGGGTTTCCTCCAGGTACTCCGGTTTCCTCCCACAGTCCAAAGATGTGCAGGTTAGGTTAATTGGCTATGCTAAAATTGCCCCTTAGTGTACTAGGGTGCTTAGATTAGAGGGATTAGCGGGTAAAATATGTAGGTATATGGGGGTAGGACCTGGATGGGATTGTGGTCGGTGCAGACTCGATGGGCCAAAGGGCCTCTTTCTGCACTGTAGGGTTCTATGAGTCTATGATGATTCTATGATTTAGTGCGGCCAATCCACCTAACCTTCCCAGCAAACCTTCCGGTAAGGACATTAGTCTTTGTTCCACTGATGTGCAAATCCTCTAGCTTGTGTAGTTCCCATCTTCCCCCCGGATTGATCCCACTTGGAGTACTGTGCGCAGTTCTGGTGGCCTCACTACAGGAAGGATGTGGAAGCTATTGAGAGGGTGCAGAGGAGATTTACAAGGATGTTGCCTGGATTGGGAGGCATGCCTTATGAGGATAGGTTGAGGGAGCTGGGTCTCTTCTCCCTGGAGAGACGAAGGTTGAGAGGTGACCTGATAGAGGTTTATAAAATGTTGAGAGGTATAGATAGGGTGGATTCTCGGAGGCTATTTCCCAGGGCTGAAATGGTCGCTACGAGAGGACACAGGTTTAAGGTGCTGGGGAGCAGGTACAGAGGAGATGTCAGGGGTAAGTTTTTCACTCAGAGGGTGGTGAGTGAGTGGAATCGGCTGCCGTCGGTGGTGGTGGAGGTGAACTCGCTGGGGTCTTTTAAAAGACTTCTGGATGAGTATATGGGATCTAATGGCATTGGAAGTTACAGATGGTTCTATGGCTTGGTAGGTATAGATGTGATCGGCGCAACTTGTGGGCCGAAGGGCCTGTTTGTGCTGTAGTGTTCTATGTTAATATCCCAGGAATTTGAATCCATTACTCCACCCACCACCCCCCCGCCTCCCCACCACCCCCCACCCATCCCACCCCCTGCCATTTTGTTCAGGGTTATAGGCAGACGTGTCTCCAGTCTTTGCCCAGTTTTTAAGCTTTAGGAAGTGGTCACGTTGATACGTATATATTTAATACCAATAGAATGTAGCTCTGGGACAATGATTCCTTCCTCCTTCAGAAAAACTTACCACGTGAACCAAATCCCCAACTTGACACTGTCTACAGTTCAGGCATTGTCACCTCGTGTGTCCTTTACTGTCAGGTTTGGACAGGGCAATGAGAGCTCGTTCCTGGTAGAGTCCACAGGATGTGGGTATGCCGGCGTTGGACTGGCGTAAACACAGTAAAAAGTCTGACAACACCAGGTTTTAGTCTCCATTCACCTGACGAAGAGGGTAACCCCTCGAAAGCTTGCGAGTATATTATCAAATAAATAGGTTGGACTAAAACCTGGTGTTGTCAGACTTTTTACTGAGTCCACAGGATCAGGAGTCAGACGGGGAAGAGACAGGACAGGAAGCTATCAGCCGGAGTCATGGGCAGGAAGGTCATTGAGAGCAGGGGGGGGCAGTCAGACTTATTGCGATGAAGGAGAGAGTGATGAGTGTGTCAACTGACATCCTTTACAAGGAGTGCCCAGGAAAGCTGTCAACTTATCTGAAGGAGGCCTGAGTGAGGAACGTAGGGATGTTGAGGAGTGTTGAAGGTTGGGGTTGGGATTTTGGAGGGATGACATGCCTAGAGAGAGGAGGAATGAAAGGATGCAGGAGCGAAAGCCCATGAGAGTTAAGTAAATAAAAGAAAACATGGAAACTAAGAGCAAAAGGAGGCCATTTGGCCCTTTGAGCTTGCTTTGCCATTCAGTATGATCGTGACTCAACAGCTTGATCCTGCCTTCCCCCCTGTGTCCTGTGGCAAGGGGAGAGAAAGAACAGTGGAATTAGAAGTGATGGGTTCAGCTCTGAAATGGCAGCAAAAATCAGAGATTAGACACAGGATGAATATTAAATTACATAAATCTGCCTCAACCACAGCCAAATGCAGTCCAGCCGGAATGGGGAATCGAAGGCCAGTCTGTAAGCACCGATCCACATCAGCAACTGAGCTAACTGGCCAAGACTGAGGAAGAAGTGTTACCCTCCCCCTCCCCAACTCTCACAGGGCAACCAGGGATAGACAATAAATACAAACTCCTCCAAGCAAAAAGCTAAGCTGAAGCTGTCGGTTTTCATTCCGAATCCTATTCCATTTCCACAGAGGGTAAATTTGCTGTTAGCTTCTTTGTCGAAAACATTGTTGCTTTGCTGAACCCTGGGGTCCTGTTTCAGTAATAAGAAAAGTGCTGGACTTCAGCTGGACGGAACATTAAAATGACTGGTCAGCCATTAGCTCAGGCACTGAAGTTCAGCCCTGGGCTCGAATTGGATCAATCCTTGGCTTTTTCTGGAGTTGTAATGTTAGTTGTTTGAACGCTTCCCTGAGCAGGAGACTGTCAGACAACAGAACTTCCGCTGGAGATGAGCCATTACCCGCTGACTACCATCGGAGGATTAAAACTTCACGCATAGGTGGGAGCTAGCTCTCCTCTGGGCCATTTACAAAATGTAGATTCACGCTCCATTAATTCCCATAAATCACAAACAAATCCTGCTCCATTCACTTTGGATTTGTCTTAGACAAGAGCACAAACAATAAGGAGAGCAAAATGCTGCAGATACTGGAAAAATGAATACGAAACCACATTGGGCGGCACGGTAGCACAGTGGGTTAGCACTGCTGCTTCGCAGCTCCAGGGACCTGGGTTCGATTCCCGGCTCGGGTCACTGTCTGTGTGGAGTTTGCACATTCTCCTCGTGTCTGGGTGGGTTTCCTCCGGGTTCTCCGGTTTCCTCCCACAGTCCAAAGATGTGCGGGTTAGGTTGATTGGCCATGATAAGAAATTGCCCCTTAGTGTCCAGGGATGCGTAGGTTACAGGGATTAGTGGGTAAAATATGTACGGATAGGGGGGTAGGGCTTGGGTGGGATTGTGGTCGGTGCAGACTCGATGGGCTGAAGGGCCTCTCTCTGCACTGTAGAGTTCTATGATTCTAAATGGTGGGAGTGTCCAGCAGGTCAGGTTGCAATAATAGAGAGAAAATAATAAGAGTTAACATTACAGATCAGTGAATTTTTGTCAGAGTCCTAAGAAGCTTGAAGAGTAGTGCTTTACAAACCACCCGATTCCCAGATTTTAAGTGGATAAACCGGCGAGTGAGGAATATCAGCTCAAATGGAATTGGGACTCTGAGTGTGCAAAGTTCAGGATTCACAAGCTGCCAATTCAGCCAGCCCTGGTTTCCACACTCACTGCGACTTAACTGAGGTATAAGCACAGAAATCCGTAAACCAGGAACTCTGAAAAGCGGTATTGGATCAATCAGGACATTTGTGGATGAGGGTCAAGTTCCATCGATAGGGACCCAATGTAACAAAGAGAGAGGGTGGGAGTCTCTGGCCGCTGCACAGGGTGTTTCTGGTGGCTCGGGTCAGTGTGCCACTCACTGACTGCGGGATCCACTGCCATCAGTCGGAATTCCCATTGAAGCCACCCAGTCGTGGGTTTTCCCACCGTCATGGACAGCCACAGAATTCCGGCCAGAGGCTACGGTCGGAGTTTTCCCAAAAAATGGTGGCAGGTTCTCTTTTTCTGAAAAATAACGCGTTTCTCCCCAGCCAGGGTTTTCACTCGGGGCCTTCTGACACAGTGTTTATTGATGAGCATTTCTGAGGCGAAAGATGTTGGCAAGACCATCTCCATAAAAGTCAGTGCCCAATCTATAACGCAAACCAGCCTCCCATCCATTGATTCTGTCTACACTTCCTGTTGCCTTGGCAAAGCAGCCAGCATAATTAAGGACTCCAGACATCCCGGACATTCTCTTTTCCACCTTCTTCCATCAGGAAAAGGATACACAAGTCTGAGGTTACGAACCAACCAACTCAAGAACAGCTTCTCCCTGTTGCCATCAAACTTTTGAATGGACCCACCTTGCAATAAGCTGATCTTTCTCTACACCCGAGCTATGACTGTAACACTACATTCTCCACTCTCTCATTTCCTTCTCTACGAATGGTATGTTTTGTCTGCGTAGCGCGCCAGAAGCAACACTTCTCATTGTATGCTAATACATGTGACAATAATGAATCAAATCAAGTCAAATCAAATTCTTGGGCACTCGAACTCCAGGACCAGCGCCAGGTTGTGAAGGGCACAGCGTGCCACCACAATGTGGGAAGAAATCAGGGGACTGTATAATAGGGCTACGATGCGGAGATGCCAGTGTTGGACTGGGGTAAACACAGTAAGAAGTCTCACAACACCAGGTTAAAGTCCAGAACTCACCTGACGAAGGAGCAGCACTTTGAAAGCTAGTGGCGTTTACTACCAAATAAACCTATTGGGTTTTAACCTGGTGTTGTGAGACTTCTTATAGGGCCACGTCAGAGCACAGGGCCTGGGCACCTGAACCGCCCCATACGCACTCGAATTTTTTAAAACTCTCTAAGCACAGAAAAATCAGCACCTTTTTACTTGGGACCATGTGATGCTTTCCCCCCGAGCATTTCACAATTTTACAAACACCAATCTACGATCGACTCCGTAACAGCAATCACATCATTATCCAGTGAGAACCCACCACCTGTAGACATTTAACCATCATTTATACAATTAGCAACCTGGAGTTGCCACTTTGACCTGAGCAATGATGGCATAACCTTCATAAACCAGGACTCTGAGTTCAATTCTTCAAAGACTTTAGTTTTGGATTGAAGAAGAGAGATTGGATAATTTGCCATCCATCCGAAAGTGAATGAGCGCTCTATTATCCAAAGCTCTGAAAACAGAAGTACGCACAGAAGTAAACAAGATAAAAAAAAATGAAAAATACTGGAAATCAATGTTGCAGAGAAAAAAAGAGACATGCTGTCAAACCTTTTTGTTTTGCACTTATCAGAGCAGCCACCAAAGGAGGAATTCTCCAGCCTCCGAAGCGTGTGTTTCTCAGTGGTGGGAGGTTGTCACTGGTGACAAGGTTCTCTGGTTCCACCGCAGTCAGTGGGATTTCTCATTGACGTCACCCTACACCCACCGCAAAACTCACAGGAGGGCTTGCACTGACAGAGGGACCGGGGAATCCTGTGGGAGGGGGTGCACTGACAGCGGGACCGGAGAATCCTGTGGGAGGGGGTGCACTGACAGCAGGACTGGAGAATCCTACCAGAATGAATAGCTGGAGAATCCTCCCCACTCTCCCAAAAATGCAAAATTCCAAAGAGAGCGACAATTTATAGTGTTTGTAAAAAGAGTGCTGATTGTTTGGCAAGTCAACCCCAATCGGTCCAGGTACTTCCATGGGGAACGCACAGGGAACTATTGTTCCCCATGCTTCTGTTTAATTCGTAACGGAGCAACATCTGGGCAGATTCCTTCTTCCTGCAGAGGACTGGTCATTGCAATTGAATATATGTTGCTTCCAGCAAGCAGAGGTCAGCCACATTGCAAAACCCGAGTGATATATTAAATTGGCTGTTAGTGTAATTATTAGCACATTCAGCATTCATCAAGGGCAGCACAGTAGCACAGTGGGTTAGCACTGCTGCTTCACAGCTCCAGGGACCTGGGTTCAATTCCCAGTTCGGGTCACTGTCTGTGTGGAGTTTGCACATTCTCCTCGTGTCTGCATGGGTTTCCTCCGGGTGCTCCGGTTTCCTCCCACACTCCAGAGATGTGTGGGTTAGGTTGATTGGCCATGCTAAGAAATTGCCCCTTAGTGTCCTGAGATGTGTAGGTTAGAGGGATTAGCCGGTAAAATATGTAGGGATATGGAGGTAGGGCCTGGGTGGGATTGTGGTCAGTGCAGATTCGATGGGCTGAAGGGCCTTTCCCTGTACTGTAGGGTTCTATGGTTCTAACATTGTTTGCTGAGTTGGAAAACTAAAAATGTGATACCTTTCTTCAAGAAAGTAAGGGACAGGAAACGGAAACCGCAGGCTAGTTAACCTGACATCTGTCACTGGAAAAAGTTGAATCCAAAACACAGCATTTCACAGCAGGAATCATTTAGGAAATCATAATACGATCAAACAGGTTATATAAAAGGGAAAAATGTATTATTTTTTTGAGCGTGGATGTTGGATAAAGGGGAACCAGTAGATGTGGAGGGTGGTGATCTTTGCCAAAATATCTCTAAATACCAAACGAAATACAAAAGCGTCCAGAGGGCCAATTTTTTCACACAGAGGGTGGTGAGCGCCTGGAACAAGCTGCCAGAGATAGGAGTAGCGGCGGGTCCAATTTTGTCTTTTAAAAAGCATTTAGGTAGTTACATGGGTACAGAGGGATATGGGCCAAATGCGGGCAATTGGGACTAGCTTGGAGGTCAGAACTCCCACCCACCTGGCAAAGGAGCAGCACTCCCAAAGCTCGTGGCGTTTGCTACAAATAAACCTGTTGGACTTTAACCTGGTGTTGTGAGACTCTTTACTGGGTTAGGATAAAAGGCAGCATGGACAAGTTGGGCCGAAGGGCCTGTTTCCATGCTATAAACCTCTACAACTCCATAACCGTGGAAAGGGAGAGAATGGCATCAATTTTTTTGGACAAGTTAAAAATGCAGTCTTACCGCACTCTGAGCAAAAAGTGAAGCAAGGCATGTTTCACGTCAGCAGAGGGGGGAGAGGAGGGGGGGGTGCCAAAAGCTCACCTGAAAGCTACCAGCTCACCACAGAGCTGTTACACTGATCAGAGAGGCCTGTCACTGCCCTCTTCCACTGCCCCCCTTTGTTCAGCTCTACAGGAGATCACCCCTCCTGCTATAATTGGCCTCCACGACTGGTAATCCCCCCCCAGCATGGGCTGGCTGATTTCTACCTCACCTCCCCCCCCCAACAGCCTAGCTGATTGCTCCCCCCTCCCACCCACTCAATTGTCTCCCCCCCGCCCCACCGGTTGACCGCCGGTTGCAGGGGGGAGTGTTTGGAAAAGGGGGGGGGTGTAATTTAAATATTGAGATTCATTCACTGAATGTTGAAATGGGCGGTGCGGGCTTGTAGGGCGAAAGGGCCTGTCTCCTGTGTTGTGTTGTGCTTTGATCAGCTCTTGTCAAGCCTGAGTCTGAACTGACCGGATATCCGGTGCTGGTGAGATGGCGATCAGCAGGAAATGGGGCACGAACCCGGATTTTTGCCTATGTTTACCGGCTGCCCCCTTCTATCCACCGATGAGACGAGAAGGTAAGATCATAGAACATAGAACACTACAGCACAAACAGGCCCTTCGGCCCACAAGTTGCACCGATCACATCTATATCTATATCATCCCCATTGTGTATTTAGAGTTCCAAAAGATATTCCTTAATGTGCCAAACAAAAGATCGCAACATAAGATAATAGTGTACAGCTTTGGGGCAATGTATTAGCGTGGATAAAGGATTGTTTGACTAACAGGGCAGTCAGGATAAATGAATCCAAGACCAATCATGGGAACCCATCAACCTGGTTAAGTGGATCACTCTTAATGTTACACATTACACCCGGGGGGATCTCATTAAAACATCACCGAGGCCTTTATCACAGATATACTGCATCAACTGGAGACATCTACTCATTTCTTTGCCATGATGCTAAAAGCGATGATGTGAAAATTCAGTATTTTCAGGATGGCGAGGTCGCGACCCCTGCCGGGCAAAGAACAAAGAACAACACAGCACGGGAAACAGGCCCTTCGGCCCAACGAGCCCACGCCACCATTTCAACATTGTGAGTCCCCTCTTCCACCCATGACCCTTGTCTACGCTTATGGCACTCCACATGGGAAACCAGATTGAGGGGAGACTAATTTAGGGACAATTTGTGACACCAATCAGCCTAAGAGCACATCTCTGGGGTGTGGGAGGAAACTGGAGGACCCGGAGAAAAACCCACGCAAGCACGGGGAGAATGCACAAACTCCCACAGACACCGGCCCAAATCCATGTATCAGAGTCAGGGGCAACACATCGCTGCCATCTCCAGCAGGCCTGATGCCATCTCACACTCTAACCAATGTTGATTGGCAGAGGCCGGGACTTCTGCCTGGCACAGGGAGGAAATCCAGTCTTGGAGAGCTGCCAGCCAATCAGATTGATCGGTGCTCTCCGGTCGGTGATAGAGTCATCGAGGTTGACAGCATGGAAATAGGCCCTTCGGCCCAACTTGTCCATGTCGCTTTTTTTTAAACCTCCTAAGCTAATCCCAATTGTCCGCATTTAGCCCATATCCCTCTATACCCATCGTACCCATGTAACTACCTAAATGCTTTTTAAAAGACAAAATTGTACCCGTCACTACTACTACCTCTGGCACCTTGTTCCAAACACTCACCACCCTCTGTGTGAAAAAATTGCCCCTCTGGACACTTTTGTATCTCTCCCCTCTCCCTTAAACCTATGCCCTCTAGTTTTAGACTCCCCTACCTTTGGGAAAAGATATTGACTATCTACCTTGTCTATGTCTGTTATTATTTTGTAGACCTCTATAAGATCACCCCTCAGCCTCCTATGTTCCAGAGACAAAAGATTCAGTTTATCCAGCCTCTTCTTATAACTCAATCCATCAAGTCCCGGTAGCATCCTTGTAAATCTTTTCTGCACTCTTTCTGGTTTAATAATATCCTTTCTACAATAAGATGATCAGTATTCCAAGTGTGGCCTTACCAATGTCTTGTACAACTTCAACAAGACGTCCCAACTCCTGTATTCAATATTCTGACTAATGAAACCAAGCTTGCCAAATGCCTTCTTCACCACTCTGTCCACCTGTGACTCCACTTTCAAAGAGCTATGAACCTGTGCCCCTAGATGTCTTTGTTCTGTAACTCTCCCCAACACCCTACCATTAACTGAGTAAGTCCTGCCCTGGTTCGATCTATCGAAATGCATCACCTCGCATTTATCTAAATTAAACTCCATCTGCCATTCGTCAGCCCACTGGCCCAATTGATCAAGATCCCGTTGCAATTGGAGATAACTCTCTTCACTTTCCACTGTGCCACCAATCTTGGTGTCATCTGCAAACTTACTAACCATGCCCCCTACATTCTCATCCAAATCATTAATATAAATGACAAGTAACAGTGGACCCAGCACTGATCCCTGAGGCACACCGCTGGTCACAGGCTTCCAGTTTGAAAATCAATTCTCTACAACCTCCCTTTGGCATCTGTCAAGGAGCCAATTTTGTATCCATTTCGATATCTCGTCCTGGATCCCGTGAGATTTATCCTAATGTAACAAACTACCATGCGGTACCTTGTCAAAGGCCTTGCTAAAATCCATGTAGACAACATCAACTGCACTGCCCTCATCTACCTTCTTGGTTACCCCTTCAAAAAACTCACTCAAATTTGTGAGATATGATTTTCCACTCACAAAGCCATGCTGACTGTCCCTAATCAGTCCTTGCGTCCATAAATGCCTGTAGATCCGATCTCTCAAAATACCTTCCAACAATTTACCCACAGATTGGTTCACCAGACCAATGGAAGTTCTGCAGCCAGCTGAACAGAGTTCTGGGAGCTGGAGGGAGAGTGGGAGCAGGGGGCTAGGGAAGACCTTTGGTGACACAATTTGAGGCCTAGGGTTAGGTTGAGGGGGGAGGGAGGCCTGGTGGTCACTAGGTCCTAATGGAAGGGTGGCCCCCGTCAGTAGGGGGCACTAACCCTCCCCCAACTCCTGTCTGAGATCAAATTGTGTTCAGTTTGAGTTACCACCCCACCCATCCAGCACCACCAGCACCGCCCCCACCCCAGTTATCACCGCTCCCAAGCCTAAAAATGAGGCTGGCTGGGAGATGGCCCTTAGGTGAGTTAGGTGGCCAATGAAAGGTCTTAAATTGGGCTAGGGTGAGCTTCCCATCTGAGGCCTGGTCCATTCCAGCGAAATGTCAAACAGGGTCCAGTCGGTTGGGATATCAGAGGGGTATCCAATCTATGCAATATAATGCACCATCCCCCACGCACCCCCCACCCCCCCACACCCCAACACACACACACACACACACACTTCAGAACCCATTAGGGAGGGCAGCATAAAATTCTGGCCTTGGCTTTGCATCCTCAGGTCACAACATGGGAGATGAATTTAAATTTAATTTGCTGATATAATCCACAAGGGGTCAGATATGCTCCATTTTGCAGCATCCATTGAGCTTGAGTTGGAGAGATATTGAGATACAACTGGTCCGGAACATTCCACAGGCGGTAGCATTGCAAGCACCCTCAGTATATCTCCCCGAGTGTCTAAGCGTCATTCCTTTGGCATTATTATTGCTATTCCAGGTGATTGTTGTCTATTATTGATGTTTTATATGGAAGTACATCCAAATGAAAGCACAAAAAGACAATATAGCTCTTTCCAGTTTGGGTTTTGTGTTCCAGTCCAATACTTGTTCCAGTCAACGCTTATTTCTTCATGGTCCCTGTGCATTGCTGATCTATGTAGAGCCAAAGAGTCCCTGCAGTGCAGAAAGAGACCATTTGTCCTATCAAGTCTAATTAGTCTTCAAAAAAACAGCTTACCCAGCACATCCTCCCCCACCATTGTGCTGTTCCTATTATTGACACACTGCTTAATTGCTATGATATATGGTTCCAGTTTTAATGGATAGTAAAATTGCTTTAGTCCCAAATGCTGCTCTCCCTTTGAGGGGCAGAGCTGACTGCTGGTGATTAACCTGAGGATCACCATACCTTAGATGAGGGGCAAGGTTGAGAAGCTGGGGCCTTCATACATAACCTCAGCTGGTATGGGAATTGAACCCTTGCTGTTGGAGTCACTCTGAACCAGGAAGACAGCCATCCAACTGTCTGAGCTAACTGACTCCCCAACACTAATAGGACATGTGGAAGGTGTGATCTTGTGTGTGCACCGAGGGAGTGTCCAGTTTTCCAGCAATTCTGCGGAGATAGCCACTGGTAGCAGCCGTACACTGGAGTAAGATTGAAATGATCTGCCGTAAGGAACGACTCTCGTTGGTTAGGATTGAAACAGGGGAATGTGCCAACGTACCACTGAAAACTCTAACAGCCACACTTCCACGGACATGGAAGGCCATCGTGGAACCTACAAAGGATGAGCTCAATGCATTCGATGTCCACTTTGAGCAAGAGGTCAGTGAGAGCATGCTCTCCACCCTGGAAGTCCTGAACCTGTATCTGGGGGTCACCACTGCAGATGTCAGAGCAGCATTCTGGAAGGTCAAACCCACGGAAAGTGACTAGCCCGGATGGGGTACCCAGGGACATGCACTCAGATCCTGTGCAGATCAGCTGGTGGGGGTATTCGCAGATATCTTCAGCCATTCACTACAACAATCTGAGGTCCCTATCTGCTTCAAGAAGACATCATCCCGGTACCTAAGAAAAGCTAAGCAGAGTGCCTTAATGTCTATTGGCTGGTGGCTCCGATATCCATCATTATGAAGTGCTTCGAAAGGTTCGTCATGGCACAAATTAATCCCAGCCTCCCGGATTACCTGGATCCACTACAGTTTGCCTATCGCCGCAACAGGTCCACAGCAGATGGCATTTCCCTGGCTTTGCACTCAACCCTGGAATACCTGGATAGCAAAGACACCTATGTCAGATTCCTATTTATTGACTACAGCTCATCCTTCAACACTATTATTCCAGGAAACTCATCTCCAAACTCCATGCCCTTGGCCTCGGCTCCTCCCTCTGTGACTGGATCCTGAGCTTCCTAACTCACAGACCACAATCAGTAAGGACAGGTAACAACATCTCCTCCACGATCATCCTCAACACCGGTGCCCCACAAGGCTGTGTTCTCAGCCCCCTCACTATACTCCTTATACACCTGTGACTGTGTGGCTAAATTCCCCTCCAATTCCATTTTCAAGTTTGCTGGTGACACCACCATAGTGGGTCGGATCTCAAACAATGACAAGACAGAGTACAGGAATGAGATAGAGAATCTGGTGAACTGGTGTGGCGACAATAATCTCTGCCTCAATGTCAACAAAACAAAGGAGATTGTCATCAATTTCAGGAAGTGTAGAGGAGAACATGTCCCTGTCTACATCAATGGGTACAAAGTGGAAAGTGTCAAGAGCTTCAAGTTTTTAGGTGTCCAGATCACCAACAGTCTGTCCCAGTCCTCCCATGCTGACACTGGTTAAAAAAGCCCACCAACGCCTCTACTTTCTCAGAAGACTGAGGAAATTTGGCATGTCAGTTACAACTCTCACCAGCTTTACAGATGCACCATAGAAAGCATTCTTTCTGGTTGTATCACAGCTTGGTATGGGCTCCTGCTCTGCCCAAGACCGCAAGGAACTACAAACGGTCGTGAATGTAGCCCAATCCATTAAGCAAACCAGCCTCCCATCCATTGATTCTGTCTACAATTCCCGCTGCTTCGGCAAAGCATACAGCATAATTAAGGATCCCACAAACACTGGACATTCCCTCTTCACATCGGAAAAAAGATTCACAAGTCTAAGGTCACGTACCAACCGATGCAAGAACAGCTCCTTCCCTGCTGCCATCAGACTTTTGAATGGACCTTCCTCGCGTTAAGTTGATCTTTCTCTACACCCTAGCTATGATTGTAACACTACATTCTGCACTCTCTCCTTTCCTTCTTGATGAACAGTATGTTCTGTCTGTATAGCACGCAAGAGACAATACTTTTTACTGTATGTTAATACATTTGACAATAATAAATCAAATCAAATCAAAGACTCCACAACCTTTAGTGTACAGAGGTTTGTCCATTCCATATACAGCATCCATAGGTCTGGGGTGCAAGTACATAGAACTTAGAACACTACAGCACAAACAGGCCCTTTGGCCCACAAGTTACACCGATCACATCAATACCTACCAATCCATAGGCCTATCTATAACCCCCAATCCCATTAAATCCCATATACTCATCCAGAAGTCTTTTAAAAGACCCCAGCGAGTTCGCCTCCACCACCACTGACGGCAGCCGATCCCATTCATTCACCACCCTCTGAGTGAAAAACTTACCCCTAACATCACCTCTGTACTTGCTTCCCTGCACCTCAAACCTGTGTCCTCTCGTAGCGACCATTTAAACCCGGGGAAATAGCCTCCGAGAATCCACCCTATCTATTCCTCTCAACGTTTTATAAACCTCTATCAGGTCACCTCTCAACCTTCGTCTCTCCAGGGAGAAGAGTCCCAGCTCCCTCAACCTACCTTCATAAGGCATGCCTCCCAATCCAGGCAACATCCTTGTAAATCTCCTCTGTACCCTCTCAATAGTGACGCTCAATCCTCCTGGGTTTCACGTATATCATGGAGACTGAGGGCCCAGTGATTGTAAGTTTATTAGCAGGGCTGTAACCTCAAACTAGTAACAATCTATGGAATTAGACAGACTTTACATGGCAACCTCAGAAATCTGTTTGAGAATCGATTAACTACGTAAGGGCGGCCTCCACTGAAGGTCGAACGAGACAGACTGGAGAAAGACAGAATGATGAGAAGAGTACAAGAGCAATGGAGGTTGGAGCAGCATATTGCATTTCATAGCCTGTTCAGACAATACTCTTTTCAGTGACTTTCTCCTGGGCTATCTGTGAGCCAGGATTGCTTTCGAGCTCACATGGACTGCATTACGTGCGCAGGGTGATATTACAATTGTGGGAAAAGCAAAGAACATGCCAGTCATTTGCAGTTATTGATGCAAGCACAGTGTAATCAAGGACTGGTGTTCAACGGTCAGGAATATTACAGCAACATGTAGCAAATCAATTTCTTCCATTGTATTTATTTCTATGGTCCATCGCAAGTAAAGCACAGGATATGAAAACCATGCCAACTCCTCAACATAAGAACATAAGAAATAGGAGCAGGAGTAGGCCATCTAGCCCTTCGAGCCTGCCCCGCCATTCAATAAGATCATGGCTGATCTGAAGTGAATCAGTTCCACTTTCCCGCTTTCTCCCCATAACCCTTAATTCCCCTGTCTATCAGAAACCTATCTACCCGTGACTTAAATATATTCAGCGAGGTAGCCTCCACCACTTCAATGGGCAGAGAATTCCACAGACTCACCACCCTTTGATTGAAGAAGTTCCTCCTCAACTCCGATCTAAACTGCCCCCCACTTATGTTGAGGCTGTGCCCACTAGTTCTGCTATCCTTTCTAGGTGGGAAGAATCTCTCTACCTCTACCCTATCCATCCCCTTCATTATCTTATATGTCTCTAAAAGAGTCCCCCTCAGCCTTCTAAACTCCAACGAGTACAGACCCAGTCTATTAAATCTCTATCCTATCTCAAGATAGGACAATCTTCAAAGACATCTAAATCTCTTGAATTTCTTGTCACCATATATTCCTAATTTTACTCAAAAATTGTCCTCGCTATGGGGATTGATGTGCTTTCCTGTGGCACAATAATAACGGACACCTCACCAAAGCTCTGGAACAGTTATTATCAGAAGCGCGACATCGCAGTTTAGTGATCCAAGGGACATGACTAACCTAGAGATACATGCCTCACAGAACGGTCCAGAGAATACATACTACAAAAAGGCAAACCCACTACATTCAAAATCTCTGTAACACAATCCAGCACGGAGTGGAAAAACATTCGCTTTGGTAGTTGGAATCATGCACCTTCATACTGTTCTATTTGGTAAAGATTTGTCATAGAGACCAACCATAAACGACTGGAGGTGATTTGGTGAAAAGCATTGCTTGGTGTACTGCCAAGGTTGCAATGTCTCTTGATAAAGATTCAAGGTTGCTTTGATTCTATTCAGCATGGTCATGAACACCTGAGACCATTTTGACCTTAGTGGGGCGAGCTTGGCGTCTCCCAGGAAGCCATTTTTAAAGCAGGCAGATCATCATCCTGGAATCTTTGTGACCTGATATTCTTCAATAACTTCATCACTCACACATGGAGATAGATCAATGAGAAGATTCACAAGAGAAACAGCCTGTTGGTCAGGTATGAGCAATGACATTGATGTCATCATCATCAGTGTGAGCTTTGTCAAGAACATTTCCCCAGGTCAACAAAGAGAATCACTGATTCCACATGAGGTTCCTACCCATTGGCCCAAAATCACATTTGACCTCGTCCATGTCCATGACACCAACTTCATCATCATCACTGACTACCAAGTCCAAATTATTCAATAATTGCACAATGCAGCTGTCACACACACTCTCAGTGCTATTTTCAGTTTATTGGGTGAGGCTACAGAGATCACTGCGGATAACAGTCTCCAACTTATTGGTAAACCATTTCAGGATATGTGTGAGAAGTGGAGTATCGATCACACTACTTCTTCTCTTCATTACCCTAGCTCGAACGGCCAAATTGAATGAATGATTCAGTCGGAGAAGTTCCTAATTCTCCATTGTACACAGACTGAGAAAGATCTACACATTGCAATGTTACACCTGAGAGCGACACCTTTCGTTACAATTACTCCATCACTATCAGAGGTAATATTTGGCAGATTAGAGTGCATCATTACTCATTCTACTCTCTCAGAAACTAGAGAGCAACGCTTTAAATTGCAAGAGAAGATGACCAACGTGAATGATAAAAATTCAGGGACAGAATGATCAAGATTACAGTGGGAAGAGCAGGTTCATATCCAGAATCCCACAGAAAGAACGTGGAAACCAGTTGAGGTGACAGGGATTGGTTTAGGTCCTAGGTCCTACTAAGTCGTTATGCACAAAGGCGCAAAGGTGAGGTGTAATTTGGGACTAATCAGATCCATTCCAGATCCTTGAACACAGTGCCGTCCTATTGCATCAAGGACAAGATCCCAGATGTAACCAGGAACAATATCCAGAACAATCCTACAGATCACTGTGAGAAATTAATGAAACTTCCAGACAAGTTATCATTACAAGATCCGGGTGCACCATCAGATTATCTCTACAGTTTAGAAGCTCATAGATTCATTAGATCTATACACATAGGTAATGGTAACTAAATATGAACATGTATTGTATCTAGTTATGCTACTTTGAAAGGGGGGAGAAGTATCTTTAAAAATGTCGTGACATGCTTTTAAGATAGAACAGCATGACATCACCAGAAGGGAAGAGTGTTATGTGATTCAGTCTTGGTTTCACTTTTGCCTTTGAGTAGAACAGACACGCACAGCTCTGCTTCTGATGTCGTTAAGCTTTCTACCTATGTATAAATGTTCCCACATATCTAGTCTAAATAAATGGACCCACAACACTTTAATCTAATCCATTATGAGTGCTTTAATATGATTGTAACAACGTGACATTCATTCTAGCCCCAATTCCAATATTTTATAAAACAGCTTTTCCTTGTCCTCCTGCTTGTTCACCCCAATCCAGAGACTTTTGTCCTGCATTTTCCAGCTCAATTTCCCTGATTGGCCCCCATGTGAGGTGACATTATAAATGTGTCTTCACCTCCTTTTCCTTGGGCACTGTGCCCTTCTTATTCAAACCCTCTGCCATTACTACAAGTTCTGCAGATCTCAGCTTGAGAATCCTGTGCAGATAGGATGCAGATGAAGGTCTGGCAGAATCATCCACCCACAGTGGATTCCTGGTGATGCCAGCAGGAAAACACACCAGCACCAAACATGTCTGGAACAGCCTAGGGTGCAGATGTTGGCACTTACCTGAAGGGCTGCCTCTGGAATTAAGAATGAAGGCCTCCCACATTCCTAGACCCTGGAAGACCACAGCAGTGGGTAGGAGAAGGTTCATCTTCCAGCCTCAGTTCCTGGAGATCCATCTTCTTATTTCAATAGTGGGTCAGTGATATTGGGCACCTTTTCAATATGGCACCCAGATACAATGGTATGTGCCATCAGATTTGGCTTGCCTCAGAATATGGTGCCACATACCTGGTTGTATAATTACTGAGGTTGGGGTCAGTTGATAGGGCATGTTTTCCCACTGGCTTTCACAGCAGGACACATTCCTGCCCCTGTAACAAAACTTAGTCCCCAGATGGCAGAATTCCACCCAAATTTCTACCGCTGGTTAAAATTCTATAAGGTCACCTTCCAGACAGAAGCTGGCAGCACCCAGTTCCAACTCTCCAACCCCCTTCCGGCATTTAGAACCATAGAAAATTCCAGCTCAGAAACAGGCCTTTTGGCCCTTCTTGTCTGTGCCGAACCATTTTTTGCCCAGTCCCACTGACCTGCACCTGGACCATATCCCTCCACACCCCTCTCATCCATGAACCCATCCAAGTTTTTCTTAAATGTTAAAAGTGACCCCGCATTTATCCGGCAGCTCATTCCACACTCCCACCACTCTCTGTGTGAAGAAGCCCCCCCTAATATTCCTTTAAACTTTTCCCCCTTAACCCATGCCCTCTGGGTTTTTTCTCCCCTAGCATCAGTGGAAAAAGCCTGCTTGCATTCACTCTATCTATACCCATCAAAATCTTATACACCTCTATTAAATCTCCCCTCATTCTTCTAAACTCCAGGGAATAAAGTCCTAACCTATTCAATCTCTCTCTGTAACTCAGCTTCTCAAGTCCCGGCAACATCCTTGTGAACCTTCTCTGCACTCTTTCAACCTTATTTACATCCTTCCTGTAACTAGGTGACCAAAACTGTACACAATACTCGAAATTTGGCCTCACCAATGCCCTATATAACCTTACCATAACACTCCAATCTTTATCC
This sequence comes from Carcharhinus amblyrhynchos, assembly GCF_965287045.1. Taxonomy (NCBI): domain Eukaryota; kingdom Metazoa; phylum Chordata; class Chondrichthyes; order Carcharhiniformes; family Carcharhinidae; genus Carcharhinus; species Carcharhinus amblyrhynchos. The sequence continues at coordinate 5,476,153 of NC_137350.1, forward strand.
TTATCCTCTTCAGCTGTCGTGTCCTGCACCTTGACATCCTCTTGGAAATCTCAGTTCAGTGATTCTCCCCCAGCTAGCACCTCAATTAATGGCCTTGCCTTCATCTATCTAGTTCCTATCTCTGGAATTATGTTCCTGAATTCTACCTCTCAACCTCAGCCTCCCTTACAGACCCTCCTTCAAAATCATCTCTTTGACTAACCGCCTATCTCAAGTTCTCATCCCTCCCTCGGGATGTTCATTCCTCTCGATAAATGGACTGCAGCTTCAAGAAAATGCATCTTCACCACTCTCTGAATGACAATGAGGGCTTTGTCAGTGATGGGCCCATCTCATGAATGAATTAAAAATAAAATCTTCCGTGGGGCCCTTGTCTTTGGCAACATTTCTGCATCATATTTTTATCCAATGTGTGATTGTTACATTGACCAAAATAAAAATATGTGAAAATCTTGTAATAAGTGGCACAAGCATCAAGACTATAAATTATTTTTTAATGATAAAATCATTTCAGAACATTTAAGACTCAATGAACAATGTGTTAGCATAATTTGGTTGTACTCCATCTTGATTTCCTGTTACGTAGAAAGGCCAAGGAGCTGATTTAATTATTAACTATACATTTCCAAAGCTCTACTCCAGCATTAATGTACAAAATAGAGATTGATTACACTACTACAAGATAGATGGTTACTGACAGATAGGTACTGAACAGACAAGAACTGGACAGGTAGGTACTTATAGGTAAGCATTGGGTAGTTGCACTACAGAGAGAAAACTCCAAATGTAACAACTTAAGAAGTTATCCTCACCCATTTGCATCCATTAAACTCATTCTCAGTTCGTGAATATTTAGTTCATATGTACACAGATGACCAGTTGGTAATAGTCCCTCTATGAAGAGTGCTGTGTCTGTAATGGTTAGGCATTTGTCCTTCTGTTGGTTTAGAGGGGTTAGTGTCTGAAACCACTTCTTGTATTCTAATTGTCAGCCTTTCCCTTCCCCAGTCTAACAGTGCTTCCCTTGCTATGCACACAGTCCATGTTGAGATACCTTTATGTTCGTTGAGGTTTGAGGTCCACATTGAACACTTTGTTGCTGCTTCTTTTCCACAATGCTTTTCTTCCGAAATGCCCTTGAGTTTGGAAGGATAGATATCAGAACTCTTCTTCCTCGTTACTTCCAAGTGATTTCTGTGTGAGAATAGGATTGGATTTGAGTGCAGTTCCCCAACGGATACATAACTTTCCCCTTTTGACCCACAGATGAAGAATGATGAGTTGGCTATGATATTGAAGGGGGGAACAGTGCCCAGAAAGTGTCAGTGCCTTTCTGGGTGAGAAGAGACCAAAATCTCTCCGGGTGGAAGAAATCGGGCTAACATGGCTCAGGAGAGATTGCAAATCAGGTTAACAAAGCTGCGATTATTTTAGACTCACAGGGGCAAATTTTCCCGTTACTCCGCCACAGGAATGTGGGAGGGGGTGTGTGGCAGACCATGGAAAGGTCCATTAACCTCGGGCGGGATTTTCCGGTTTTAGACAGAATGCAGCCGGGAAATCCCACTCAAAACGAGAAAAAATTAACAAAGAAAACCCAAGGTGAACCAATGATTAGCTAGTGGGACAAGATTTCAGTCTGATACCGATACAATTCTCAGAACGAGTGTGAAAGAAAGAAAGAGTGGTTTAAAACATACGCAAAATGTAACATTGCCTTTTACACCTTACTGCTTTCGAATCAGTCCCTGCTGACATTTTTTTAAACCTGTATTGTTGTTTAACTACTGGTTACTAATGCTGGTGTATTTGGAACTGGCTTTATTGAAACAGTTTCTGACACAGATAATGTGGCTGTGCTACATCTGCTACAGGGCTGTCACATTGGGTTGAATCTTATCAGCCGTACAGAGGCAGCTTTGGATGCGGGATGGCAGGAAACTTTGGAAAGATGTGCATCAGTGGCACAGCGGGTTAGCACTTCTGCCTCACAGCGCCAGGGACCCGGGTTCGATTCCCGGTTTGGGTCACTGTCTGTGTGCAGTTTGCACATTCTGTCCCCGACTAAAGATGTGCGGGTTAGGTGGATTGGCCATTCTGAACTGCCCCTCAGTGTCAGGGGGACTAGCTAGGCTAAATGCATGGGGATATGGGGATAGGGCCTGGGTAGGATTATGCAGACTCGATAGGCCAGAAGGTCTCCTTCTGCACTGCAGGATTCCATGAACCCAGTATGTTCCCACCAGTGAGCATTCTTGGCAGAGATGGGTTCTGACTGGCACCAGCTACCTGCTGGGCATTGGCAGATAGCCAGTTAGTGGCAATCAATTCTTAACTTGGGGTCAAATTAGTGACACCACAGGGATCTTTCCAATGGCAGCAGGTTGAAGCAAACATGTGATGGATGGTTGGAGGTGACCTCTGTGTGGCAGGTCAGGGGACCAGCAAGCTTTCCTTTAACGCTTAACCAGCCCCCTGCCCATCTCCCCATCCCCCCCATCCCCTGTCCCCCATCCCAAAGGTGTTTGGCGTTTCCCTTCTGTAGCTGGGGCCACACTTACTTTGAATGTTTTTTGCACTTCAGAGGGTCCCTTCACCTTGAGGTGCCCTTAGGGTTTCCCACCTACATTTGCAACCACCCATCTCTCTCAGTTGCTAATTGTTCATTGCCAGTTGCTTAGAATGACCCTGCTGGTGCCTCTCCCCAGTTGGACAAGGCTCCCTCCCGCGTGTGGTCTATGAATTGGGCATCTCCAGGCACATTGCAAAGGTGGACCAGAATCGCACCCATTGGGGAACATCAAATGGTCCCAACGCTTAAGAGTTTCTGAAGTTGTGAAGATTCTTCCAGAAGAGTGTGTATTGTTTAAACTGAGGTTAGGGGAGAAAAAAACCAGAACGCATGGGTTAAGGGTGAAAGGAGAAAAGTTTAAAGGGAATATTAGGCGGGGCTTCTTCATGTAGAGAGTGGTGGGAGTGTGGAATGAGCTGCCGGATAAAGTGGTAAATGCGGGGTCACGTTTAAGAAAAACTTGGATGGGTTGATGGATGAGAGGGATGTGGAGGGATATGGTCCAGGTGCAGGTCAGTGGGACTAGGCAGAAAAATGGTTCAGCACAGACAAGAAGGGCCAAAAGGCCTGTTTCTGAGCTGGAATGTTCTATGGTTCTAGGTCCTGTGCCATTTCAGTCATCACACACACCAGGGAACAGAAACACTGATGGAGCCAGCAGGACTTGTGTTCTTTAAACAAAACTGTCAAATAAAAGGTGCAGAAAGGCAGTCACACAGATACACCACCCTGTTAAAAAGACAATCCCTCAATTAAAATTCCTTTGAAACAAGGATTCCTTCCATCATGGCCCCCTGTGAACAGATACCTACAACAGGATAGGTGCTCTCTGCCTTATTGCACAGACTGTCTTCTGTCAGAATCTCATTTAAAGAGGATAACTCAATAGCAGTGAATGTTTATACAGTTCCAGCATAACCTCCCTGTTCTTCAATTTACACATGCCTTCTCCCTGTTCCGGCCTATCTATCCTATTGCTTTCAGGTAGCATGTGCTCATGCACTCTCTGTTCCTCTACACTTCTCAGTATCCTACTATCTACTGGGCACTTTCTTGCCCTGTTTGATCTCCCCAAATTTTGTGGAACCACAGAATCCCTACGGTACACAAAGAGGCCATTCAGCCCATCGAATCTGCACCAACTCTCCAAATGAGCATCCCACCCAGGTCCTTCCCTCCACCCCATCCCAATAACATGGTAAATGTTAACACAGAACATAGAAAAACTACAGCACAAACAGACCCTTCGGCCCACAAGTTGCACTGATCATATCCCTACCTACTAGGCCTACCTATAACCCTCAATCCTATTAAACTTGGGGTGGGGTGGAGCAAGAATTCCGACCTATCTATCCTATTGCTTTCAGGTAGCATGTGCTCATGCACTCTCTGTTCCTCTATACTTCTCAGTATCCTATTATCTACTGTGCACTTTCTTGCCCTATTTGTCACTTTCCTGCCCACCTGATCAGTCCTGATATTTTCCTGCAAAGTCTTCACCCATTATCGTATGAACATACAAACAAGGGGCAAGAGTAGGCCATTTAGCCCCTCGAGCCTGCTCCGCCAGTTAATAAGAAAATGGCTGATCTGTATCCCGCCTTCCCCCGATAACCCATCACCCCCTTGCTTACCAAGAATTTTTCAACCTCTGCCTTACAAATATTCAAAGACGCTGCTTGCAACTTGAGGAAGAGAGTTCCAAAGACTCATAAACCTCTGAGTGAAATATTTTCGCCTCCTCCCCATTTTAAATGGGCGATCACTTTTTTAAAACAGTGACCTCTCGTTCTAGATTCTCCCTTCAGAGGAAATGTAGGTGGAGAAAGAACAACTCCCACAATAATTTAACAACAATAATGGCAATATTGGCTTTAAAATGGCTACTCTGGCTGAGAGCTAAGCATGCTGGGATTTTAGGTTAATTTATAATTAAAACCAGATGCAGGGAGTAAAGTTACTCTTTATGAGTAAGGGATCTGATCTAGAAATTGTAGTCTGAAGCTTCCAGTGTTGACTAAATAAGGAAAGTTGCTTACTTCCGAGTGGACACAGTGGCATCGAATTTTATTGTCATTATGTGTGGGACATTTCATCTGAAGCAAGCATAATTACGTGTTTACAAGAAATTTAACTGGCTGTTTGAATTTTTGGTTACATAATTGACTGGGTAACAGCTGTCCAGTCAAGTTAATGTCCAGTTAAGAGTTAAAATTCAGTAAAAGAGTTAATCAGTTGCAATTGTTTGAGTTTGATTTGGTACCTAACATGTTGAATAAAGAGAAATTGTTGGATTAATTAAGAGTCAACTCCTGTTCTTGTTTGTCTCATTAAACTGAAATACTTGGAAAGTGCTTAAATTAATAACCAAAGAAGAGAAACATCCCCACCCTGTCAAGACCCCTCAGGATCTTACATCATTCAGTCAAGTCATATTTTACTCTACTAAACTCCAATGGATACAAGCCTAGTTTGTCTTATCTTTCCCCATAAGGCAACTCACCCATACCAGGAGTAAGTCTGTAAATCTTCTCTGAGCTCCTTCCAATGTGTGATAATGTGCCCCTTTAAGGGGCAATCCTTCAGAGCCACATGACCAAGCCAGAGCCAATGGAGTACGAGCACATGAACTTGGACCAATCAGAAGCAAGCAGTACCGGGCTGGGGGTTTTCAGTTGGAGCCAGGGCATTGATAGGTTAAGACCTATATTAGCTGTGCTGTTGAACCCTTTGTGCATATAGTTTCTCACCAATAAACCCTTTAGTTAATTGTTTGTCACATCGAGTTGCCTCGAGTTATTACACTGGCGACGAGGACAAAACAGATCGGTCATTGAACGATCACAGTGCAGAGATGGAGGCGCAGGTGAGTGATCACCTGAAGTTAAATTTCAAAAAGGTAAAAGACTCCATCTTTCATCAAAGAACCATTTGACCCCAAGATCAAGACTTGGAGTCTGTACATCGAGAGGTCACGTTATTGTATCATGGCAAGCAAAATAACAACTGAGGAGGAACAGAGGGTGAAATTGTTCACAGTCTGCACCCACAAATCTGGCGAGGAGTTTGACTTAACCAAAGCGCCAGACACAAAAACCTTTGACCAGTCAGTCAGTTTAGTTCAGGATCACTATAACTCCTGATCCTCCATTATCATGCAAAGATACAAACTTCATTCTGTAACTAGACAGCCAGGAGAGATGATTTCCAGGATTGTGGCCAGACTTTGACAGTTGGCTAAATACTGCGACTTTGGGCCTTTGCTTTCTCACTCTGGAAAACTATTATAGTGAAAGCTATTAAAGGAATACCAGAGGAATATGACAGAACTGAAGTCTTTCCTGGGAATGGTCAGTGACTGCGAAAGCTTCCTGCTGAATGTATCAACAATTCTGGCCCCTCTATACCAACCTTTAAAAAAAACACCAGCGATGGAAGTGGGGAGCATGTGAAAACAAGCTTTTGTAAAAGTCAAACAGGATTTACAATGGTCAACATCGCTCGTGCACTTTGACCTGAGAAAGCCATTGGTAGTTAGTTGTGCGGGGAGTTGGAGCAGTTCTATCCCACAGAATGGGACAGAGCGGCCAATCGCACTTGCTTCCAGGACTTTATTAGACACTGAAACAAAATGCTCCCAAATAGACAAAGAAAGCTTAGCAATTATCTACACGGTGAAAAAAATCTTACCAATATGTCTAATTTCACTATTGTGTCAGACCATAAGCCATTGTTGGGGCTTTTCCAGAAGGATAAACCAGTGTCACCTGGCACCTCGACCAGAGCTGGGCCTTGCTACTGTCAGGAAACCTTCCAACGTAGGCCAGGATCTCAACTGCAGATACATTGAACCAATGTAGGGTCAATTTAGCATTGCTAGTCAACCTAACACGCACATCTTTGTGACTGTGGGAGGAAACTGGAGTACCCGGAGGAAACCCATGCAGACACGGGGAGAATGTGCAGACAGTGACCCGAGACATGAATTGAACCCGCATCCCTGGCACTATGAGACAGCAGTGCTAACCACTGTGCCACTGTACCACCTCTCCTCAACTCAGTTCCTCCTCAACTCAGCCCTAAATCTGCTCTCCCTTATTTTGAGGCCATGCCCCCTAGTTCTAGTTTCACCCACTGGTGGAAGCAACTTCCCCGCTTCTATCTTATCTATTCCCTTCATAATCTTATATGTTTCTCTAAGATTTCCCCTCATTCTTTTGAATGCTAATGAGTACAGCCCCAGTCTACTCAGTCTCTCCTCATAAGCCAACCCCCACAACTCTGGAATCAACCCAGTGAATCTCCTCTGCACCCCCTCCAGTGCCAGTATATCCTTTCTCAAGTCATTGGAATTGGAATTCTCTTCCACCATCAAAAACTGATTTGAGGTCCATTATGTGAAGAAGTTCCTGTCTTGAAGGACTTGGCGGAGTGAGTCACGCAAATTTTTAAAGCTTCTATCCAGAAGCAGACTCATAGGCCATTGCCATTGTGATGGGCAAGTCTTTAGCTGCCCTACAACGTTGCACCTCACGCCACCACTGGGGTGGCACCTGCAGAGTTGGTAATGGGTTGGGGCCTGCGATTCTGTTTAGATTTATTGTTCCCTAATTAGTCAGGGAAGGTGGAGATGAGACAAAGCTCCGAGAAAGAGTATCATTGCTCTCAGGAAGGGGACAGATCATGCCCCCTCATGTTGGCATGGAATTATGCTGGTGGAGCTCCCTGGGTGCCAAGGAGAGCTGTAGAGAAGGTGGCACCAGTCTCAGGTGTGGTAAAGGCACAGGGCCATTGAGTTAAGACCACTTATGCAAGAGAGTGGCACCAACTCCAATGTGCCCTGCCTCACCTTTGTCTGTACCAGCCTCTGAACAAGACTTTGTCTGTACCAGCCTCTGAACAAGACTTTGTATGTACCAGCCTCTGAACAAGACTTCGTATGTACCAGCCTCTGAACAAGACTTCGTATGTACCAGCCTCTGAACAAGACTTCGTATGTACCAGCCTCTGAACAAGACTTCGTATGTACCAGCCTCTCATTTCAGTGTCTGAGGAAGAGGAAGGAGCCGGAAAGGGCCCATCTCCAAAGGTGGCTAGCACGTCCATCCCATCAGTGGATCCTTTGGCTGCTGAAGAACCCCTGACAAAGTTATAGCATTCCGCAGGATCCCGAAATCTCCAGACCGGCTTTCATTATGAACAGTTTTTCCTGGTGTCCCCTCTGCAATCTTGTTGTTTCTCTGCCTATTAGTTAACTTCTGTTTTATCATAGGTAGCACAAGATGTTTGGGGTTGGGGGAGCGGGGAGAGTGTGTGAGTATGATAGGGCGATTCACATGACAGGGTTAGAGCCAATGGAGAGCGAATGTGTTAACCTAGGCCAATAGGGAGTGAGAGTGAGCAGTCCTGGGGCTGGAGTTAAGGTGTTGTGAGGCGACCTGTATGAGTTGTGTTGCCCAATCCTTAATGTATATCATTCTTCGTATCAGTAAACCCTTTCATAAATAGCCTGCCACATTGAGTCACCTCGAGTTATTACATAATTTATTTACATCTTGCTTAAATGAGGAACCAATATTGTCCAGTGTTCCAAATGTGGCCTCTCTAATGCTCTGTATAACTGAAGCATAACCTCCTCACTTTTGTATTTAACTTCCTGTCAATAGACAATTACATTCTATTAGCTTTCCTAATTACTCACTGTATCTGCACACCATCAACCACATAACCAATTTTTAAAGTATCTGCAAACATTTTTATAGTGTCATAGAATCATACAGCGCAGAAGAGGCACTTCAGCCCATCAAATACACACCAATACTTTAGAAACACCTGAATTGCCACCTAATCCCACCACTTGGCCCATAGCCCTGAATGTTATGATGTGCCAAGTGCTCATCCAGCTGCTAATTAAAGGATGTGAGGCTTCCCCCCTCCACCACCCTCCCAAGTGTCACATTACAAACCTTCAACACCCTCTGGGTAAAAAGTTTTTCTTCACATCCCCCCCAAATGTCTTGTCCCTCACCTTGAACCCATGTCACCTCGTGACTGACCCTTCAACTAAGGAGAACAGCTGCTCCTTATCCACTCTGTCCATGTCCGTCGTAATCTTGTTCACCTGAATCAGGTCGCCCCTCAGTCTTCTCTGCTCCAATAACTTAAGTGTTCCATCCTAGGCAGCATCCTGGTGAATCCCCTCTGCATCTTCTCCAGTGCAATCACATCATTCCGATAGTGTGGTGACCAGAACGGCACACAGTATTCTAGCCATAGCCTCACAGAAGTTCTGTACAACTCCAACATGATCTCCTGCTTTTGTAATCTATACCCTGATTGATAAAGGCAAGTGTCCCATGTGTCTTTTTCACCACCCTACTAACATGCCCTTCCACTTTCAGAGATCTGTGGACAAATCCCAAGGTCCTGTTGTTCATCATTCATTGGGTACTTACTTGTCAATCACTCCTTCCAAAGTGCATCACCTCACAATCTTCAGGGTTAAATTGCACATTCCACTTGTCTGCCCATTTGACCATTCTGCCTATATACGTCAGCAGATGACGGGAGGATGAAAAAACAGCAGGGTTGTTGCCATGGGCGATTTTAACTTCCCCAACATAGATTGGGATTCCTTTAGTGCCAGGGGCTCGGATGAGGCAGAGTTTGTTCAGTGTGTCCAAGAGAGCTTCTTGAGGCAATATGAAGATAATCCAACTCAGGATGGGGCTATCTTAGACCTGGTTCTGGGAAACGAGCCTAGACAGGTGATTAATGTTTCAGTTTGGGAACAGTGATCACAATTCTATAAGTTTCTTGTAAAAAGAATAGAATAGACCCAGAGTGAAAGTACTTAACTGGGGGAAGGCTAACTATGACAGGAACTAAGGAATGTAGACAGGTGGTGGCTGTTTGAGGGTAAATCCACATCCAATATGCGGGAGCCATTTAAAAGTCAGTTGTTAACAATTCAGGACAAGTTTGTCTCTGTAAAAATGAAGGATTAAGATGGTTCAAACTCAACTGATTTGAGGAATATGAAGATAACAGGAAAAAAGTTAAACAGGGACTTAGGAGGACTAAAAGGGGCCATTATATGTCCTTGGCAGGCAGGGTTGAGGAGAATCCCAAGGTTTTTTATGCATATATAAGGAAGAGGGTAACTAAGGATCCACTCAATGACAGTGGAGGGAATTTATGTGTGGAAGCAGATGATGTAGATGAGGTCCTTAATGAGTGCTTTGCATCAGTATTCATAAAGGAGAAGGTGGATGGTGAGGGTAGAAAGGAAGATGCTGACATTCTAGAATATGTTGAGATAAAAGGAAGGATGTAAATAAGGTTGAAAGAGTGCAGAGAAGGTTCACAAGGATGTTGCCAGGACTTGAGAAACTGAGTTACAGAGAGAGATTGAATAGGTTAGGACTTTATTTCCTGGAGATTAGAAGAATGAGGGGAGATTTGATAGAGGTGTATAAGATTTTGATGGGTATCGATAGAGTGAATGCAAACAGGCTTTTTCCACTGAGGTTAGGGGAGAAAATAACTAGAGGGCATGGGTTAAGGAGAAAAGTTTAAAGGGAATATTAGGGGGGGATTCTTCACGCAGAGAGTGGTGGGAGTGTGGAATGAGCTGCCGGATAAATGTGGGATCTCTTTTAACATTTAAGAAAAACTTGGACGGGTTCATGAATGAGAGGGGTGTGGAGGGATATGGTCCAGGTGCAGGTCAGTGGAACTAGGCAGAAAAATGGTTCAGCACAGACAAGAAGGGCCAAAAGGCCTGTTTCTGAGCTGGAATTTTCTATGGTTATAAAAAAGGAGGTATTGGAGTTTCTGAAAAACATGAAGGTGGACAAGTCCTCAGGGCCAGATAGGGTCGATCCCAGAATACTGAGAGAGGGAGGGAAGAAATTGCTGAGGCCTTGGCCAAAATCTTTGTATCCTCTTTAACCACGGGCAAGGCAGCTGAGGATTGGCGAGAACATCGTTCCTCTGTTTAAAAAGGACAGAAGAGACAATCTGGGGAATTACAGGAAATGTGTGCCTTACATCGGTGGTGGGGAAATCATTGGGGAAACTTCTTAAGGATAGGATGTACTCACATCTGAAAGAGAATAGTTTATTAGAAATTGGCAGCATGGTTTTGCGAAGGGGAGATCGTGTTTCACAAACTTAAATATAAATGACGGATAAAAGCAAATCCATGTTGAATTCATAAAACACGGTGTCTCAATAACCCTCCCATTACCTCCTCAAAATCAAATTTGTCAGACACAACTCCCCCTGCACAAATCCTTGTTTTATCTGTTCTTTGCTAAATGTCGATGTATACCATCAGTCAGAACTATTTCCGATGATTTTCTCATCACTGGGTGTGAGGCTAACTGGTGATTCCTTCCTCCCTTTTTAAACAATGGTCCAATTTGAGCTGTCCTCCAATCCTCTGGAACCACACCAGCAACCAGTGGGGATTAATGGTTGGAGCTCCTGCTTTTCCTATCCCTGTTTTCCTTTGCAGACTTTGATAAACATCTTCCAGGTTCTTAGTAATTTACCTACTTTCGAACATGCTAAACATCTTAATATTTCCTTTCTCAATATATTTACATCATCCAATATTTCACACTCCTCTCATTAACATTTTCACTGTCCCCTTCATTATGTGTAAAGACACAGGGGTGATTTTACCATTTTTTTTCAAAGTGCTGGATGGACTTGAAACTAGGAGAGTTTCAGATCCATTTTTTGAGCGTGTACTAAGGCCCCTCCCCCGATATGCACACTCCTGGCAAAAATATCAGCAAGCCTGTTGCTCACTGCAGAAGCCTGTAGGTGGGGATTAACATACCTGAGGGAGGTAGTGTGCTTCTGCAGGTCTCTGATGCTGCACATGAGCATTAGCGGTAGCAGGAGGCTGACAGATAGAGAGAGCTGTCAGGCCCCTGCTACTGCAGGCAGCCTGAAACTCCCCGCCCTACTGCAATCGCAGGGGTCCGTGGCCCAAGATACAGCCCCCGCCGCCGTCCCCCACCAATCTCTGCAGAGAGGCAGCGGGCTCCCTCTCCCTTCCTCCCCCTCTCACCACGCCCTGCAGAGTAGCAGCGTGCCCCCCTCTCCCTCCCTCCCCCCCCCCCACTGTTCTCTGCAGAGTGGCAGTGGCCCACCTCTCCCTTCCCCCCCCCTCAACTGATTCCTGTAAACTATCAAATAAATTATCAAATAAACTAACAAATAAACCTGTTGGACTTTAACCTGGTGTTGTGAGACTTCTTCCTGCGATATAGCCAATGTTCTAACCAGACCAAAAAGTTTCCTTCAACTTTATAGGCTTCAATTCTGACTAACAGTTTCTCATGAGGGACTTTACGAAATGTGTCCTGGAAGTCCGTAGAAACAACATTGATAGTCACGCTGAGTGGAATCGGCTGCCATCGGTGGTGGTGGAGGTGAACTCGCTGGGGTCTTTTAAGAGACTTCTGGATGAGTACATGGGATTTAATGGGATTGAGGGTTATAGATAGGTCTGGTAGGTAGGGATATGAGCCGCGCAGCTTGTGGACCAAAGGGCCTGTTCGTGCTGTAGTGTTCTATGTTCTATGTCCCTGTCCATTTCTTTCGTCACCTCCACAATTGGGTTTGCCAGGCATGGCCTACTCTTTATAAAGCAAATTCTCTGATCAGCTGGAAATTTGCAAGATGTTCAAACTCCCTTCCCTTAATCACTGACTTTAGTCATTTCCCAACAACAGATGTTAGGCTAATTTGTCTATAATTCTCTGGTTTGACATTGTCACAACTTTTAATATGTTCAATATTCGGATATATGGGAAAACGTCCCAAATGAGAGAACTTTAGAAGATTATAGTTGAGATGCTGGAATGTTCCCACTTCTTTCTTTTGAGACCATGGAATGGTGACCATGTGCTTCCAGGAAGTTAATTCTCTTTATTGACATTAATTTTGCCCTTACTGTTATCTTGCTCAGTTTAATTTTGTTAGGTGCCTGTCCATCCTAAGGCACCTGACCCCTTACTCTAAATACTGTAACAAAGTTATTATTCAGCGTGTCCCCCGTTTCCTTATTTTCTGTGAAATTATCACCGTGAGGAGCTTTTATCGGGTCCATGTTACTCCTGACTGACCACTTTCTCATAACACAAGTGTAAGAACATTTTGTGTTGGTTTTAATATCCTTTATAAGTTTCTTTACATCAGAACATAAGAACATAAGAAATAGGAGCAGGAGTAGGCCATCTAGCCCCTCGAGCCTGCTCCGCCATTCAATAAGATCATGGCTGATCTGTCGTGTCTCAGTTCCACATTCCCGCCCTCTCCCCATAACCCTTAATCCCCTCTCTTATCAAAAACCCATCAACCCACGTCTTAAAAATATTTAGCGAGGCAGCCTCCACCACTTCAACGGGCAGAGAATTCCAGAGATTCACCACCCTTTGAGTGAAGAAGTTCCTCCTCAACTCCGTTCTAAACCGCGCCCCCCCTTTATCTTGAGGCTGTGCCCCCTAGTCCTACTGTCCTTTCTGAGCGGGAAGAGTCTCTCCACCTCTATCCTATCCATCCCATTCATCATCTTATATGTCTCAATGAGATCTCCCCTCATTCTTCTAAACTCTAACGAGTACAAGCCTAGTTTATTCAGCCTCTCCTCATAGCTCAACCCCCTCAACTCCGGTATCAGCCTAGTAAACCTCCTCTGCACTCCCTCCAAGGCCAAAATATCCTTGCGTAAGTACGGTGCCCAAAACTGCACACAGTACTCCAGCTGCGGCCTCACCAATGCCCTATACAGCCACAGCAAGACCTCCCTACTTTTATATTCAATCCCCCTCGCTATGAAGGCCAGCATCCCATTCGCTCTCTTTATCGCCCATTATTTATATATTTTTATTTTATTATCCTTCTCAGCTGTTTGATCATCTTTTGCTACATTTTATATTTTTCACCAGAATGTTTCTTGGAATATTTTTCTTTCATTTTATGCTGTTTCTTGCCTCTTGCTTTGTCCACAGCTGCCATTTGGCAATTAAAACTTTTTGGCTTATGGACCATAAACTCATTCTGTATCACATAATCATGGATACTAGAAGCAGGAGGAGGCCATTTGGCCCTTCAAGCCTGCTCCAGCATTCATTACGGTCACGGCTGATCATCAAACTCGATATCCTGATCCTGTCTTCCTCCCCTATCCCTTGATCCCTTGAGGACGGCACGGTGACACAGTGGTTAGCACTGTGGCCTCACAGTACCAGGGACCCCGGTTCGTTTCTGGCCTCGGGCCGCTGTGTGTGTGGAGTTTGCACGTTCTCCCTGTGTCGGTGTGGGTTTCATCGAGGTGCGCCGGTTTCCTCCCACACTCCAGGTTAGGTGTATTGGCCATGCTAAATTGCGTAGGCTGATCAGGATCTCAGGCCCAGCACCAGGCTCATGGTCTACAGAGCAGTAATGATACTCATCCTCCCATATTGCTTGGAGGTGGGGACCCTGCACAGCAGGTACCTCAAAACCCTGGAGAATTTCCACCCAGTGCTGTCCCCGCAAGATCCTGCAAACCCATTGTCTGGGTAAGTGCTCCAAAGTCAATGTTCTCGCTCAGACCAGCATCGAGGCATGGACCACACTCGACCACCTCCGCTGTGTAGGGGGCACCTACCTGACACGAGACCACCAAAACAAGTGTTATGCTCGGAGCTTCGACACGGCAAGGGAACCCCAGGAAGGCAAAGGGCGTGCTTCAAGGACACCTTCAAAGTTTCCTTGGAAAAGTACAACATCTCCTGGGAATCCCTGGTCCAAGACTGCCTGAAGTGGAGGAAAAGCATCTGGAAGGGGCTCGTGTTTTATCACTGAGAGCAAACTGAAGCCAAGTGTCGACAGAGAAAGGAGCACGTGGCAACCCAGGCACTCCACACACCCGCTCCTCCAACCACCATCATCCTGTTGTTCACATTGAACTCCTGACTCACCTGAGAACACATTTTAGTGTGGAAGAAAATCACCTTCAACTCCAATTACTGCCAAAGAGAGAGAGAGTTAATCCCTCTAACAATCACATTACGCCACCTCCTCCCTCCATCTTTAGACTGCCTCCTGCCCCAAAGCGCCACTTTCCAACAGTCATAGAACCCTACAGTGCAGAAAGAGGCCCTTCGGCCCATCGAGTCTGCACCGAACACAATCCCACCCAGGTCCTACCCCCATATCCCTACTAATTCCTCTAATCTACCCATCCCTGGACACTAAGGGGCAATTTCTTAGCATGGCCAATCAACCTGACCCGCACATCTTTGTGACTGTGGGAGGAAACCGGAGTACCCGGAGGAAACCCACACAGACACGAGGAGAATGTGCAAACTCCACACAGACAGTGACCCGAGCCGGGAATTGAACTCAGGACCCTGGAGCTGTGAAGCAGCAGTGCTAACCACTGTGCTACCGTGCCACCCGGTATCCTTTTTCCCACAGAAGGAAAGTACATTGTTGGATTGGGTCAGTTCCTGTGATTCCTCATACTCTGGGCTTCCCCTCAGTCATGCCAACCACAGTCTGAAGTTGCAGATATTGTGGAGGTATGCCCAAGCCTGACGGAAACTGTGCAGAGACTGCTTCCCCCCTCCCTGATGGGTCTGAGTGTCTCCAACTCAGAGATTCGCGATCAAGACATTTACTGCCGATATGTTCGAACGGCCTCACTCTCCAACATTCTGCAGTCCAGACACACAACCTGATTTCATAAGAACATAAGAACATAAGAAATAGGAGCAGGAGTAGGCCATCTGGCCCTTCGAGCCTGCCCCGCCATTCAATAAGATCATGGCTGATCTGTCGTGGCTCAGTTCCACTTTCCCGCCCTCTCCCCATAACCCTTAATCCCCTCTCTTATCAAAAACCCATCAACCCGCTTCTTAAAAATATTTAGCGAGGCAGCATCCACCACTTCAACGGGCAGAGAATTCCAGATATTCACCACCCTTTGAGTGAAGAAGTTCCTCCTCAACTCCGTTCTAAACCGCCCCCCCTTTATCTTGAGGCTGTGCCCCCTAGTCCTACTGTCTTTTTTGAGCGGGAAGAGTCTCTCCACCTCTATCCTATCCATCCCATTCATCATCTTATATGTCTCAATGAGATCTCCCCTCATTCTTCTAAACTCTAACGAGTACAAGCCTAGTTTATTCAGCCTCTCCTCATAGCTCAACCCCCTCAGCTCCGGTATCAGCCTAGTAAACCTCCTCTGCACTCCCTCCAAGGCCAAAATATCCTTGCGCAGGTGCGGCGCCCAAAACTGCACACAGTACTCCAGCTTATCCAAATTTTATTTCCAAATCTTATCCTATCTTTGATGTTGGTTACATTTTTAAAAATCTGTTGTAAGCTTTTACTTTCTCGTACACACTAACTTGCGCTAAGTTAATAAACCAATTACTGCCTGAGCTTCCACTACTGGGGTACAAGTAATTGGAGGTCTAAAAACGTATGAAAAACATTGAATTCCTATTTACAGCAGATTTCCAACTTTACTGCTGAGTTCCTGATACATTCATCATGCTATACTCCCCACTTTCCGATCATAGAATCCTACAGTGCAGAAGGAGGCCATTTGGCCCATTGAGTCTGCACCAGCCAGAATCCTACCCAATCCCTATCCCCATTGCCCCATGCATTTACCCTAGCTAGTCCCCCTGACACTAAGGGGCAATTTAGTATGACCAATCCACCTAACCTGCACATCTTTAGACAGTGGGGGGAAACCGGAGATAACCCATGCAGACATGGGGAGAATGTGCAGTCTCTACACAGTCAGTGACCCGAGCCGGGAATCAAACCGAGGTCCCTGGTGCTGTGAGGCAGCAGTGTTAACCACTGTACCACTATGCCAACCTATGTGTGAGGATCTGCACTTATACAGGTTGGAGCTGGGCTAATGTGTATCGGTCTGTTCCAACGTGTGAGAAAGTATTCCCTACTGCCTTCGCGTGTCAAGACAGTTTGTATCAAAGACCCAAATCTACAATCACAGCTTTAGCATCCCTGCCAAGTGAAACAGCAAATATACTTGAATTTCTTGCAATAGAAAGTGTTTGCTGCTCACAGTCTGCTCCCCTCTACACTGGGGAGACCAAACCGTGCCTCCCCAGCCGCTTTACTGAATATCTCTGTTCAGTCTGCAAACAGCACCCATCGCTTGTCATTTCAACTCTCAGTAAGAAGTCTCACAACACCAGGTTAAAGTCCAACAGGTTTATTTGGAATCACGAGCTTTCGGAGCGCTGCCCCTTCATCGGGTGATGACCCATCAGGCGAAGAAGCCCACCCAAGTCCAACGCTGGCATCTCCACCTCATTTCAATTTTCACCTTGCTCTCTTCGATTTTTCTGACCTCGTTCCAATAGCCCAACACAAACTCCAGAAACAGCGTCTGATCCTTTGACCCAGCACTCTGAAACCTTTTAGACTCAACACTGAATTCAACAATTTTAGATCCAGATCTTTTTGTTTGTCTTTGCTGGTCTGGAAATAAGTGGACATATTAGTGAGAAGCAACATGAATTTGGGAAGGGAAGGTTGTGTGTCACGATTGAGTTTTCGAGAAGTGACGAAGACGATTGATGAGGGTAGGGCAGTGGATGTTGTCTACATGGACTTCAGTAAGGTCCTGATTCTCAGTCATTTTCTTCACTTTACATTCAGATAGCAGCTATCCTGCCATTCACACCTCTTGTAAACACACCATTTTCTTTTCTGGACACATTACCACTCCCTGTGGCCTTGCAACATGTAACTTTTTGTCATTTGACACAGTGGTTAGCCCTGCTGCATCACAGTGACCCGGATTCAATTCCAGCCTCAAGTGACTGTGCGGGGTCTGCACATTCTCCCCATGTCTGTGTGAGTCTACCCCGGGTGCTCCACTTTCCTTCCACGCTCCAAAGATGTGCAGGTTAGGTGGATTGGTGAAGCTAAATTGCCCCTTAGTGTCCAAAAGATGTGTAGGTTAGCTGGATTAGCCATAGGAAATGGGCAGGGGTGTGGGGATAGGGCATCGCCATGGAGCTGGGGGTGGGAAAGATGCTGTCTGAAGAGTAAGTCTTAGATTCACAGAGCGATATAGCACGGAAACAGACCCTTCAGCCCAACCTGTCCATGGCAAGCATGGTGCGCTCCCAGCTAGTCCCAACTGCCCGAATTTGCCCCCTATCCCTTTAATCCTTACCCATCCATGTACTTATCCAAGTGATTTTTAAATGTTGCTACTGAACTTGCCTCAACCACTTTCTCTGGCAGGTCATTCCATATACACACCACTCTCTGCATGTAGAAGTTGTCCCTCAGGCCCCTTTTAAATCTTTGCCCGCTCTTTCTGCCCTTTAGTTTTCAATTCCCCTTCTCTGGGAAAAAGACTGTGTGTGTTCATCCTATCTCTGCCCCTCGTGATTGTATACACCTCAGTAAGGTCACCCTCCTCATTCTCCTACTTCCCAAGAAATAGCCTGGCTCACCGCTCCCTATAACTCAGGCCCAGTAGTCCCGACAGAATCCTCATACATCCTCTTTACACTCTTTCCAGTTTATCAATGTTTTCCTATAACAGGGTGACCAAAACTGTACACAATATCTTATGGGCCGAATGGCCTCTTTCTGTACTCTGATTCTATGGTTTTATTCAGTGGTAATCCCTCCTGCTCTCCAGCTTATCACCGGTCTTCCTGTTTATTCTTCTTCCCACCCTTCCCCTTATCACTGGTTCACATTTTACGATATTTTGAATTTCTCCCAGTTCTGAGGAAGGCTAATTGATCTGAAATGTTGGCTGGGATTTTCCAGCCCCGACGCTGGCTAAAAGTCAACAGCTTTCCATATCTTCCTATCCAGATGTCCCGCCGGGAATCACACAATCCCGGCTCCTAGCTCTGGTTCCCACTCCGCAAGTGTTGCCAGAGGTACCGAGGATATACCTGTCTCTGTCTTGATTTCAGATATCTGCACTGTCTCATTTTACTAAGGCATGAGGAACTGGACTAATGTGTGAGAAAAACATTTACCTTAACATTCGAGGACATTATCCACTGATTGAAAGAACAGGGCAAAAAGGAATGAGACTAATTTGTGAAGGAATTGGATTAATTTGCAAAATAACTAAAGTTGTTTTTAACTAAGGTTTGAGGAGCCTAATTAATCCCTGAGGGAACTGGACTAACGAAGCAAAATAATGATGAATATAATCACTAATAATATCTCACATGTGAAGAATTGAACTAATTTTTGAGGAAGTAGAATAATTTATCAGAAATTGGACTAATGTGTGAAGAAAATGGACTAATTTGTAAACAGGCGGCACAGTGGCACAGTGGTTAGCACTGCTGCCTCACAGCGCTAAGATCCTGAGTTCAATTCTGGCCTCAGGTCACTGTCTGTGTGGGGCCTGCACGTTCTCCTCGTGTCTGCGTGGGTTTCCTCCAGGTGCTCCGGTTTCCTTCCACAGTCCAAAGATGTGCAGATTAGGTTGATTGGCCATGCTAAATTGACACTTAGTGTCGGGGGATTAGCGGGGTAAACATGTAAGGTTATGGGAATAGGACCTGAGTGGGATTGTGATCGGTACAGACTCAATGGGCCAAATGGCCCCCTTCTGGACTGTAGGGATTCTATAATGGGACAAACTGAGACGATTAGTTCGGAACTAGAATAATCTGTGATGGAACTGGACCAAAGTATGAGAACCTGGATTAACCAGTGATGGAGCTGGATTATTATGAGATTAATGACTAACATAAGAAATAGGAGCAGGAGTAGGCCATCTAGCCCTTCGAGCCTGCCCCGCCATTCAATAAGATCATGGCTGATCTGAAGTGGATCAGTTCCACTTTCCCGCTTTCTCCCCATAACCCTTAATCCCCTTGCCTACCAAAAACCTATCTACCCGTGACTTAAATATATTTAGCGAGGTAGCCTCCACCACTTCAACGGGCAGAGAATTCCAGAGATTCACCACCCTTTGAGTGAAGAAGTTCCTCCTCAACACTGTTCTAAACTGCTCCCCCCTTATCTTGAGGCTGCGCCCTCTAGTCTTGTTATCCTTTCTAAGCGGGAAGAATCTCTCTACCTCTACCCTATCCACCCCCTTCATTATCTTATACATCTCTATAAGATCCCCCCTCAGTCTTCTAAACTCCAACGAGTACAGACCCAGTCTATTTAGTCTCTCTTCATAGTCCAACCCCCTCATCTCCGGTATCAGCCTAGTGAACCTCCTCTGCACTCCCTCCAAGGCCAAAATATCCTTGCGCATTTGACATATGACATTTGACTAACATTTATGGGCGACTTGGTGGCACAGTGGTTAGCACTGCTGCCTCACAGCGGCAGGGACACGGGTTCGATTCCCGGCTCGGGTCACTGTCTGTGTGGAGTTTGCACATTCTCTCCATGTCTGTGTGGGTTTCCTCCAGATGCTCTAGATTCCTCCCCTAGTCCAAAAGAACAAAGAACAACACAGCATGGCAACGAGCCCGTGCCACCATTTTAACAATGTGCTTTTCCTCTTACACCCTTGACCCATGTCTATGCTTATGGCACCCATTGCTCTTTGGGTGCATTGGCTGTGCTAAGTTCCCCCTCAGTGCCCCTGAACAGGCACCAGAGTGTGGTGACTGGGGGATTTTCACAGTAACTTCATTGCAGTGTTAACGTAAGGCTATTTGTGACACTAATAAATAAAAACTTAAACTTCAGGGAACTTTCCCTCAGAGAAACTGAGAAGTGAGCTGAATGAATTCATGAAAAACGGGACTAAATGCTCAAGGAACTGGGGTTAATGTGTGAGGAACTGGACTATACTATGAAGAAACTGACAAGATATGAGGAAGTAGGCTAAAATGTGAGAAAGCGGACCAAACTGTGAAAGAATTGCAACGGTTACACTCTTGTCCAAAAATGGGTGCAAGGATAAACACAGCGTCTACAGGCCAGCCAGTTTAAACTCGATGTTAAGAGAGCTCCTGGAAATGATAATCCAGGACAGAATGGGTGAGGAATTTCAGTTATGTGGCTAGCTTGCAGATGTAAAGAGACTTAGATGGTGATTTGATGGAACCGCTCAAAGCAACAAGGGCGCTGGATAGATTAAAGAGAGAGAAATTGTTCCCATTGATTGTTCCCATCACGGAATAGAGGACAGAGGGCGGCACAGTAGCACAGTGGGTTAGCACTGCTGCTTCACAGCTCCAGGGTCCTGGGTTCAATTCCCGGCTCGGGTCACTGTCTGTGTGGAGTTTGCATATTCTCCTCGTGTCTGTGTGGGTTTCCTCCGGATGCTCCGGTTTCCTCCCACAGTCCAAAGATGTGTGGGTTAGGTTGATTGGCCAAGTTAAAATTGCCCCTTAGTGTCCAGGGATGTGTAGGTTAGAGGGATTAGCAGGTAATAATATATAGGGATATGGGGGTAGGGCCTGGATGGGATAGTGGCTGGAGCAGACTCGATGGGCCGAAGGGTCTCTTTCTGCACTGTAGGGTTCTATGGTTCTTAATTTCAGGTGACTGACAAAAGAATATGAGGAAATGGTTTGTTACACTGAAGGTGGATAAATCACCTGGACCAGATGGACTACACCCAGGGTTCTAAAAGAGACTGGAAAGTAGTGAATAACACTGCTGTTTAAGAAGGGAGGACCCAGCGGATGGGAAGTTTGTTTCGAATAAAGCTTCCTAGTATGTCAACAGAATCTCACCTGGAGAGAAGGGCCTTATCCTCACACTAATGCCAAAATCAAAAAAATAGTTGGAGTCTAGTCTAACTTCATAACATGCCTTGGAGCTTCTGAAATGGTCTTTAATACTAGCAGAGGAGGTGGCCAATCAGCCCATCAGATGTCAGCCCTCGGCTGTAGGCCTGTAGATCTTGGCACTTCTAATGCATAAGCAAGCCTTGCATGTTCCATATGCTTTCTACCTCTGAATAATCCCCTCCCCACCACCCATCCAGCTTGAAACACTTTCCTCTTGTTTATCCATTTAGCCAATCTCATTTAATCCATGCCTCCCCTGGTGTTTCCTCCATCATTAGAAGTAGGTCCTTACATATCCAGTCTGTCAAGGCTACGTCATTATTTTATGCACTTGAACTAAATCTTCCCTCTTGTCTCCTCTACTCAAAGATAAAAAGCCCAGCCTATCCAAACTGGAAGCTTGACAGAGGCAAAGCAAAATTACAGCAAGTGAAAAAAGCAGAACCATGAAGCTTCTGGGTTCATTGAAAAACTTTGCAGGCAAGACAAAAAAAAACACGGTAAAAGAAAAGTGACACTGTGAAGCTTTTCTGCTTTCCAGGAAGGCTCAGAGACTTGAAAAAAAGTACACTTTTTTAATGAATGGGGCCAGACGTAAAGAGGAAGCACTTCAGAGTTAAAAACAAATTACTACAGATGCTGGAATCTGAAACCAAAAGAGAAAACGCTGGAAAATCTCAGCAGGTCTGGCAGCATCTGTAAGGAGACAAAACAGCTGACGTTTCGAGTCCAGTTGACCCTTTGTCAAAGCTAAAAAAAATAAAGGCCTCCATGCCTTTTAGCTTTGACAAAGGGTCATCTGGACCTGCTGAGACTTTCCAGCATTTTCACTTTTGATACTTCAGAGTTACTGAGACAGGAAATGATTATATCAACAATGCAGGTTTTGATCTCCCCTGGAGCTGCCAGTCAAAAAAGCTTTTCGCTGCTAATGCGGCATCTGCTTCTTATGTCAACAAAGCCAGCTAATCCCTTCTTTGATGCGGTTTGGTTTGTCAATCAAGTAGATGAAGACCGAATAGAGCAGAAGGAAATGAGAGGGTGCAGAATGTAGTGTTACAGACATAGCTAGGGTGTAGAGAAAGATTAACTCAATGCAAAGTAGGACTATTTAAAAATCTGATGGCAGGAGGGAAGCTAATGGAGCTAATCAAACTGACAGCCTCCTGTCAATTAAAGTAGTTGAGAGAGCTGGGTCTTATGAGAGAAATCAAGGGGATCTCCCCAGTGAAATTGACAGCTCCTGTCAATCAAAAGAAATCAGGCATATGAAATGAACAATCCCTACTGGAGGATGGAGTGCTGCTGTGGTTTTGCAGACTTCCAGTTGTTCAATGGGCGTGGATTTTAATGTGAGCAGGCCACTTCAAAGGTTTTGAAGAACGCAGACAATAATTAAGATCTCTACTGGAATGATGTCTGCACTGCTCATCCTGAAAGTGATTTCCACATTTTCCAGGGCAATAAGGGGAAGTCCAGCCATGAGAAAACCAATCCAGGGACAATACCTGAGGTGAGGCTCCCAGCTTGACCCTTTCCCACCCCTACCCAGGTCCCTTGAGGGACCCTCCCTCTACTGCCTGGTACAGGAGTCCATAGACACAGTTGGAGGCTGCACTTACCTTCTTGCCGCTCCTAGGGTCCCAGGGCACTTGGCCCATGTTACTCCGGATCTGTATTGCTTGGTACCTGCGGAATTCCAGGAAGGGGCGGGGGGCACAGGAGAGCACTGGAAGACAAGAGAATCAGCCTTCCCATGTGCTAGTTATATTAAAATGAATTTAAATCCATTTCAATCAGGTTCTTGCCTGCTCTGGACGAGAGTCTCAGAACAGGATAGTTGTCCAGTGGAAATCCACTGACTATACTCCTTATACACCTATGGCCAAATTCTCCAACAATTCAATTTTCAAGTTTGCTGACGATACCACTGAGGTGGGTCGGATCTCAAACAATGACGAGGACAGGAATGAGATTGAGAACTGGTGAACTGGTAAGGCAACAATAATCTCCCCCTCAATGACAAGAAAATGAAGGAGATTGTCATCGACTTCAGGAGGCATCGTGGAGGATATGCTACTGTCCACGTCAACAGTGATGGAGCGAAAGTGGTCAAGAGCTTCATGCTTCTAGGTGTTCAGATCACCGACAACCTGTCCTGGTCCCTCCATGCTGACACTATAGTTAAGAAAGCCGAGCAACGCCTCTACTTTCTCAGGAAATTCAGCATGCCTGCTACAACTCTCACCAATTTTTGCAGATACACCATAGGAAGCATTCTTTCCAGATGTATCACAGCTTGGTATGGTTCCTGCTCTGACCAAGTCTGCAGGAAACTTCGAGGGGTTGTCAAATTAGCCCAATCCATCGCACAAACCAGCCTCCCATCTATTGATTCTGTCTACACTTCCCGCTGCCTTGGAAAAGCAGCCAGCATAATTAAGGACCTCACGCACCCCAGACATTCCCTCTTCCATCTTCTTCCATCGGGAAAAAGATACCACAGTCTGACATCATGTACTAACCGACTCAAGAAAAACTTCTTCCCTCCTACCATCAGATTTTTGAATAGTCCTACTTTGCATCGAGTTAATCTTTCTCTACACACTAGCTATGACAGTAACACTACATTCTGCACCATCTCATTTCCTTCTCCCTTATTTACTCATTGTATTGTATGTTTTGTCTGTATACTGTGCAAGGAACAATACTTTTCACTGTATCCCAATACATGTAACAATAATAAATCAAATCAAGATCTTGATTTGGCCTCTCACCTAATTCAGTGGGCCATTGGGCTTGCTGGGGTTATGTTAACTCCACCTTCATGTTTTTTAAAATACGCTATCCCTTAAAGTTCTCTGGTCACTGCTGTTCCTGGAAAACACAGCATTTCAAAAGAAAAGGTAACTAAGCAGTTTTAAAGAAGCTGAAAGCTCTTGACCCTGGTGGACTGTTTACAATAGGCGTCACATGGTGGTTTCTGATTCTGGGAGAGAACATGCCTGGAAAAGTTTGTGTTTAAAATGCTGTTGTTGGTTTTGGAGGAGAAAAGAACAGATCAACTGATTGGGTAAAGAAGACTTCAATTCCCCACAGTCTACTGCCAGTAAATAGAAGTGGCTCCTAAGTTGCTCTTCATGCCAGGAATGAGTGTCCCACCTGGCAGGAGAGAGTCAATGATCAGGAGGGTTGATCTCCCAGGCTAGGGTAGGGTCAATGATCGGATAGCCAATGAGGTTTAACCATGGTGTGGCCTGATGCAATTTTTCAAAGCAACCTCGGTCTTTTGGCTAAAATCAAGCATCAGATTAGGCCCAAGACATGGTGTAATGCCTCATCTTTTCAGCTTGTCTCCCCGGTGGGAACCATGAACTGGATTTGGATTGAATAAAAATTTGAAAAAAACCCCCCCAAAAAACAGACGTCATCATCTAAGGATACGGGGTAAAGTAAAGTGAGGAGAGATTTCTTCACCCAGACAGTGGTCACCCTGTGGAATTTACCACGCAGAAAGTGGGTGAAGCCAAAATACTGCGGCTGGAATTTTATTGCCCTGCCCACCATGGGAATCGGAGCAGCCGATGGGCGGACCATGGAAAGGTCCGTCCGGCAGGATTTTACAACTTCAGGGTGAGCGAGGCCATAAAATCTCACCCTGTATGTTTTCAAGAGGCAGTTAGATAAAGCTCGTGGGGTGCAGGGACCAAAGGATATGGGGGCGGTGAGGTGGTGGGGGGGAAACTGGAACTGGTTACTTTGTAGGGTGATCAGCCAGGATCATAATGAATGGCGGGGCAGGCTCGAAGGGCCAAATGGCCTCCTCCTGCTCCTATTTTCTGTGCTTCTATCTGGAAATATTCCTCAAGTCCAGCTGAACTGTTGTGTAAGAGTCATCGATAGTTTACTGATCAGTGCTGGGAAGTAAGCTGTGTAACCTGGTCGCCATTTCAAAACCTCCATCATCTACTCTTTTTCCTTCAACCATTTCCCTTTCAATCTTTGAGCAGAGTTTCTCAATTTTATTAATCTTTCTGGTGTGAGTTTGGGAAGTTAGCGTAATTATTATACTTTCATGTTTCATACTCTATGTTAATAAGCTATGTCTCTATTCTTGTCAAATCCAGTTTAGTGATAAACTAATAATTTTGTTGTATGTTGAAGAAGCCTGGGCATTGATTGGTCATTCTGAGAGGTAAAGCATATATTTGGCTGTTTAGCCAGCTGGAGAAGTTATTTAAATGTACGTTGTGATTCGTGGAGTAATGGAACTGGAGACAGATAGCACAGTCCTCCCATCTCCATTGTAACATATAATGGGGGTCTTGTGGGAATTAATCTGAGATGAAATGCATGTAGGAATTGTACAGTAAATGGTAGAACCCTTAGGAGTATTGACAGGCAGAGGGATCTGGGCGTACATGTCCACTGATCACTGAAAGTGGCAATGCAGATGGATAAGGTAGTCAAGAAGGCTTTTGGCACGCTTGCCTTCATCGGTCAGCGCACTGAGTATAAAAATTGGCAGTCAAGCTGCAGCTGTACAGAACATTAGTTAGGCCTAATTTAGAATATTGTGCACAATTCTAGTCACTGTGCTATCAGAAGCATGTGGAGGCTTTGGAGAGGGTACGGAAGAGGTTTACCAGAATATTGCCTGGTCTGGAGGGTATTAGCTCTGAGGAGAGATTGAATAAACTCAGGTTATTCTCACTGGAACGATGGAGATTGAGGGGCGACCTGATAGAGGTCTACAAGATTATGAGCGGCATGGACAGAGTGGATAGTCAGATGCTCTTTCGTAGGGTAGAAAAGTCAAGTATGAGGGGATGTAGATTTAAGGTGCGTTTAGAGGTGATGTATAGGGCAAGTTTTTATACAGAGGGTGGTAAATGCCTAGAGTGCGCTTTCCAGGGAGGTGCTGGGAGCAGGCTCAATAGCCGCATTTAAGGGAAATCTAGACAAATACATGAATAGGATGGGAATGGAAGGATACGGACTCCGTAAGTCAATTTTAGTTTAGATAGACACTCTGATCAGTGCAGGCTTGGAGGGCCGAAGGGCCTGTACCTTGTGCTGTACTGTTCTTTATTCTTTAAAAATGTGTAATTGGGGAAGGATACAAGGATAAAAGGAAGAAGGCCAGGTTTTTCTTTTGTTTACATTGGTGGAATGGCTTTTTTATGATGCAAGAGAGTCTTGTAAGCAACCTGGGTTAAATTGTGACTCTTTAATGATTAGTAAGTGTGACAGAGCAGTTGCAGACAAAGGTTAGAGCAAGAGCTGAGAAAGAACTTTGAAAACTAGTGGCCAAAAAAGCTGAGTGAGGAAGTAAAAGAACCAAAGGAAGCTGTGGACTTGGAAAGAGACAAGTTTACACAGACAGAGATTCAGTTAGAATGGAAAAGGTTGGTACTAGGATTTCAAGCAAAGGAAAAATAGAGAGCATTTCAAATGGAACAAGCAGAAAGGTAGATGAGAGAGTAAAGAAGTGAGACGGGGAATGCCAACTTAGAATGTTGAAACTAAAACAACTAGGCTCTAGGGGAGATGTTGATGGGAAAGATTCTGATGAACCAAAGGCCCAAGTGGGGTGTTGGTTCATTTTGTGCCATTTCTCCTAAAGTTTGAAGAAAGGGATGTTGAGGCAATTTTCACCTCTTTTAAAAGATAACTAGGCAGATGGAGGTAGCAAAAAGGAAACTGGACATTACTGATGATAAGCAGGTTGACTGGCGGAGCTTTGTTTTCCTAAGAGTCTTCTACAAATTATGTGGCAGTTAAAAAACAGGCTAATCTCACCGCTCCAGAATTGGTCCCTGCAGCTCCCAGGCAGATATTTCAGAATCTCCGGATACAGCCTGGGCAGACTTGTACAGAAATTGAGAGAGTAAAGCAAATTAACTTTAATCACCAGATACAAGCTCTAAAGGGAGAGACCATTTATAAGACCCTTAGGGAACTAAATCTCCTCTACTTTTCAATGCCTCTACTTTCCCAGAAGACTAAGGATATTTGACATGTCAAATTTTACAGATGCACCATCGAAAGCATTCTCTCTGGTGGTATCACAGCTTGGTCTGGGCTCCTGCTCTGCCCAAGACCACAAGGAACTACAAAAGGTCATGAATGCAGCCCAATCCATCGCACAAACCAGCCTCCCATTCATTGACTCTGTCCGCACTTCCCGCCGCCTTGGAAAAGCAGCCAGCATAATTAAGGACCCCACGCATCCCAGACAGTCTCTCTTCCACCTTCCTCCGTCAGGAAAAACATACAAAAGTCTGAGGTCACGTACCAATCGACTCAAGAACAGCTTCTTCCCTGCTGCTGTCAACCTTTTGAATGGATCTATCTTGCATCAAGCTGATCTTTTTCTACACCCAAATTATGACCGTAACACTACACTCTGCCCTCTCTTGTTTCCTTCTCTATGAGCAGTATGCTTTGTATGGCACACAAGAAACAATACTTTTCACTGTATGTTAATATGGTGACCAGAATTGTACATAATATTCTAAATGAGGCCTTACTAAGGTTCTGTACAGCTACAGCATGACCTGCCAATTTTTATACTCAGTGTGCAGACCGATGAAGGCAAGCATGCCGTAAGCCTTGCTGATTATCTTATCCACCTGCGTTACCACCTTCAGTGATCAGTGGATATGTACGCCCAGATCCTTCTGCCTGTCAATACTCCTAAGGGTTCTACCATTTACTGTGTAATTCCTACAAGCATTTTATCTCAGATTATTATTGTGACAATAATAAATCAAATCAAAATTAAATCAAATCAAATCCTGGAGGAATTTAAAAATCCACTTCCTTCATTAGTGAGATCCCATGTAGGGAATCAGAATGTTTCAACAGTAGACAAGGCAGCTAATCTGGCTCCCGATTCCCAGCTACACAAGGCTGATGCAGAGAAAGGGGCTCAGACCATGGTACCACTGGCTGAGCCGTACCTCTGACTACAGCTCGAAAACCAAGAACAAACATTGCCATGAGTGCGGGGAAGGGTAACAAAGTACCTGAAAATGACAGGGAATTCTTGTCAAAAGGATAAGTAACTCCTTATCTATCAAGTGAAGCAAGTAAATCTATAGTTATACTTAGGGAAGCAGGGGCTATTCAAACTCTTTTTGCTGAGAAAGGTATGCATTTCCACCAAAGTTCACACTAGATATGGAGATTTTGGTAAATGGCATTGGCGGGGAGCCTATACCCGCACTTTTGTATCAGGTTCACCTGCGGTGTGACCTAATGTCGGTACGGTAACAGTAGGAGTTGTTTATAGTTGGCCGATAGAGTTGATTTATTCCTTGGGAATGATCTGGCCAGAGTGAAGTTGGTAGCTTCAGCAGGAATTACAGGGGGTCCAGGGGAAGTTAAGGAGACAGAGCAGTTACAGGAAAAGGTTCCAGGGACTTTTCCCTCTTAGTGACCTGAACAATAGCTAAACAAGTTCCATTATCAGAGGTAGAATTGGCACCATGGTATTTGGCTGTCTGAAGCTGTCTTTGGGGATTTGGATAATCTGAAGGAAATATTCAGGAAGTTTTCACTAAGGTTCAGCCAGCCGATCCAGAGCTCAGTCAAGTCACACTCTCAGCTCAAACGGAAGATGGAACAGGTGGATGTTAGAAATGGGAATCTGATGAGGAAGTGGAGACCTCCTTACACACCAGTGGAGAAAGAGTGTACGGTAGTTCCTCAGGCAATGGTAACACCCACTTACCATTGGGAGATAATGTGGAGAGCTCACGAAATTCTTATGGCAGGGCATGTAGGGACCCAAAAGACCCAAACATGTACAATCCGTCATTTTTATTGGCCAGCTCTTCAGAAGGATGTGGTACAGTTTTGTAAAATGAGTCATATCTGCCAGATTGTGATCAAACTGGACAACTAATTCCAACGTCAGTATTTTGAGAACCATTTAGTAGGGTTGTTTGTGGACTGTGTGAGACCTTAACCAAAAATAAAAGTGGGACAGCAATATATACTCACTATATACTCGCTAGGGCAGAGCGGTGGCACAGTGGTTAGCACTGCTGCTTCACAGCGCAGGAATCTGGGTTCGATTCCCGGCTTGGGTCACTGTCTGTGTGGAGTTTGTAAGTTCTCCCCGTGTGTGTGCAGTTTTCCTCCAAGTGCTCCAGTTTCCTCCCACAGTCTGAAAGATGTGCTGGTTAGGTGCATTGGCCATGCTAAATTCTTCCTCCATGTACGCAAACAGGTACCAGAGTGGGCCAACTGGAGAATTTTCACAGTAACTTCATTGCAGCGTTAATGTAAACCTACTTGTGACACTAATTAATAAATTTAAACTTATATTGGATATGGCTACTTGATTCCTAGAAGTCTTCCCTGGAGAACAATTTTTTGTACCTTAGAGGAAGAGAAATTATCCCAATTGTACGCTTGATATGGATCACCCATTGATGGTTCCAACGTTCCAATATCACGCCTAGCATTTTCTTCCAGAGTTTATGATCAGTCTAGAGGTAAAGCAGTTACATTCCTCTGCACACTAGCCACAAACATAAGGAGCATTAGAACAATAGCATCAAAGCCTCAAAGTGAGAATTAGGGTATATTGTCAAGACGACCCCCTTTATTAGAGTCATAGAGGTTTACAGCATGGAAACAGGCCCGTCGGCCCAACTTGTCCATGCCATCCCTTTTTTTAAACCCCAAAGCGAGTCCCAATTGCTCGCATTTGGCCCATACCCCTCTAGAATCATCTTACCCAGTTGAATAACTATTTAAATGCTTTTTAAAAGACAAAATTGTACCCACCTCTACTACTACCTCTGGCACCTTGTTCCAGACACTCACCACCCTCTGTGTGAAAAAATTGCCCCTCTGGACACTTTTGTATCTCTTCCATCTCACCTTAAACCTATGCCCTCTAGTTTTAGACTCGCCTACCTTTGGAAAAACATATTGACTATCTAGCTGATCTATGCCCCTCATTATTTTATAGATGTCTATAAGATTACCCATCAGCCTTCTACATTCCAGAGAAAAAAATCCCAGTCTATTCAGCCTCTCCTTGAAACTCAAACCATCAAGTCCCGGTAGCATTCTAGTAAATCTTTTCTGCACTGTTTC
The DNA here is from genome assembly GCF_965287045.1 of Carcharhinus amblyrhynchos. NCBI lineage: Eukaryota > Metazoa > Chordata > Chondrichthyes > Carcharhiniformes > Carcharhinidae > Carcharhinus > Carcharhinus amblyrhynchos. Next base: position 5,506,642 of record NC_137350.1, read on the forward strand.
TAGTTTAATAATATCCTTTCTATAATAGGTTGACCAGAACTGTACAGAGTATTCCAAGTGTAGCCTTACCAATGTCTTGTACAACTTCAACAAGACATCCCAACTCCTGTATTCAATGTTCTAACCAATGAAACCAAGCATGCCGAATGTCTTCTTCACCACTCTGTCCACCTGTGACTCCACTTTCAAGGAGCTATGAGCCTGTGCCCCTAGATCTCTTTGTTCTGTAACTCTCCCCAACGCCCTACCATTAACTGAGTAAGTCCTGCCCTTGTTCAATCTACCAAAATGCATCACCTTGCAATTATCTAAATTAAACTCCATCTGTCATTCGTCAGCCCACTGGCTCAATTGATCCTGTTGCAATCCGAGATCACTTTCTTCACTATCCACTATGCCACCAATCTTGGTATCATCGGCAAACTTACTAACCATGCCTTCTATATTCTCATCCAAATTATTAATATAAATGACAAATAACAGTGGACCCAGCACTGATCCCTGAGGCACATCGCTGGTCACAGGCTTCCAGTTTGAAACACAACCCTCTACAACCATTCTCTTGGATTCTATTATCAAGCCAATTTTGTATCCATTTAGCTACCTCACCCTGGATCCCATGAAATTTAACCTTTTGCAACAACCTACCATGCGGCATTTTGACAAAGGCCTTGCTAAAGTCCATGTAGACAACATCAACTGCACTGCCCTCATCGACCTTCTTGGTTGTCCCTTCAGAAAACTCAATCAAATTTGTGAGACATGGTTTTCTACTCACAAAGCCATGCTGACTGTCCCTAATCACTCCTTGCTTTTCTAAATGCCTGTCTCTCAGAGTACTTTCTAACAACTTACCCACCATACATGGGACAAAGGTTTAGAATTTCTTTTCCTCACCACTAGGGATGCACCTAATGAGCCAGGAGGCTTTAGTCCTTTTGAGTTAGTTTACACACGTAAAGACAGAGATCCTCTGAAATTAATTAAATAAGAGTTTTCAGAACAGAACATTCCAAGCTTTATGTATCTGAGCTCAAGGAGTGGCTCACAAGTTTCTGTAAGATGGCTGGGGAAGGAATATCTCAAACGTTCCATAGAAGCATAAAGAAATGGAAAGACAAGCAAGCCAAGACTGGAACCTTTCTATCAGGGGTTGCTGAGTAACATTACTGCCTTTACGGGGCGAGTAATCACAAGCATGGTTCAGTCATCATATAAACTAGGATTGGTCCTGGTTTATTCTTAGATTAACACCCCAGATAACAGGGAAAGACTGCATTGTGTCATGTCAATATATTGAAGCAATATCACCACCACGGGGAGGACACTGGTTTGTCAGGCAGTAAGAATAGTGGAGGATGGAGGAGATAGGGAGGATGAGGCAGAGTGAAGCCATTCTCAGATGGAACCTCCTACTATCCAGTTAGTTAATACTGAACTATTAAGGATTGTAGGCACCATGCTGTCATATTCATATGCAGAACAACAAGAAGACTCAACAAGGCTCCTCACAATGGTGAAAGGAGTACGTATGGGCAAACCAGGATGTACAACCTTAGCCATACACAATGTGGATGCAGGGGAATCTTCTCCTATAATACAGTATCCTTCACACTCAGGTTCAGAGAAACAGATTCAGGGAAAGCAGAGATCTGATACATAGCTGGAGTTCCCCCATTGTCCATGTACATCACATCAACCAGATTACTCTCATCAACCCTCGCTGTTCAAATTCAGTCAGGTTAGATCATGCTTGTCCAGCCGTGAATCTCTCCTCCTCAGCTCCTGCAGACTCTGAGCACAATATCGGCAAAACTGCTCGATCAAACAGAGGATTTCGGCAAAGGGGCTCTCCTCCAATCGCAGCCTGTTTCTCTCCCATGTTTGCTGCTGAGTGGCTCATTCGCCAATCACTAAGAAATTGTCCCCCACCCCACGCGGAGGGTCTGAGTCTCCAGTCTCGCCCCTGTGAGCGGGAACGGAGAATGCAGAATTCCAGCCACAGCTCCATTCACTGCCAGTGGGGCCGGAAAATCCCAGACTCCAATAAGGACAGAGGATTTTGGCCGATAGACAGACTTTCAACTATGATTGCACAATGCAATCTGTCAAAATAGAGTGTTGAACAACCAACCGCACAAATTACTGACATCACTCTCACTGTGAACATTTAATCCAACTGGCCATTCAAATACTGCATTGAGCATTCTTATCATGTTACTTATAGGTGTGAGAGAGAGAGGGGTGTGTGTGTGTGTGAGAGAGAGAGAGAGAGCGGTGAGTGTGTGTGTGAGGGAGAAGAGTGAGTGTGTGTGTGAGAGAGAGGAGTGTGTGTGTGAGAGAGAGGAGTGTGTGTGTGAGAGAGAGGAGTGTGTGTGTGAGAGAGAGGAGTGTGTGTGTGAGAGAGAGGTGTGGGTGTGTGAGAGAGGAGTGAGTGTGTATGTGAGAGAGAGAGGTGAGTGTTTGTGTGTGAGAGAGAGTGAGAGAAGGGTGAGTGTGTGCGTGTGAGTGAGAGTGGGATGAGTGTATGTATGAGAGAGAGGGATGTGTGTGTGTGAGAGAATGAGAAGGGTGAGTGTGTGTGTGAGAGAGTGAGAGAGGGGTGAGTGTATGTGTGTGAGTGAGAGTGAAAGCGGGATGAGCGTATGTATGAGAGAGGGGTGAGTGTGTGTGTGTGAGAGAGAGACTAGCATGTGAGTGAGAGAGAGAGAGGTGACTGGGTGTATATTAGAGGAATGAGTATTTGTGTGAGAGGGTGAAAGTGGTGAGTGTGAAGGATGTGGGAGAGAGGGGTGAGTGTGAGGGGTGTGTGTTCTGTGTGTGTCTGTGTGTGTGAGAGAGCTGAATGTGAGGGGTGTGTGTGAGAGTGTGAGGCGAGAGGGCTGTGAGGGAGGAGTGAGTGTGATGTGTGTGAGTGAGGAAGGGGAGATGTGACTGGGATTTTACGACTTCGCTTGGACGAATCTCGTAAAATCCCACTCGAGGCTAATGGAGAATTCTTTCCTGTGAGCCCCGATTCTGGGACGGACTGACAATAAAATCCCAACTTGTGTGTCTGGATCACTTCCAGTCTGAGGGTCCCCATTCACCCTCATCCTGACACACCTACCCTCAGTGAGAGTCAGTGAGCACTCAAGACTGAGAGTGAGCTGGACACACAAATATCCACTCTTCATACTCTAATCATCAGCATTATTTATTAACAATTTATTGTTTTGACATTTTTTTTTTGCTCAGTAAGTTGTTTCTTTTCATACATTAAGATTTTTTTTTAAAAAAAGAGCTTTCATGTGCTAAACCTTTTCTTTCCAAAATCTGTTTCTCGGTCCCTTGACTGAGAGAGAGGTTTAAATGTTGGCCCTCCCACAGGAAAAGATCGGACAAGCCTGAATAAGATAAACACAATTTGCCGTTACCAGTCTGAACTGGTCCACGTTTAATCAATGTTAACTGTGTTGTGAATTTTCATTTCCAAATAGGAACTGGACTAAAGTGAGGAACTAAACTGAATGTGAATAATTGAGCAAATATGTGGTGCTAATGCATCAGAATGTGTGAATGAACTGCTGCATATTGTTAGGAGTTGCACAAATATGGGAAAGAACTACAATAGAACGTAGAACATTACAGCACAGTACAGGCCAATCCCAAGATCAAGCTATCCCCTCCTGAATAAAGTGAATGGAAGAGATTGGGCTAGAATATAAAGAAACTAGACTGATATATGAGGAACAATAGCTGGTCTTTTCTCTCCCCTTACAGATGCTGTCAGACCTGCTGAGATTTTCCAGCATTTTCTCATCTCTTTGAGGAACTACTCTGTGTCAGCACAGAAACAGAAAATGCTGGAAAATCTCAACAGGTCTGACAGCATCTGTGGAGAGAGAATAGAGCCAACGTTTCAAGTCTGGATGACCCTTTGTCAGAGACTGTGTAGGTGCTGCGCTAATTTGTGAGGAATAGGATGGTAGGCTGTCTTGTGAAGGAACTAGACTGAACAGCACTAATGGGTTAGGCTGATAAAATAAAACACCGTAGATGCTGGAATTCTGAAATAAAAACAGAAAGGGCTGGAAAACTCAATCAGTTTGGAAGCAGAAGTTTTCTGTTGGTATGACCCTTTCTCAGAACTGAAGAAGGGCAGAAATGTGATGGGTTTTATGATGTCGGAAAAGGGGAAGGAACAAATGGAGCAAAAAGGTAAAGTCAGGGATAGGTGAGAGAGCAGGGGAGATTAAGTAATAAAGATATGTAGGAGAGGCAGTGTGGCAATGGTATTAACACTGGACTGGCGATTCAGAGACCCAGAGCAAGATCTGGGGAGCTGCGTTCAAATCCAAACACAGCAGAAGGTGAAATTTGAATTCAGTAAAAATTTGGAATTAAAAGTCTACCTCGAAACAATCGTCGGAAAAACCCCCCCTGCTTCACTAATGTCTTTTAGGGAAGGAAATCTGCCAACGTTACCTGGTCTGGCCTACATGTGACTCCAGGGCCTCAGCAATGTGATTGACTGTCAAAAATGCCCTCTGAAATAGGGGCAGTTAGGAACAGGCAATAAATGTTGGCCTAGCAAGTGATGCCCATATCCTTTAAAATAAAAATATAGTGGAACAAAAGAGGCAGTGCTAAAGGAACAAATGCTGATGCCACTTGAAAGGGATAGGCTTACAGAGCTGAGGATGATACAGGGGAACAGGATTTGATTGCTCTACAGAGAGCTGGCATGCACTCAAGTGCCAAAGAGCCTCCTTCTGCGCTGTAATGACTCTTTCTAATCCAGATATCCTTAAAGAACTGGATTAATGGGTGAAGAAGATTAAATCGTCTTTGAAGGAACTGAGACAATGTGTAAATTTGAAAACAAACTGAACACACCTGTGAGGGAACTGGAAGAACCAGATGAGTGTACGAAGGAACAGGACCAAGACTGAGAGAGTTGGATTAAGGTGTGAAGATCTGGACTAAAGTGTGCAGCAGTGTGTATCATCAGACAAGATTCAACGCAGCAACTCAACAAGGCTCCTTAGACAGCAGTGTCCAAACCCGCAAACCTCCACCACCTAGGTAGGACAAGGACAGCAGATACATGGGAATACAGCCATCTCCAAGCCACTCACTATCCTGATTTGGAAATCAGGATCACCATTCTTTTGTTGTCACTGGGTCAAAATACTGGAACTCCCTCCCTAATAGCACTGTGAGTGTACCTATACCACGGGGACTGCAGTGGTTCAAGAAGGCAGCTCACTACCACCTTCTCAAGGACAATTAAGGTTGAGCTATAAATGCTGGTCTACCCAGTGAAATCCATATCTGTCAATGAGTAAATACTTTAAAAAAATTAGAATAATCTATGAGCAACTGGATTTATGAGTGAAGAATTGACCCAATTTCTGACAAACTGTAACTGGATGAGTTGGTGAATAACTGCACTGAAGTGCTCGGAACTGGACTAGTTTGTGAGGAGATTGGACAGGTTTGTGAAGGAGCCAGTCTAATGTGTGACAGTGCACAACAAATGTGTGAAGGGCACAGAGCAAGGGTTGATGGAACTGGATTGAAATGTGGTTGTCTGTAGTGAAGTGGGAAGGAACAGAACTAACATCTTGAAGGATTGGACAAATGTGTGAGGAAGTGGACAAAATTATGAATGAATTGATCTAATTTGTGAAAAAAAAGTGGACTAACGTATGAAGGAATTGAGCTAATCCCTGAAGGAACTGGTCTATAATGTGTAGACATTGTGGAGTGAATGCAGGATTAGACTAACCTTTTAGGTCATGAGTGGGCAGCTGAGGTCCATCAGGATGTAGGACCCTCAGAACACATTACGCATCTCAGAAGACCACAAGTGTAGGGAGTTTCTCCAGCTGAATTCTGAGCTTGGGGGTTACTGGATGCAGTGTAGAGCATCCAGGAGGATGAGAGTTCTCTGGATTGAATGTTCCAGGAGCTGGTCACCATCTGGGTCCAGTGATCAGGGGAGAGAACTTACAGAAAAGTGACCATCACAATGGAAAATGGTAAGGAATGATCTAAAGTACAACTTGTAAATTGGAACTAAACTTGCAATGAAATGGCTCAGGGAGCTGAATGCCCTACTCTCTGAACATAATGACTCTCCTCCGACTGTGACTAATTTGAGGAGGTCTGGCTAATGTTTGAAAAATTATACTGCTGCTTAAAGAACTTCAATAATTTGTGAAGAACTGGGCTAAAGTAAGAAGAACTGGACAAAGGTATGAAACATTGGAGTAATTTGAGACATGGTGACACAGCGGTTAACACAGTTACCTCATAATACCAAGGACCCAGGTCACTGTCTGTGCAGAGTCTGCACGTTCTCCCCATGTCTGCGTGGGTTTCCCCCAGGTGCTCTGGTTTCCTCCCACAGTCCGAAAGATGTACTGATTGACCATGCTAAATTCTCCCTCGGTGTACCCAAACAGACACCGGAGTGTGGCGACAGGGGATTTGCACAGTAACTTCATTGCAGTGTTAATGAAAGTCTACTTGTGACACTAATAACTAAATTTTAATTCTTTGAAGGACTCGACTAACGTTTGATGTAGATTACTAATTTGTGGTCATCTGGACTAACATATGCAGAATAGGTGGCACGGTGGTTAGCACGGCTGCCTCAGTAACCCGGATTCAATTCCTGCCTCGGGTGACTGTGTGCAGTTTGCACGTTCTCCCTGTGTCTGCATGGCTTTCTTCTGGGTGCTCTGGTTTCCTCCCACACTCCAAAGATATGCAGGTTGGGTGAATTGGCCATTCTAAATACAGGTTTATAGAATAGTTGGCCTGGGTACCATGCTCTTTCAGACAATCAGTGTAGGCTTGGTATGGTATGCTCTGTCTCTGTAGCACGCAAGAAACAATACTTTTCACTGTATGTTAATACATGTGACAATAATAAATCAAATCAAATCAAACTCAATAGAACAAATAACCTCCTTCAGCACTGTCGGGTTACCAACGTGGGATTTACTGAATTAAAATATTTCTAACTGGAAAGTTGTATGTTGGAATTGACATGAAGAAACTTGGTTACAGTTTATACAAACTGAACTAGTGTTTGAGGAACTGGGATAACTTGAGAGCAGTTTGTTAACTTTTGGAAGTGCAGTAGTTTTCACTGGGACATTCCTGCCCACACAGCAGGCTGTGTAAATGCTCCTTAAAGAATGTGCAGTAGGACCTGTCTGCACATTGCTGGCCCATTTGTGGGACCAATGTTGGACTCACATTGGTGCAACGTCACACACTTCCACCCCTTCACACTTTAGTCCAGTAACATTCTGCATGTTTTCAGTTCCCTCACACAATTGTCCTTTTTTTTTACTACAGTTCAGCCCAGCTTCTTCCCAATCAGTCAAATCCCTCAGGCATTCATTCAGTTCCTTCGCACGTCAGTCCAGGACTCTCGTGTGTAACCTCAATGTGGATGTTCGTCAGGACTCCTGTTGCACAATAAAGGGCCAGAGGCTGCTGAGAATCCAAAGGGCAATAAGAGGAATATGATATGAAATGCAGACAGATAGCTGCAGCCTATCAGTACAGCTGCCTCTGTAAGTATTATCACAAGACAGGAGCCAATGTGTGATTTCTACAATTACGTCAGCAGGTAATGAAATTCATCTTGGGTTACTTATAGACATTGATAAAACCATGAGGGGCATAGATAAAGCATAGCCAAGGCCTTTTCCCCAGGGTAGAGAGGTCCAAAACTAGAGGGCATAGGTTTGAGGTGGGAGGAGAAAGATTTAAAAGGAACCTGAGGGCAACTTTTTCACACAGAGGGTGATGCGTGTATGGAATGAGCTGCCAGAGCAGGTGGTAGAAGTGGCTACAATTACAATATTTAAAATTCATTTGAACAGGTAAATAGGTAGGAAATATTTAAAGGGATATGGGCCAAACGTAGGCAAATGAGATTAGTTCAGTTTTGGAAACTGAATGGATGAGTTGGGCCAAAGGGCCTGTTTCCATGCTGTACATCTCTGTGACTCTATTAGGTGGTCACCTTGAATTAATCTCATTTTGACCCCACACGAGGCCCATAATGAATGCATTGACAAATCCTGGGAGCTCCCACCAATTTTCTTGGACATCGCCTTAAGACACTCAGGGAAAATAGGATAGCACGGCTGTTAGCACTGCTGCCTCGCAGTGCCGGGGACCTGGATTCAATTCCAGCCGCAGGTCACTGTCTATGTGGAGTTTGCGCATTCTCCTTGTATCTGCGTGGGTTTCCTCCGGGTATTCCAGTTTCCTCCCAAAGATTTAGGTTGATTGGTTATGTTGAGTTGCCCCTTAGTGTCAGGAGGATTGGTGGGGTAAATATATGGGGTTACGGGGATAGGGCTTGGGTGGGATTGCTGTCGGTGCAGGTTCAATGGGCCTCGGTCTGCACTGAAGGAATTTCTCTGATTCTATTCCAAATGGGAAAAGGTGACGTGACATTCACTCTCATTCTGAAATCGGATGGAAAAGCTGATTGTAATCTTCAGATGTCAAAACCAGAATAGCTTATTCCACGAAAATACAACGGAAATGGGCAGGATAGAGAGTCTCCCTCTTTATTCCCAGTGAATCTCCCTGTCTATCCTGGCTCATTCTGTCTATCCTGAAAGACTGTCTCCCCCGGGTGAGAGTCTATCTGCCCTGGGTGCGAATCTGTTAATCAGGAGAGGTATTGATGGTGATAGGAATTGAAATTGGTTTCGGAACGGGGTCCTGGTGTGTTTTGGGGGCTTTAATGATCAGTAGAGGTTCAGAGTTGAGCATCACCGTAATCCACATCACTGCAAGAATCTCTCCACTAGCAGTGGGCGCAGCAACCCTGCCAGCCAAGCCTCATAAAAGAATCAATTGATCAGATAAATATTCTTAACAGACTAAGAGTTAGTGAGGTTAGACCCCTCCCCCCCCAGCCTTTCCCAATGTCTGAACCGCTGGCTCCCATTCCAGCGGCTGGCCTGATCCCAGCCAAAGGGCACCTTGATCCGGAGTGAATCCTGGTGTGGGCACTGCCGCCTCAGTCTGTGTAGATTATAAATCCCGAGAAAGTGCTGTACTTGTTGTAGTTTCCTCCGTGAGCCTTGCCGCCGTCCAGCTTGATGTAAACCTCATCCCCTGCATCCAGATGCAGAATGACACTGTTACTGGCGTAGTCATAATTCTGGTCAGCATCCTGGGCAATGGCACTGGAACGAACCTGAGGGGGCAAGAGAGACCCCATTAGAGGCAGCACTCAGAGAGAGATCCCATTCGAGGCAATACTCAGAGAGAGAGGGACCCCATTAGAGGCAACACTCAGAGAGAGAGATCCATTAGAGGCAACACTCAGAGAGAGAGGGACCCCATTAGAGGCAACACTCAGAGAGAGATCCCATTCGAGGCAATACTCAGAGAGAGAGGGACCCCATTAGAGGCAACACTCAGAGAGAGGGACCCCAATAGAGGCAACACTCAGAGAGAGAGGGACCCCATTAGAGGCAACACTCAGAGAGAGAGAGACCCCATTAGAGGTAGCACTCAGAGAGAGAGAGACCCCATTAGAGGCAACACTCAGAGAGAGAGGGACCCCATTAGAGGCAGCACTCAGAGAGAGAGAGACCCCATTAGAGGTAGCACTCAGAGAGAGAGAGACCCCATTAGAGGCAACACTCAGAGAGAGAGGGACCCCATTAGAGGCAGCACTCAGAGAGAGACACCCCGTTAGAGGCAACACTCAGGGAGAGAGGGGGGAGAGGGAAGAAAGAGAGGGGGCAGGGAGGGAGAGAGGGGGAGAGGGGGGAAAAAGAAGGGAGAGAGAGAGAGGAGAGGTAGGGAGGGGGTGGGAGTGAAGATAATGTTAGAATTCTCTTTGCACTGGGAGTTAGTGGAAGATATGTATATAGTTTAACACAGTGTATCACTGGGAAATATTCAGTCAGTGATGGGCAGGATTACCATTCTGCTGCCCCCTCTCCCTCCCCCTCCCCCTACCCCACCCCCCGCTTGTTTTCTGCTGGCGAAAGAAGCTTACCATTGGCCACTGGTGGGATGATTCTGTCCCGTCAATATCTGCCTCCCCCATTCGTGCGCCTTCCCTGCCCCACTGCTGGGGACAGGAGGATTGCCTTTGGGAAGGTCCCCTCGCCGAGAAGGGCTGGAAAATTGCGTCTCATTGAGTTTGCATTTTTATGTGTCTGTAAGAGGCTTTACTGAATATGTTTCCATAAGGACAATGGATTTAAAATGTGTGACAATGTTTCAGAATGGGAAAAAAGATTATTAAAAAAACATCCATAAAGGTGTGCGGTGGATTGGCCATGGTAAATGTGCAGGGTTGTGCTGGCTGGGCCTGGGTATGATGCTCTCTAGGAGAGTGGGTGCATGGCTTCCTTTTGACCGTAGGGATTTTGTGGGAAAGAGAGGAGAGAGGGAGAGAGAGAGGGTCAGGGGAGAAAGAGTGAGAGAGAGAGTGAAGATAGAGAGAAGGGAGAAGGGGAGAGAGAGAGCGAGCAGGGGAGTGGGGAATGGAGCGAAGAGAGGGGGGAAGTGGGGAGAGGAAGGCAGGGGAAAGGGGTGGGAGAGGGGGGGATGAGATTGAGAGAGGAGGAGAGGGGAGCAGGAGAGAAGTAGTGAAGGTAGAGAGGGAGAAAGACAAAAACAGAGGGACAGCTGGAGAAAGAGGACACTAAGTGGGATAGTGAAGGTGCAGGAGGGAGAATGGCAGAGGGGATGAGAAAAGTGAGAGAATGTGAATGCCAGGAGGCATGATGGATGAGGGGGGGAGGTAGACTGTGTGAGAGAGACAGAATGGGGGATAGAGAGAGAGAAAACCAGACCCAGACACCTGATTGAGTGAGAGAGTAAAAGAAATTGAAAGGGGAGAGAAAAAGAGGGGTGAATCAGAAAGAGGGAGACAGAGAGAATAGGCGAGAGAGTGGGGAACAGGCAGAATGGAAAAGGATAGGCACATAGAGGGAGAGGGAGAAATAGAGACACAGGGGAAAGCAGAGACGGGGGTGGGGGAGAGAGAGAGAGAGAATTAGAGACACAGAAGAAAGCAGAGACGGGGGTGGGGGGGGGGGGGGGAGAGGAAGGCAGAGAGAGAGAGACAGTGGAAGGGACCGAGAGATAGATAGACAGTGAGAGAGGCAGAGAGAGATAGACAGGCAGATAGAGGCACACACGCAGGCAGAGATAGATAGATACACATATACACAGAGACAGAGAGAGAGTGAGCTAGACAGAGACGCAGAGAGACTCGCAGAGGCTCAGAGAGACGGAGAGAGGCAGTAATACAAAGGACGGGATGGCAGAGACGGAATGAGTCAGAGGAAGACTGAAAGAGAATGAGAGATAGAGAGAGCAAGGGAGAGCGGGAGAGAAGTAAAGAAATAGAGAAAACAAACAAAATAGAACTGTATAAACAAGCTAATTGCCGATGGAGAGAGAGAAAGAGGGAGGAGAAGTGAGCTAAGGAATAAAATTAGAAGCAGATGCATTTATACAGCGCCAGGGCGTCCGATATCCCCTCAGAAACAAGAGAGCCGGGAGAGAGATAGAAATAAAACCGAGACCATGAGAGGGGCAGAGGGAGAGATAAAGATGGATAAAGGGGGAGGGGGGGAGGAGTGCTGAAGAATTGCTTCTGTTTGCTCAATCGATCCCGCATGTGGGATTGGCGCAGAGAGAGAAATTATTCTGAGTCTGAGAGAGAGACAGAGGGGAAAGTGGCGACCAGCAGGCAGGGTTTCAGCTCTGTCCCGGAGTCACTGTCACTGACCCAGTCCAGGACAGCACTCTGAGAGAGAGAGTAACACACACAGAATGTAACACAGAGGGTAACACACACACAGAATGTAACACAGAGGGTAACACACACACACACACAGAGTGTACACAGAGAGTAACACACACACACACACACACACAATGTAACACAGAGAGTAACACACACACACACACAGAATGTAACACAGAGAGTAACACACACACACAGAGTGTACACAGAGAGTAACACACACACACACACACACAATGTAACACAGAGAGTAACACACACACACACACAGAATGTAACACAGAGAGTAACACACACACAGAATGTAACACAGAGGGTAACACACACACACACACAGAGTGTAACAGAAAGAGAGAGAGAGAGTACGGCTGTACACTGTCACTGACCCAGCCCGGGACAGCACTCAGCGAGAGAGAGTAACACACACACACACAGTGTAACACAGAGAGAGGGTAACACACACACACACACACACAGTGTAACACAGGGTAACACACACACACAAACACGCACACACAGAGGAAGAGAGAGAGAGAGTACCGGCAGTACACTATCACTGACCCAGCCCAAGACTGGAGGAGAAACCAGTCTGTGTGTGTGACAGAGAGAGTGTGATGTGGAGATGCCGGCGTTAGACTGGGGTAAACACAGTAAAAAGTCTGACAACACCAGGTTTATTTGATAGTATAACAGAGTATAACAGAGAGAAGCAAAGCGTGTGTGTGTAACAGAGTGTGTGTAACAGAGAGTAACAAAGCGAGTGTGTGTGTGTGTACACACAGAGAGGGTGTGTGTGTAACACAAAGTGAGAGAGAAAATGTGTATCAGAGAGAGAGCAACAGAGAGAGTGTGTAAGACAGAGACAGAGAATCGCTGTACACTCCAAGTACACAGTGAGGGAGAGCAGAATAACCTTTTACCAGGTAAAAGATACTGAGACAGAGCGGAGAGTGTATAATAGACACAGAGAGAGGGAGAGTGACAGAGGGAGAGTGAGAGGGGGAGATTGAGAGGGAGAGTGACGGTGAGAAGGGATTGAGGTCCTCCCTCAAAGAAAAGTTTCTAAACGCCCTCTCCAGCCCCCTCCTTTCCAACTCTGATCAATCCTCACTCCCTCATTCTCCCCTCCTTTCTCTCACACTCTTCCTCAAACTCTGTCTCCCCCACCCACACTCTGCGCCTCTCCCTCAATCACCCACTCTCCCCTCCCTCCCTCCCTCTCCCTCCCTCACCCTCTCTCCCTTACCCTCCCTCTCCCTCTCTCTCTCTCATGGTGATGTGCCCGGTGCTGTGTGCCCAGGCTCAGTGGGGTGCTGAGTTATGTTATTGCCCAGAGATTTGGAGAGTTCCCCCTGCCCTCTGCCAGCTTGGGCAGGTTGGCACCCCTTCCCCTGATGAGCTTACCTGGTCATTCTTGCAGAGGTCTGCCCACATGCTGGTGCCATCCCCGCCCCGCATCAGGACATGGTAGGTGAAGAAGTAGGTGCCAGGGATGGAGCAGGTGAACTTGCCGCTGGCACCGTCATAGTGGTTGCCCAGGTTGGTCACCACGTCGTCGAACTTGAGGATCTCGTAGCCCTCGTGGGGGTTCTTGAGGCCGGCGTAGAAAGCCACCCTGGGCACCGTGCTGTAGGTGGCGGCGCTGATGGCCCCGGTGCCCGGGAGCCCGGGGCTGCCCGCCTCGCCCTTCTCCCCGGCCGGACCCACGGGGCCGGGGGCACCCCGCTGGCCGGGCGGCCCGGGCGCCCCCGGTTTGCCGGGCCGCCCGGGTTTGCCCTGGGGTCCCTGCAGCAGGGTGGAGGGCAGCTCGGGCTCGGCCAGCGCCTCCGCCCCGGGGCTGGCACTGGGCTGGCTGCCCAGGTAGCTCGGCTCGCACACCATCCGGCAGGTGCCCAGCATCTCGTAGTGGGCGGCCGTGCCCAGCGAGCTGACCAGCACCGGGATGAGGACCACCAGGGTCAGCAGCATGGCCACCCCCCCCGCCGCGGCCAGCAGCCACTTGCGGCTGATGGTGTAGCCGGAGTGGGGTCGCTCAGCCGCTCTCCGGCTGGGGGGAATCTTGCTGGTTTAAAGAGGCACCACTCACACTGGAATCACACACAACACAACACAACAGGCTTGTGAGCTGCAAGTGGAGCTGACTGCTCCCTTTATATAGCACACCCTCAAGCTGACCAGGATTGCAAATGAATGTTGCCCATCCCCTGAGCTCTCTGTCTCTAATTCTCTGATTACCAGAAAACATCTCACTGTCAATCTTCCCAAACCCCAGCCCCCAGATCAACAGTGAGACAGAGGAGACAGCAAGACCAGCAGCCTGACCTGACAACTTCAGGCTGATTAGATAGTGAATACTTGGTTAATTGGATGGCTTGAGGTTTTGCGTAGAATCATAGAATCCCTACAGTGCAGAAAGAGGCCCTTCGGCCCATCGAGTCTGCACCGAACACAATCCCACCCAGGCCCTACCCCCCCATATTATACCCGCTGTGGGGGTACCATAAGCATAGACATGGGTCAAGGGTGGCGGAGGAAAAACACATTGTTAAGATGACGGTGCAGGCTCGTTTCCTGTGCTGTGTTGTTCTTTGTTAATCCCTCTAACCTACACATCCCTGGTCACTGAGGGCCAATTTCTTAGCATGGCCAATCAACCTAACCCGCACATCTTTGGACTGTGGGAGGAAACCCACACAGACACAGGGAGAACGTGCAAACTGCACGCAGTCAGTGACCCAAGCCGAGAATCGAACTCAGGACCCTGGAGCTATGAAGCAGCAGTGCTAACCGCTGTGCTACCGTGCTTGCTTGGCTTCTGTTTCATTTTCTTTAAAAACAAAATTTTATCTGTTCCTCGATTGGCCATGCTAAAATTCTCAGTGTACCCAAACAGGTGCCGGAGTGTGGCTACTAGAACATAAGAAATAGGAGCAGGAGTAGGCCATCTAGCCCTTTGAGCCTGCCCCGCCATTCAATAAGATCATGGCTGATCTGAAGTGGATCAGTTCCACTTTCCCACTTTCTCCTCATAACCCTTAATTCCCTTGTCTATCAGAAACCTATCTACCTGCGACTTAAATATATTCAACGAGGTAGCCTCCACCACTTCAATGGGCAGAGAATCCCAGAGATTCACCACCCTTTGAGTGAAGAAGTTCCTCCTCAACTCCAATCTAATCTGCCCCCCCCCCTTATCTTGAGGCTGTGCCCTCTAGTCCTGCTGTCCTTTCTAAGCAGGAAGAATCTCTCTACCTCTACCCTATCTAGTCCCTTCATTATCTTATATGTCTCTATAAGATCCCCCCTCAGCCTTCTAAACTCCAACGAGTACAGACCCAGTCTATTCTATCTCTCCTCATAGGCTAACCCCCTCATCTCCGGTATCAGCCTGGTGAAACTTCTCTGCACTCCCTCCAAGGCCAATATATCCTAGGGGATTTTAATTACTGTGTTAATGTAAGCCTACTTGTGACTAATAAATAAACTTCTTAACACAAAGGGCTGTGAATCTGTGGAATTCCCTGCCCAGTGAAGCAGTTGAGGCTACCTCCCTGAATCTTTTTAAGGCAAAGATAGATTGATTTTTGAACAGTAAAGGAATTAAGGGTTATGGTGAGCAGTGGGTAAGTGGAGCTGAGTCCACGAGAAGATCAACCATGATCTTATTGGATGGCGGAGAAGGCTCGAGGGGGCCAGATGGCCTACTCCTGCTCTTAGTTCTTACGTTCTTGATAGTTTCGTTAATATAATGGGGGGGGGGAGAATGTCAAGAAATAACACAACAGCAAGAAATTGTATTTAACATTGTAAAGAATCCCTAAGGTAATTCACAGGAGTGTCACAGACAGTGTCTGGCATTCAACTGCACAAGGAAATCTTTAAAACTTTATTGATTCAAGCCTGAAAGTTATCCAAAGTTGATTCTTTTTGTCAGCATCACAAGTAGGTTTACATTGACACTGCAACGAAGTTACTGTGAAAATCTCCGAGTCGCCACCTGTTTGAGTACACTGAAGGAGAATTTAGCACGGCCGATGTACCTAACCAGCACGTTTTTTTTGGACTGTGGGAGCAAACCGAGGCACCCGGAGGAAACCCACATAGACAAGGGGAGAATGTGCAAACTCCACACAGACCCAAGCCAGGAATTGAACCCAGGTCCCTGGTGCTTTGAGGTGGCAGTGCTAACCACCGTGCCGCCCAAAGCAAGGTTTCGTCAAGATTTGAATCATAGAATCATAGAACCGTAGAACCCTACAGTGCAGAAAGAGGCCCTTCGGCCCATTGAGTCTGCAACGAACACAATCCCACTCAGGCCCTAGCCCCATACCCCTACATATTATACCCATTAATCCCTCTAACCTACGCATTCCTGGACACTAAGGGGCAATTTCTTAGCATGGCCAATCAACCTAACCCGCACACCTTTGGACTCGGATCGCTGGATTCAGAATCCAGAGTGCTCATCATTACGCCACGGAACCCAGAGGGGCTGTTTACAGTGGGAACGGACTATGTCAGTACCTGAGGAATCATGAATGGTGCTGAACATTGTGCAACTATCAGTGAACATCCTCCAGATTTGACCTTATGATAGAAGGAAGATCATTGATGAAGCAGTTGAAGATAGTTGGACACTACCCTGAGGAACTCCTGCAATGATGTCCTGGAGCTGAGATGATTGATTTCCAACCAATGGAGAACTTCTCCCCCCCCACCATTCCCATTGACCCCAGTTTTGTTAGGGCTCCTTGATGCCACACTCAGTCAAATACTGCCTTGATGTCAAGGGCAGTCACTCTCAGCTTGCTTTGTTTAATGTGTTGGGAAATTATTTCTGAGCCTTCATATAGTGACTAGTGGTGTCCCTCAGCCATCAGTGTTGGGACCGCAATTGTTTATGATTTACAGAGATGATTTGGAGTTGGGGACCAAGTGTAGCATGTCAAAGATCATAGATGATACTAAGATGAGTGATAGAGCAAAGTGTGCAGAGGATGCTGAAAGACTGCAAAGGGATATAGATAGTCTAAGTGAGTGGGCAAGGGTCTGGCAGATGGAAGTAAATGTGAGGTCATCCATTTTGATAAGAATACCAGCAAAATAGACTATTATTTAAATGGTGCAAAATTGCAGCTTGCTGCTGTGCAGAGGGACCTGGGTGTCCTTGTGCATGAATCACGAAATGTTGATTTGCAGGTGTGGCAGGTAATCAAGAAGACAAATGGAATTTTGTCCTTCATTGCTAGAGGGATGGATTTGAAAAGAGAGAGGTTATGTTGCAGCTGTATAAGGTGCTGGTGAGGCCACACCTGGAGTACTGTGTGCAGTTTTGGTCTCCTTACTTGAGAAAGGATATACTGGCACTGGAGGGGGTGCAGAGGAGATTCACTAGGTTGATTCCGGAGTTGAGTGGGTTGGATTATGAGGAGAGACCGAGTAAACTGGGGCTATACTCATTGGAATTCAGAAGAACGAGGGGAGATCTTATAGAAACAGATAAGATGATGAAGGGAATAGATAAGACAGAAGCAGGGAAATTGTTTCCACTGGCAGGTGAAACGAGAACTAGAGGGTATGGCCTCAAAATAAGAGAGAGCTGATTTAGGATTGAGTTGAGGAGGAATTTCTTCACACAAAGGGTTGTGAATCCGTGGAATTCCCTGCCAGCGAAACAGTTGAGGTTTCCTCATTGGAAGTTTTTAAAGCAAAGATAGATTGATTTTTGAACAGTAAAGGAATTAAGGGTTATGATGAACGGGTGGATAAGTGGAACTGAGTCCACGAGAAGATCAGCCATGATCTTATTGAATGATGGAGCAGGCTCGATGGGCCAGATGGCTACAGCTGCTCCTAGTTTTTATATTCTTAATAGTTTTGTTAATGTAATGGGGGGTGGGTGGAGAATGTCAAGAAATTACACAGCAGCAAGAAGTTGTATTTAACATTGTAAAGAATCCCTAAGGTAATTCACAGGAGTGTCACAGACAGTGTCTGGCATTCAAACAGTACAAGGATATCTTGTTCAAAGTGATCAGTTTGAAGGAATATTTTACAGGAGGAAAGGGAGATGGAGTGGATTAGGGAGGGAATTTCAGAGATTAGGGCCTAGGAGCTGAAGGTCATCCATGGGGGGATAATGACAATTAGGGATAATGACAATTAGGGATCAACAGGAGAATGTATATGACTGACTACGTGGTGCCTTTCAGAGGCTTAAGACATTGCAAAGTACGACGTACTAATCAACTAGTTTTGAAACGCAGTCATTGTTGTAAAGCAGGAAATGTGGCAGCCAATTAGTACCCAGCACATTTCCACAGGCTCCACCTTGAGGGTTAGGCAGAGACCTTAATGGTTAACCTCTCAATATCGACATGACTCAGGAGGAATGCTGATGTCCCATTTCCCAACGTAAGACAGGCAACTGTTTCCAACTACCTGTAATGCACCAAGGAATATCATAGGGTTTTACTGTAGTAAGGAAGGTTTCTGTGTGACCTGGTGATTTATCACTGTCACTTCTACCCATCACCTGCCCGCTTTCTTTCTCTGTCTGTCTCGCTCATACCATTTTACTGGACCTAGTCCCTCGGGGATCAGCTCAGCACAAGGCCAATCCTTTTGTCCATTTATCAACATCCTTTAGCCCATCCTTTCCCCATTGATTTTCATATTATTTATTGCTGTGGAGTGACCAGAGGCCTGTGATGGAGATTAAACACAGTTGGCATGCTGCATACTAATACGCGCTGATGTCTGAATACAAGGACCTTGTCTGAAATGAGATGCAATGAGTTCCCTGGCTGTTTGAGTCCACACGGTCAAAACATTAACGATCTGCTTTCATTATCATTGCCTCATTCCCCACCTATCATATTCCTCCTCTTTCTTTCGCTTGTTTGGTTTCAACTTTGTCAACTTTGAACATTCCGAGGGCAACTGCAACTTCCTTGTTAATATCCCACTGGTCAACAATCTGTCCTGGAAAACTGATGCCACTCAATGTACCCCCAAAATCTCTTACCTCAAGCAAACCTGTTCCTTCCTTTCCCTGCTGAAGGCATTGGCAGTTCATGGACCTACACCTCCAAGTCACTCCCCAGCGCCCATCCCTCACATCCATTCTTAACTCCCATTCTGTTCTCGCCCAATAGCCTCATGCAGGCATATTCCAGGAAGGGTTGCCAGTGGTGACCTGGAGCAGGAACACTGCTTGATGTTCCCATCCTTAATCCTCAGCATGGCAACCAAAACTGCCACTGTCCTGGCTGAGATTGAACGTTCACCCTTAGTATGAACGGTGGCACAGCGGATAGCACCTGCTGCCTCATAGCACCAGGGATCCCACTTGGGTCACTCTCTGTGCAGAGTCTGCACATTCTCTCTGTGTCTGTATGGGTTTCCTCTGGGTACTCCAGTTTCCTCCCACATTAGGTGCACTGGCCATGCTTAATTCTCCCTCAGTGTACCTGAACTGGCCTCAGTGTGTGGCAACTAGGGGATTTTCATAGTAACTTAATTGGCAGGATTAATGTAAGCCTGCTCGTGACACTAATAAATAAACTTTAAAACTTTATTAAGCAGAGAGCATCAACTTCTGGAACAATTCAGACTATAACAAAGTACTTAATGTTGCAACGTGACTAGTCAGAAGAATAGAAAAATGCGCTGAATAATAAGTCGCTCGGTATAGTAGAGAACTTGAATTTTACTGAAAAGAGTGCTGTCATACCTCTTCATTGGGCAACACGGTGGCACAATGGTTAGCACTGCTGCCTCACAGCGCCAGGGACCTGAGTTCAATTCTGGCTTCAGGTCACTGTCAGTGTTGAGTTTGCACATTCTCCCCGTGTCTGATGGGTTTTCACCGGGTGCTCTGGTTTCCTCCCACACTCCAAAGATGTGCAGGTAATGGGAATTATTGGGTAAATACATGGGTTTGCTAATATGGAGCAGGGTTGGAACTGAGTAAGATGCTCTGTTGGAGATTCGGCGCAGACTAAATGGGCCGAATGGCCTCCTTCTGCGCTGTAGGGATTCTAAAGTATGATTACACCCATCAATACAATACAAGAGTGTGAAATTTGGACATTTAATTTTTGAAGCTTGGGGAGCCTACAATTCTCATTGCTTTCTCCATGACAACACCTCAGCCAATCAGAGTCAACTTACTGACCAATCACATCTTTTTCCCCGTAGTATAAATTGCTGTGATTCTTTGAAATTTGCAATTCTTGCATTTGTCCTGATGAGTGCCAATGAAAGCCAAGAGGTAAAGCTTCAACAAAACATTCCTTTTCCATTTACTAAACAATTCAAATATTTGTAAATATTTATCAATGACTTGGAAGAGGAGGCTGAAGGGTGGGTTAGTAAATTTGCTGATGACACCAAGATTGGTGGAGTAGTGGATGAGGTGGAGGGCTCTTATCGGCTGTGTTGTTCTTTGTTTTTAATTAAGGAGAGTCAGCGCAGATTTGTAAAAGGAAGATCGTGCTTGACTAATCTAACTGAATGGTTGCTAGAAGAAACAGAGAAGGTTGATGAAGGAACTGCAGAGTGAGTTTTAAGACAAGCTTTGACAAAGTATCATATAAAAGGCAGGTTAACAAAACTGAGGCTCATTGCTGGGGAAGTCCATATCAGCTTGGATTAAAAAAACAAATTGGCTAAAGACAGAAAGCTGGTAACTGATTGTTTTTCAGCTCGGAGGATGTTGGGACAATGATCTCCCCCAAGGGTCAATGCTTGGACTATTCTTTCCAGAGTCTTGCATCCAAGTTGCAGCCAACACACATTGGGGAGGGTGTGAGGACAGGGTAGAGAGGAGGGTTTACCAGAATGTTTCCAGGGATGAAGGCTTAAAGTTAAAAAGTTCAAGCAATTCATAAGAACATAAGAAATAGGAGCAGGAGTAGGCCATCTAGCCCTTCGAGCCTGCCCCGCCATTCAATAAGATCATGGCTGATCTGAAGTGGATCAGTTCCACTTTCCCGCTTTCTCCCCATAACCCTTAATTCCCTTATCGATCAGAAATCTATCTACCTGTGACTTAAATATATTCAACAAGGTAGCCTCCACCACTTCAACGGGCAGAGAATTCCAGAGATTCACCACCCTTTGAGTGAAGAAATTCCGCCTCAACTCTGATCTAAACTGCCCCGCCTTATCTTGAGGCTGTGCCCTCTAGTCCTGCTATCCTTTCTAAGCGGGAAGAATCTCTCTACCTCTACCCTATCCATCGCCTTCATTATCTTATACATCTCTATAAGATCCCCCCTCATCCTTCTAAACTCCAGTGAGTACAGACCCAGTCTATTTAGTCTCTCTTCATAGTCTAACCCCCTCATCTCCGGTATCAGCCTAGTGAACTTCCTCTGCACTCCCTCCAAGGCCAAAATATCCTTGCGCAAGTGCGGCGACCAAAACTGCACACAGTACTCCAGCTGCGGCCTCACCAGTGCCCTGTACATTCGAGCAGAAGAAAGAGCTGACAGCGGTGTACAAGTGAATGACCGGTTTAGAGAAGATAAACAAAGACAACTTTTCCCAGTAGCTGATGGCCCAGGACACAGATTTGGGGAGCCAGAGATGGGGGGGTGCTGCATGGTGTGAGGTAGAATGTGTTTTACACAGTGGGTAGTAACGACCTAGAACTCACTGACTGAGAAGGTGGTGGAAGTGAACATGACCAATCAATCCAAAAGGAAGTTGGATGAGCACTTGACGGAAATAAATGTTCAGGGAGTTGGAGCAAGCAGGGAAATGTGACGGGATTGCTCTACAGAGGGCCAGTAAGGATCTGATGGGCTGAACAGCCACTTGCAGCCGCTACATGATTCGATAAATAGGAAAACATGGTGAAAAGTAATAAAACACTAATAATCTGTTTGAATTTACTACGCGATGATTTTATTTCCTCTGGCCCTGCCTTACCTTCATCGTTTAACATTTTATTAACCAATCTCCCCTGTGAGAAGTCAAGACAGAGGTAGTGTTCTGGCAAAGTAAGATTGAAGGCCAGGGGATCATTGGTGGTGCAAGGGTAATCCCGTCAATTTCAAAGTCGTGCCCTCTGACCTTTATTGCAGCATTAAGATGATTTTCGCTGCCCCACTCCTCAGATGTGAAATCCAGCTGCAGCTGAGAGGAGTTAAAATGTAAATGTGTGGGAAAGAGAAGGATCCCCAGAGAACTGCACTTCCAGGCTTTTTAATAGCTTGTTAACATTGTATTAACAAGAGCTGAAATAATTGCCATGCCGAGAAAATTGTCTCATTCCTGCAGGGTCTAATATGTAAGAAAAACCTGTTCCTTGGCAGCCAGAGATGAAGATTTGTATTCAGAAAAAAAAAATGACCAATGTAGGTCAAAGAAGGCACTCTAAGAGTATTAGGGTGTGACACCAGGCTGGGCAGGAGCTGGGGGTGGCATGGTGGCACAGCAGCTAGCATTGCTGCCACACAGCGCCGGGAACCTGGGTTCAATTCCTGGGCTTGGGTCACTGCATATGTGGAGTTTGCACATTCTCCCCGTGCCTGCGTGGGTTTCCTCCGGGGTGCTCCAGCTTTCTCCCAAGGCGTGCTGGTTAGGTGCATTGGCCACGCCAAATTCTCCCTCAGTGTACCCGAGCAGGAGCCAGAGTCTGGCGCCAAGGAATGTCCACACTAACTTCAGTGCAGCGTTAATGTAAGCCTACTTGTGACACTAATAAATAAGCTGTAGGTGTACGGCCAGTGAATGCCAGAGTGTATAAAGTACATCGCCCTCACAGTGCAGTACTGAGCAGCTGCTGCAGTGCCAGCAATGCCAACCTTTGGACGATGCGTTAAAATGAGGACCTCTCTGCTTGCTTAGCTGAATGTAAAAGACGACTACTACAAAGAAAAGCTAGGAGTTGTTGACATTCACCCTCATCCGACAGCGCTGCAAAGTAGCCAGTCAATCCTGCTCCAGTCACGTCATCTCCTTGTTTTTTCATTAATTTGCAGGGTGTGGGTGTTGCTGGCCAGATCAGCGTTTATTACCCACCTCGAGTCGCCCTTGAGAAGGTGACGGTGAGCTGCCTTCTTGAATCGCTGCAAGTCCCTGAGTTGTAGATCCACCCACAGTGCTGTCAGGGAGGGTGTTTCAGGATTTTGACCCATTGACAATGAAGGAACGGCGATATATTTCCAAGTCAGGATGGTGAATGACTTAGAGGGGAAACTCCCGGTGGTGGTGCTCCCAGGTTTCTCCTGCTCCTGTCCTTCTAGATGGTAGAAGTCATGGGTTTGGAAGACGTTGCTTGAAGGAACCTGAGTGAGTTGTTTGAAGATGGTACACACATCAGCTACTGTTTGTTGGTGATGGAGGGATTGAATGCTTGTGGAAGGGGTTCCGATTAAGCAGGCTGCTTTGTCCTGGATGGTGTCGGGCTTCCTGAGTATTGATGAAGCTGTACCTATCCAGATATGTAGAAACATAGAAACATACTGTACAGCATAGTACAGGCCATTCGGCCCTCAATGTTGTGCCGAGCTATGTCCAAGCTATCCCACTCCCTATCATTCTGGAGTGCTCCATGTGCCTATCCAATAACCGCTTGAAAGTTCCTAAAGTGTCCGACTCCACTATCACAGCAGGCAGTCCATTCCACACCTCAACCACACCCAAATGTGGAGAGTATTACATCACACTCCTGACTATAGTTCAAAAAATAGCGTTTCATTGGTTGTAAAATGCTTTAGGATTTCCTAAGTTGTGAAAGGCAGTGTATAAATGCATCTCGATGACCCCTAACCCTGCTGATTCTCTTCTCATTCAGATTATACCAAATATCTAGTTGACTTTGGGTAAAGCAAATTTTTCTTCCAAGGTACATTATATTATTTAATTTCACCTTCTGTGTCCTCATTGATTTGATATATCAGGAAGTAATATTCTCAGTTCATCTTCGTGAAACACTTTAGTACCATCAGAAGGTTTTGTTTCAGTCCTCATTCAGAGTTCTTCTAATATTTCTCATCTTCTTTATACTTGGATCAAGTTATTAGTGTTCAGATTACTGAAAATCTAACATCTTTTTATTTAGGTGTAAGTTTGGGGTGTGGTCCTTAAATGGATTTGTGAGGACTTTGACTACCAGCTAATGGCAAATTCTTGGGCAGTCGGTCCTCACTCTAAGATGTTTTGCTTTAACACTGTTTACTGTTTACCGCCCTTCCTTCGATTTACATCAACATTTTCAATGCAGCAGTCACCAGAGGCCCAGGCTGTGGGGAGAGAGCAAGGCCTAAGGTTCAGGAGTAGGCCAGTCTGGATAGGAAACTGCTCGCCTCCAATCGGGTGAGGAACTGTGAGTAGCCCAGGTGGAAAGGAGTGCTCCCAACAACCCCCTTCCCCAGCCCAGCCTATGTGGTGGTCTTTGTGTGACCTTCTTGTCTTCACATGTGGCCCTCCCATCTTCACCAGCCCCTGGGTTCCTTCTGCGGCAACCCCAATGCAGGAACTTGATCCTGCGGACTGTCGGGAGCAAGCTCTGGAAACAGAGAGACAGAGTGGGAAAAGATAACAGGAGACAGGGACCTAACACTGACTTTAACATTGATTCCTACAGGAACCTACGATTCACTTAAGGTTGTGATTTTCAGGGATGCAACCAGAACACTAAGCGAGGACTTTCTGAATGACTGTCTCCTGATAGAATTTGCTCTGATGGGTCTCCAGCTGCTGAGAGACAATCAAACACATTGGTTTCAACTCTACACAACTGTGATTGGTCAGTTTGCATTTGGTTGCCATTTCCTTTTTGAATTTGAGAGTTCAGACATCCAATCAAAATCCAGGAATTCACAGTAACTCATTTCTGAGATAGAGAAAAGGAACCGTGTTCTTCGAGTTAGCAGCTGAGAGCAAAATCGTCTAAAAGCCTTAGAAAAGCAGGTAATTTGAAAATTGGGACATTGGCAACACAGGTGGAGAAGGTGGTGAAGAAAGCTGATGGTATGCTTGCCTTTATAGGAAGGGGTATAGAGTATAAAAGCTGGCGTCTAATGTTGCAGTTGTGTAGAACGTTGGTTAGACCACATTTGGAGTACTGTGTCCAGTTCTGGTCGCCGCACTACCGGAAGGATGTGGAGACCCTGGAGAGAGTGCAGAGGAGGTTTACCAGGATGCTGCCTGGTATGGAGGGTCTTAGCTATGAGGAGAGATTGGGCAAATTGGGGTTGTTCTCCCTGGAAAGACAGAGAATGAGGGGAGACCTAATAGAGGTGTATAAGATTACGAAGGGTATAGATAGAGTAAACAGAGGGAAGCTTTTTCCCAGGTTGGATGCAAAAATCACGAGGGGCCACGGACTTTGGGTTAGAGGGGCGAGGTATAACTCAGATGTTAGAGGGAGGTTTTTTACACAGAGGGTTGTGGGAGCCTGGAATGCACTGCCAAGTAGGGTGGTGGAGGCAGACACACTAGGGTTATTTAAGACTTACCTGGATAGGCACACGAGCAGACTGTAGATGGAGGGATACAAAAGAATGTTCTAGTCGAAGATCAAGAGCTTCAGGACGTTCCTGGGAATTAATAGATTCCTATCGGCCGTCCAACATATTTTAAGGCTCACCTTGTCACTTACGTTGGAGCTACTGGGGATCTTCCATTAATGTTTGTATAGCATGTTGTATGTTTTATTGATGTCTCCTTTTTACATCCACAGGCGATTCGGTCTGCCTTGTTGGCCAACAAGGGGCATACACGCGGTGGGTCGTGTGAGCGTTGCTCTTGGATGTTGTTTCGAGAGTTGCCTAGTGCTTCACGTCGTTAGTGTACGCTTAAACTGGACCAACTGACAGGCAACACGAAAGCTCAGTGACTATCACTGTCTGCTGTGCAGTTACAGGGACCCGGGTTGGATCTCCGACTTGGGCCGGCGTCTGTGGTAGCTTGTACATTCTCCCCGTGCTTGCGTGGGTTTTTCTCCGGGTGCTCCGGTTTCCTCCCACACCCCAAAAACGTGCTTTTAGGCTGATTGGTGTCGATAGATCGTCCCTAAATTGGATCTCCCTTAATCTGGCGTACATACAATTCTCTAAATTTGCATTCCCTTTATTGTGGAGTCCGCTAGAGGTAGACAAAAGTCGTAGGTAGGAGAAAGACTTGAATGAGGCACTCACTGAGTGTTAAAATGGGCAGCAGGGGCTTGTCGGGCCGAAGGGCCTGTTTCCTGTGCTGTGTTGTTCTTTGCTCTTTGTTTGTTCTTTGTTATTTCAGAACCAGTCTCTATCGCCTGTCAATTTTCCAGTAAATAGAAAGAAAGTTTCCAGTGAGTGAATGAAAGAAAGATAATAAACATGAAGAGCTAAAGCCACTTTGAAAATACTCCTGGGAAAGCTCAAAAAACGGGAACTGAAAGTGTTTTCAAAACATTCTCACTCACAGAGCTTCCCTTGCCAATGTGATAAGCAACTTCTCAGCTCAGTCAGACTAAGCAGACTGAAGTGGACACAGACTTCAATATAATTATTAAATCAAGTTCAGCTTATTTCTGGCAAGGTTCCTGGTTCTGGTGGCCTCACTACAGGAAGGATGTGGAAGCTATTGAGAGGGTGCAGAGGAGATTTACAAGGATGTTGCCTGGATTGGGAGGCATGCCTTATGAAGATAGGTTGAGGGAGCTCAGTCTCTTCTCCCTGGAGAGACGAAGGTTGAGAGGCGACCTGATAGAGGTTTATAAAATGTTGAGAGGTATAGGTAGGGTGGATTCTCGGAGGCTATTTCCCAGGGCTGAAATGGTCGCTACGAGAGGACACAGGTTTAAGGTGCTGGGGAGCAAGTACAGAGGAGATGTCAGGGGAAAGTTTTTCTCTCAGAGGGTGGTGAGTGAGTGGAATCAGCAGTGGTGGTGGAGGCGAACTCGCTGGGGTCTTTTAAGAGACTTCTGGATGAGTACATGGGATTTAATGGGATTGAGAGTTATAGATAGTTCTATGGCTTGGTAAGTATAGATGTGATCGGCGCAACTTGTGGGCCGAAGGGCCTGTTTGTGCTGTAGTGTTCTATGTTATTTTAGGTGCTGGGAGCTCACAGATTGGCCAAAGGGACTCAGATCCAGCAATCCAAATCTGAGCCAAATCTTTTCATTGTCCTGCTCTTCCACTCTTTTGCAATGAAAGCCAACATTGTGAGATGTTTTTGGGCTTTCCAATCTTAGTAAGAAAACCTAATCTATTGAGCGAGACCAGCCTCAGTCTGCAGGCATAACCTACACCCAACCCATGTACATCCTTTATCTGAGCTGCTTCCAAGAGGTCTGTACAAACCACACAGGACGGAGGGAACTGTCATTGATTGGCACAAATGCAAACAATGTTTCTGTCTGAGAGCTTCACAATCCACCTGCCCCCTTTCCCCTCTGGGATGGTTAAGTAGCTGAATTTCATAGAATCCCTACAGTGCAGAAAGAGGCCCATTGAGTCTGCACCAACCACAATCCCACCCAGGCCCTACCCCCATATCCCTACATACTTACCCACTAATCCCTCTAACCTACACATCCCTGGACTCTAAGGGGCAATTTCTTAGCACGGCCAATCAACCTAACCCGCACATCTTTGGACTGCGGGAGGAAACCGGAGGAAACCCACGCAGACACGAGGAGAATGTGCAAACTCCACACAGACAGTGACCCGAGCCGGGAATTGAACCCAGGACCCTGGAGCTGTGAAGCAGCAGTGCTAACCACTGTGCTACCGTGCCACCCACTGATTCCTCTGATTCCTTGCTGTGTCCAGTGCCAACAAGTGCCCATTAACCCTCTGTTGTTGCCATACCTTTGTACCAATACTGTTATTTTACCCTGTGGACGATAGAGGGGGAAGTGAGGGAAGGATTTCCAAGCCGACTATCAGTATGTTGAGTTGCATTGAATGCTCCTTCTGTGGCCAAGTCCTGGCAGCGGACTCAAACCTGGAGTTTCTGGTCCAGGGGGTACTACACCAAAAGACCGTCACTATCAACCCTCTTCAATATTCTAACTGTGAAGTTCACTACCTTCTCCATAAAGTCCTGATCTTCTCCTGTTCTCTGCTGGAAACCAGTGTCTGAAAGCAATGCAACAGTGGACAGAATGGTCACAGTGCTCATGAAGGTGGCACAGTGGGTTAGCACTGCTGCCTCCCAGTGCCAGGGACCCGGGTTCGATTCCCAGCAGCACGGTGACACAGTGGGTTAGCACTGCTGCCTCACAGCGCCAGGGATCCGGGTTCAATTCCTAGCTTTTCTGTTCGATTCGAACAGGCGCCGGAGTGTGGCGACTAGGGGACTTTCACAGTAACTTCATTGCACTGTTAATGTAAACCTACTTGTAGCACTAATTAATAAACTTTAACTTAAGATTGCCACCACAAAACTGGCAACCTCTCAGCCACCATTAACATTTATACAAAGAACAACACAGCACGGGGAAACAGGCCCTTCGGCCCAACGAGCCCGCGCCACCATTTTAACATTATGAGTGCCCTCCTCTACCCATGACCTTTGTGTACGCCTATTGGGGAAGATTGAGGGAAGACTAATTTAGGGACAATTTGTTACACCAATCAGCCTAAGAGCACATCTTTGGGGTGTGGGAGGAAACCGGAGCACCCGGAGAAAACCCACGCAAGCACGGGGAGAATGCGCAAACTCCCACAGACACCGACCCAAATCCATGTATCTGCACAGCAAACAGCGATAGTCACTGAGCTGTCGTGTTGCCCGTCAGTCGGTCCAGTTTAAGCGTACACTAACGACGTGAAGCACTAGGCAACTCTCGAAGGAACATCCAAGAGCAGCCCTCGCACGACCCACCGCGTGTTGGCCAACAAGGCGGACCGAATCGCCTGTGAAGGAAAAGACAAGACATCAATAAACATGCACATAATACACACGTCCTCCCACTCTCGTGACAACTATTCTGACAATTCAAAGTGATTTTTGGTTTTAAAATGGTAAATTAGTCAATAACATGAATGAAACAACTTTCAGTCAAAAGGAATTCATTATATTTCTATACTTTGAGGTTTTGCATCTGGTCTGGGCCTTAATGGCTGTGCAATTGGTGCGCCGGAGTGTGTTGTGAATGCTCATCTGATAGATGCTCCGATGGATTGCTCTCCCGTCTGTGAAGAAAGTGAATTGAGTTAGTTAGGAGTGCGTAAACAAGCGCATCCATTGCAGTAACTTACTGTTCATCACCAATAATTCAATTACACAGTACAATCAGCGAGAATGATATTCCCTTCACTGCTTTGGAAATATCATGGCCTAGAGATTGAGCCTCATGGCCTGAATTTTTCGCTCAGCGTGCCAGCAGGATTGGCGGGCCCAGAGGCGGGTGTGAGCTCCCGCCCAAGACCAGCATCCAACGGCAATCACACACTGGCTGCCCGATTTGACGGCTGGCCAGAGGGAGACTGAGAGAACGCCAACACTGCCAAGGGCGGGAACCAAGCAGGCACCTCAGTGCCATCAGCTGTGGGGGCAGGGGGGTTAGAAGCAGAGGAAAGGTCGTAAGGAAATGAAGTACAATCTTGGGAGAGAGTGCTGCAGGCCTCGGAGGGAAAGCTTTTCAATGAAGGGTGAAAGACTGGAGGAAAGTGTTTGAGAAATGGGGCAATGTCATCTGGAGCTAGGAGCCATGGCCGAAAGAATGGAAATGCCTGTAGCCAAGCAGTCTCTTAATTCTCAGATGCCTGTCTCTAGGTACAGTGAGTGACCACTGGGAAATACAAAGAACAAAGAATAACACAGCATAGGAAACAGGCCCTTTGGCCCCACAAGCCCGCATCACCCATTTTAACACTCAGTAAGTGCCTCATTCCAATCCTTCTTCTACCTTTTGTCTACATCTCATGGACTCCACAATAAAGGGGTGTAAATTTAGAGAATTATATGCACTCCAGATTAAGGGTGATCCAATTTAGGGACAATTTATTAGCACCCAGTCAGCCTAAACGCAGGTTTTTGGGGTGTGGGAGGAAACCGGAGCACCCGGTCAAAACCCACGCAAGCACGGGGAGAATGTGCCAACTCCCACAGACACCGACCCAAGTCGGAGATCCAACCCAGGTCCCTGTAACAGCAAGAGGAGACAATCCTCTACTCTATAACCTGTATCTTCCAGATTAATCCCTAAATTGTTCTCCCCTGAATCTGGTTTCCAATGGGAGTACCATACACATACACAGGGGTCAAGGTAGGTGTAGGAAAATGCTTTGTTAAAATGGCGGCGCGGGCTCGTTGGGCCGAAGGGTCTGTTTCCCGTGCTGTGTTGTTCTTTGTTGTTCTTTCTTTGTATCTGACTAAGATGGGTTGTACCAAAGTAACAACACAAATTAACAGCCTGGGGGTTGTGTGTAACACTGGATAAAGTGTTGGAATATGGCAAAAAAATCCTTCTCTGCCCTGAAAGGGGAGTAACGAAGCCCCTTCTCACCTTGAATGAATGTTAATGTGTGGGCTTGCATTTGGTCAGGCTTATGGGTGAGCTAAAGTGGGCATGTCCTCCTGTGCCCAAGAAGGCTGCCCAGGACTACACAGGATGGCAGGCTTGTCTGGGACATCCGGCAACGTACAGGGCTCTCAAAGGGGTGATATTGGAGAGGTGGATGCACTGTTTGGACAGATAGAGGAGGAACTGATGAATGTGACATTGTCCTCACAGGAGGGAAGGAGTCACAATGCCTTGGAGTGAAACCGTGCCGCTGGGGGAGTGCTGAATCTACACTGGTGAATGCGCTGGAAGAGGAGATTTTACGATGAGCGAGTTGCAGAGAGGCCAGTGTCTCTGTGATGGGGGAGAGTGAGGCAGACACAGATTAGATTGGGGAAATGGAGGGAAATGGATGAAAGATTGATAGGTGACATCCATTAACTCTTTATGTTTGTACATTGTATGTGGAATTTTACAAGATTTTTCCTAAGTGTCCAGTTGGCGAGTAAACGGGAGAATTCCTGATCCGTTTTTCGGGTGAGTTTTCACACCCAATCGTATACACTCAAGTCTTTGAAAATATGGGCTAGACTGTTTCTAACCGATAGAAGCAGTGGGCAGGGCCTAACTCACCAGACAACCAGCAGCTCAGATCGGAGGCACAAACTGTGCATGTGCAGCTCTGCTGACAGAACACTCCACCGCTAACCCCCCCTGCCCCACCTCCCCCCCCCACCCCCCACCCACCTCCAGAACAGGTTATTCTCTCTGAAGGAGTTTCTTTATTGCTAGTTCTTCTGCCTTTTGCAGATTCTGGGAGTTTAGATGGATACTCATCGAGCCTTCCTTCTGATATATCCCCACCTGCTCTGTTATGTAATAGTTTCCCTCATAATCTTCTTATATACCAATTACACCTCAAACTATCTTTGTCGCCTTAACTGTTTTTAGCAAAGGTTTGTCCAAATTAACCCTCCATTTATTGGCATATTTCTCTTTAGCCTCGGGCTGGCCATCCATATTTCCCACGCCAACTTATTAATTGATGTGATCCTTTTCATTTTCTCTTTCAGTTATTTTTGTGGCCACCTCTGTATCAACGCTCATCACATTTTCAGACATATTTACCTTCCTGAATTATGATGGGGTGAGACAGGTGGTATTATTGGATTCGCAGTAGTTGGTCAGGTGTTGAGTATTTTTCCTTCCTGCTCTATGTGTGGGTGCTAAACATAATGTTACAGACCTCGGGCTGAGAGAGGTGTTCTGGTCGCCTTTCTGTCAAGGACTGCTCTTGGATCTTCGAGAATAGCCTAGTGCTTCATGTCGTTAGTGTACGCTTAAACTGGACCAGATGCTGGGCAAGACGACAGCTCAGTGACTATCACTGTTTGCTGTGCAGACACATGGATTTGGGCCAGTGTCTGTGGGAGTTTGCGCATTCTCCCCGTGCTTGCGTGGGTTTTCTCCGGGTGCTCCGGTTTCCTCTCACACCCCAAAGATGTGCTCTTAGGCTGATTGGTGGTAATAAATTGTCCCTAAATTAGTTTTCCCTCAATGTGGAGTGCCATAAGCATAGATAAGGGTCATGGGTGGAGGGGGGACTGGTAATGTTAAAATGGCGGCGCGGGCTCGTTGGGCCGAAGGGCCTGTTTCCCGGGCTGTTTTTGTTCTTTGCTCTTTGAGACCCAGATAGCTGGATGTATTTGTGTATATGAAGCTTTATTAACCACAATACAGTATGAAGAACAGCACAGTAATCAAGCAATCTAGACATATGCTTATAGGCAAGATGCCTTGAATAAATCCAAGGTGTACCACTAATTGACAAGATATGGGGGATAATTCTAAACTGTTGAGATGGGGGTGAGAATAGAAAGGGGGGAGGGAGGTGCCAGTTATGCTTCAGTTGTAAAAATCCTTGGTCACAACCCACACTGAATTTAATTCCAGTCACTGCACCTAGGAGGGGTATATTAACATTGGAGGGGGTACAGCATTGATTCAGCAGAGTTATATCAAGGATTAAAGGGTTAAGTTGTGAGGACTGGTTGAATAAAGTTGGATTCTATAACCTTGGAATAGAAAATACGTTGGGTGGTCCCACTGAGCGTTTAAATATTTGAAGACATTCTATGGAGTTGATCGCAAGAACCTATTGCCCCCAATTGGGGAGCTCAGATTGAGGGGGCGTAATCTTCAAATTGGAATTCAGCCATTTAGTAATGAAATTCAAAGATTAACATAATGGCTATCTGAAATCTGAAGCATTCTGCCAAGGCTGGCGGCTATGGAGAGTCAGTTAGAGCTCATTGTTCAATGCTAAATCTCCCTGCAGTCCAACAGATTTATTCAACACACTGAGCATGTGAAGGAGTCATGATGTGAAGATGCCGGTGTTGGACTGGGGTAAACACAGTAAGTCTCACAACACCAGGTTAAAATTCAACAAGTTTATTTGATAGTAAACTCACAAGCTTTCGGGGTTTGCCCCTTTGTTAGGTGAGTGGAGAGTTCTGGTCCCAAACAGAGCATATAACAGCGCACACAGTTTACAGAATACTGATTAGAATGTGAGTCTTTACAGCTAATCAATTCTTAAAGGTGCAGGCAATGTGACTGGAGATAGCATTAAGCGCAGGTTAAAGAGATGTGTATTGTCTTCAGACAGGACAGTAAGTGAGATTTTGCAAGCCCAGGCAAGTCATGGGGGTTACAGATAGTGTGACATGAACCCAAGATCCCTGTTGAGGCCGTCCTCATGTGTGCGGAACTTGGCTATCAGTCTCTGCTCAGTGACTCTGCGCTGTCGTGTGTTGTGAAGGCAGACTTGGAGAACGCTTACCCGAAGATCAGAGGCCGAATGCCCGTGACCGCTGAAGCGTTCCCCAACAGGAAGGGAACAGTCTTGCCTATTTACTATCAAATAAACTTGTTGGACTTTAACTTAGTGTTGTGAGAGACTTCTTACCATGTGAAGGAGTCACAGAGTCAAAGATGTTTACAGCATGAAAACAGGCCCTTTAGCACAACTTGTCCATGCCACCCAGTTTTTACCACTAAGCTATTACCAATTGCCCACATTTGGCCCATATCCCTCAATATCAATCATACCCAAGTAACTGTCTAAACTTTTTTAAAAGACAAAATTATACCCGCCTCTACTATTACGTCTGAAAGCTCGTTCCACGTTCTATATGAAAAAATTGCCCCATGGACTCTTTTGTATCTCTCCCCTCTCACCTTAAACCTATGTCCTCTAGTTTTAGACACCCCTCCCATTGGGAAAAGATGTTGACTATCTATCTTATCTATGCCTCTAATTATTCTATAGACCTCTATGAGATCAGTCCTCAGCCTCGTACTCTCCAGGGAAAAAAACCCCAGTCTATCCAGCCTCTCCTTATAACTCAATCCATCAAGTCCTGGTAGCATTCTAGTAAATCTTTTCTATACTCTGTCTAGTTTAATAATATCCCTTCTATAATAGGGCGACCAGAACTGCGCACAGTATTCCAACTGTGGCCTTACCAATGTCTTGTACAACATCAACAAGACATCACAACTCCTGCATTCAATGTTGTGACCAATGAAACCAAGCATGCCGAATGCCTTCTTCACCACTCTGTCCACCTGTGACTCCACTTCCAAGGAGCTATGAACCTGTGCCCCTAGATCTCTTTGTTCTGTAACTCTCCCCAATGCCCTACTGTTAACTGAGTAAGTCCTGTCCTGGTTCAATCTACCAAAATGTATCACCTCGCATTTATCTAAATTAAACTCCATTTGCCATTTGTCAGCCCACTGGCCCAACTGATCAAGATCTGTGGAGGAAACTTAAATTCTAGTGAGCTGATGGGATGTCAAATCAGAGACAGAATGAGGAATAAAGAGAGGGAAAAGAAGATTGGATGAAGAGGGGAAAAAAAAGTTTAAAAAAATATAAAATTGATATTTTAAAATCCCCAGCAATAATTAAAACCTGGAGGAATAAGTCTCTCTATTTGTAATCATTAATTTTCAGTGTCATTAAGTTAATTAACCACTAACAACATAACATTTAAAAGGTGCTTAAGAGTGAAATGAGAATAACTAGAACTGTGATAAAAGCAAAATACTGCGGATGCTGGAAACTGAAACAAAAACAGAAAATGCTGGAAAATCCCAGCAGGTCTGACAGCCTCTGTAGGGAGAGAGAATAGAACCAATGCTTCGAGTCAGGGTGAGGGTCATCCAGACTTGAAAAGCTCAGACTCGAAGCGTTGGCTCTGTTCTCTCTCCCTACACAGGCTATCAAACCTGCTGAGATTTTCCAGCATTTTCTGTTTTTGTTATAAGTAGCACTGTGCTGAGTTTAGTTTGTGCGAACTATGTAAGAAAAACTACATCCTGTAATGCAACGGATTTCAATGGTGAGGGAGACAGCAAGCTGTTCCTTCCACAAGGGTCACCATCAAGCAGTAAAATTCACACAGTAACTTTTGGTAATTCATGGTTAGAGCAATATTGTTCCTGAGCAGAAAGGGGGAAGAGTTTTCTCCTGTGCCATGAACTCACTCACTGCTGACCTACAGGCTATGGCCACAGTTTTACTGGCTCACTCCCATCCATCGATGGGCAGAGCAAGCAGGTAAAATCGGGCAAGAGCCGAGAAATCAGGGTCACGTCCGATATCCCGACTTTTTGCGATTTTACCGGCACTGGATATCCACAGTCAGCCTCTCGCCCATTTCCAGCATGAGGTTGAATGATTTATTTAAATGCTATTTTACGTGTCTTTGCTGAACCCAGGCCATAACCGTTTGGCCTCACTTGCCTGAATGGCCTTGCCAGGAGAGGTTGCCTCTGGTAAGCAAAACACCTGCTCCCCACAAACAGAGAACAGTCCTGTTGCCCTCAACGGTAGAACCAAAGGCCATTGAAGCAAGTCCAATCCTCCTAACCCGCACATCTTTGGACTGTGGGAGGAAACCGAGGCACCCAGAGGAAACCCACACAGACACGGGGAGGATGTGCAAACTCCACACAGACAGTGACCCAAGGCGAGAATCGAACCTGTGTCCCTGGCACTGTGAGGCGGCAGTGCTAACTAAACACTGTGCCAAAAATTCTTCCTTCTTTGTGTAATTCTCCAATTCTCTTTTGACGGCTGCTAATAAATCTATATCTAGTACCCTATGTGCGGGTTAGGTTGATTGGCTGTGTTAAAATTGCCCCTTGGTGTACTAGGATGTTTAGTTTAGAGGGATTAGCCGGTAAAATATGTAGGGATATGCGGGTAGGGCCTGGTTGGGATTGTGGTGGGTGCAGACTCGACAGGTTGAAGGGCCTGTTTCTACACTGTAGGGTTCTCTGGTTCTATTTCACTCCTTCTGGAAAAATGCTTTCTTCTGTCATCGCTGACATTTTTGCCATCACCTGTAATCTGTACTCTCTGCTTATCCACCCTTCAGCACTGGAATCAATTTCCCTTTATTTACTCAATTTATTTTGTTGACATCATAGAACATAGAACATAGAACATTACAGCGCAGAACAGGCCCTTCGGCCCACAATGTTGCACCGACCAGTTAAAAGACAATGATCCTCTAACCTAAACCAAACCCTTTCCATCCATAAACCTATCCACTGATCTCTTACATTTTACTCAGAGTGGAGGCAAGGGGCCCTAGAAAGAATGGAAGGCAATGGGAATGAGGAAATTCTTCACTGGTTACAGTCACAATGAGTGCAGGGAAAGAGAATTCTGCTTATCATAAGGCACTATTCTCAACTGCAGAACATCACTGCAGGAGTTCCTCAGGATAGTGTCCTAGACCCAACCAACTTCAGCCACTCCATCAATTCATGTCCTAGCCTCCATTATAAGGTCAGAGCTGGGGATGTTTGCTGATATTTGCAGTGTTCAGTACCAGCCGCATTTGCTGAAACAGGCTCTGGCCCCCACGCTGAAAGACACGGACAGTACTCAGGACTCTGGTGGCAACTACGTCAACTACCATTTGTGCTGGTCAAGTGCCAGGCAAAGACAATCCCTAACAAGAGTGAAGATCTAAAAACTGCCAGCAGTTTGCCAGCGGCAGGGAGAATAAATGTTCGGTATTGTATGTTTCATTCCTCGGCAGAGATGAGGCTCGTGTTGCTTTTATTGATAGTGTTTTAAAATTCCTGCTCCGTGTTTCAGCTTTAACTGCAGTTTTGTTCAGCTTCCCTAGAGTCCTCAGGCAGGCTTAGCTGAACAAGCACAGTGAGCGTCAAATAATAAACAGACTCACTGTGTAATCAAGCACAGAACAGTTGAATACTCCGTTCAGCATTAACCAGGATTGATCGCAAGTGAGCGAATCTCATCCCTACGAGTTTGCTTGAGACCTTCGATCTGGACTTAGCCCAAGTGGCTAAATTCAACCTTGGAATATCACTCTGCGTTAAGCAGTGGCCCTGAAGCTGATAAGGAAATTAATTTGGTTTCGGGAATTCATGCTGCTTACATAACCTTGTTTTCCAAGCGCAGAGATTAAGGGTATGCACTGTGAGATCACCCTGTCATGTTCTTGTACACTAACAGGGAAATGGCTTTTTTAAATTCAAGCTCTCCAAGTGAATGGCTCTCACTTCCCCAGTAGCCTCACTGTCAGTCATTTCCAAAGCTTACATGCTGCACAAACTGGCTTCAGTCATCTGGAAGGCATGCTTGAAATGTCAGAGTCAAAGTGAAGACTTTAATTAGGAGCAGTCATGCTTGATCACAGCTGAACCCTTGTTTACATCTGTAACCCTTTCGGCCCCCACACCTCAGCCTTCCAGATTAATGCCTGCTCAACTCGACCAACAGGGAATGTGTCCTAGATTCCCGCAAGGTAAGGGTACAAAATCTTTCAGAACCCGATTCCTGGACACGCAGGCTCCTGGAGCGACCCTTCGTGTTAACCTCACTGGAAGTCGCACTTAGATCTTGCCCACTCACTGGCTTATGACACAAGGCCTCTGCCAGAACCATCACTGTGTGATAATCAGCCTGACAGAGAGGAGGAGGGAGAGAGCGACAGAGTGAGAAAGAGCAGACAGAGTGACGGGAAGAAAAGAACAGAGAGAGAGAGAGAGTGGAAAGAGTCAGAGACGGATAGGGAAAAGGATCAAAGAGAGGGGAGGTGGGTTCGGAGATGAGGTGAGTACCGGGGGACCACGTCAGAAGGGTTCTCTCTGTCACTGCACCGTTGGGAATGGCACCGGCTCAATCACCCGCTGGGCAACATCAGCAGACCAATTAATAACCCAGTTGAGTGACATCTTCTCAGGCCACCAGCACCTTGCTGGGGGCAGAGCAGCTGCCCACCCCTGCCACGGAGGCAGTCTTGCCAGCAGCTTTCCAGAGCTTTTCCTTCAATCCGCACATCCTGCCTCATTGGGGCAGCGAAAGGATCCTTGTAGCTCTCCTGCGATGGATGGAGACGTTCTCTCGTTCTACCGGCAGCGACCATTCTCAGTCTGCCTCCGTGATCTTGCTGCCCGCCCAGACGGCTCAGGATCCACACGTGGGCTCCAGGGGAGGAGCTGGCCCCGTCTGAGAAAATCCGGGCCGCAACATTGGAATAGGTGAACGGCAGAGAGGGCGACAGGGAAGGGGTTACACTGGGGCCTGCCGTGTCTGAGAAGCAGCCGAGCAGGGAAGCTCGGCGTGTCCACCATTCACACTCAGGGGCCACACTTCCAGTTTCAGCCAGCAAATTTCTGAAAGATAAAACTAAATGTGGATTTCCAAACCGAGTTAAGGTACGAAGGAAAGAAACGACTTGCTGAGTAGAAAAACAAAGCAACGTCACGGCAAGAAATTGATAGTTTAAAAAAGGAATGAATTAAAGTGAGTGTTAAATTATGGATTGGCTTACTCACCCTCACTCACTGGGCCCGATTTTACCATCTTCATTCTAAATGCTGAATCTGGGCGCAATTCAGATCCAACTTGGGGATCTGCTCTCAGGCACCCCCCATACGCACTCAGCCTGAAAAGATCGCGAGTCTGAATCACGCTGTGCGTGGGGTTATTGCGTCTGAAACATTGCTGGCCCGATCAGTGCCTTCAACGGCACATACGCAGTGAGAAAAAGTTTGAAAAGATGCGCTACTAAAAAGATATGATTTGCACACGGAGATTCAGAGTAACCACACCACAGGTTTATTTATTTTAGGAGCTTTTGCCTGCACAGGGAAGTAAATGAAACTAAATCAGAGCCTGTACAACACCCTAATGGCAGCATCATCTAATCATGTGATCAGCTTTTCAAGCAATCTGCAATCATTTAAATATATAATGCTCTACCTTCTACACTCACACTCTCGCTCCCGTATCCCTAAACAATAAGTCTCTTGATCTCCATCACTCCTGGGAGCAAAAAGCGGGAATGATGGCCCCCACAAGCATCTCCCCACCCCCACAACATAACTGTCCCCCACATTCACCCAGCCCCCCACCCCTGTTACTCAGCGAGATCGTAACCCCCGCCTCACTTCCCCCCCCACCGATTGCCCGCAGAGTGGCAGTAGTCCGTCTGCCCCTCGACTCCCCACCACAGATCCATCTGGCCTCCACCCCACCTACCAGAGAATGATCAGGCCTCCCTCCTCCTCCCTAGAGAATGGTCGGGCCTCCTCCCCCCTATCCTGCCAGAGAATGATTAGGCCTCTTCCCCCCACCCAGTACGGTAGCACAGTGGTTAGCACTGCTGCTTCACAGCTCCAGGGACCTGGGTTCGATTCCCGGCTCGGGTCGCTGTCTGTGTGGAGTTTGCACATTCTCCTCGTGTCTGTGTGGGATTCCTCCGGGTGCTCCGGTTTCCTCCCACAGTCCAAAGATGTGTGGGTTAGGTTGATTGGCCGTGCTAAAATTGTCCCTTAGTATCCTGAGGTGCTTAGGTTAGAGGGATTAGTGGGTAAAATATGTAGGGATGTGGGGATAGGGCCTGGGTGGGATTGTGTTTGGTGCAGACTTGATGGGCCGAAGGGCCTCTTTCTACACTGTAGGATTCTATGGTTCTATCGTTCACCCTGCATGAGAATGATTGGGCCTTCCCCGCCCCACCAGAGAACGATCGGGCCTTCCCCTCCCCCCACCAGGGAACGATCAGGCCTTCCCCCACCCTCCCACCAGAGAATAATCTGGCCTCCCTCCTCCCCCCTCCACCCCATCAGAGAGCAATCAGGCCCTCCTCCTCCTCCACCCTCACCAGAGAATGATCTGGCCCTCCCTCCCCTCCACCACCACCCCCCCCCCCCTCGCCACCTCCCCAACTCACCAAAGGACCACCTGGGTATCCCTCCTCTCCACACCACCAATTTCACTAAGATTTTGTGTCCAAAAACTAGAATGACGCAATGGCAAAATCGGGCCCACTGTGCATATAACTGTCTGTGGGTGTATGGGGGTGAGGGTGGGTACGTGTAACTATAATGCTCCAGTAACAATTAGAGACACTGATGCAGACATCTTGGTGCCAAAATGAAATGCTAGGAGCTGCTTGAAAAAAACCTGCAAAGAAACATGATTAAAATACATTTCTTGAAGGCACAGTATCATCACACTGTTCCCCCTCTCCCTCACTCTTACATTTACTCTCTCAATCTCCCTCATTTTCCTTCGTAATATCCTAACCACCTTGGGGTTATGGGTTTTAAACAAAAAGAAAAGATGTGATTTGCACATGGAGATTCAGAATAACACACTACAGGTTTATTTATTTTAGAGCTTTTGCCTGTACAGAGAACTAAATCAGAGCCTGTGCAACACCCTAATGACAGCACCATCCAATCATGTAATCAACTTTTCAAGCAATCTGCAATCATTTAAATATATAAGGTATAATTTTATATGTATAATTAAATGTAATTTAATATAGTATAATTAAATATATAACCTTCTATACTCACACTCTTGCTCCCATATCCCTAAACAATGAGTCTTGATCTCCAACACCGGACATACCATTGCACCCATCCTCTCTATCTCCCACTCAGGCTGACCCAGCGGTGTGTCTCCATATCCCCCACCTGGTATGGCACAGCTCAGCATGGCACGGCAGTCTCTCCCCCTGCCACTCTCACCATCCCCTCTTTGGGAGCCCACGCAGGAGCCTATTAGCAGAGAATGAAGGAGAGGAATAGTCTGTGATTGGAGGAGCCTTCCACTGTATTTAATGACGGTTAAATCGCCCTCTGCGTGCTACATTAGGGGCATTCATGAACCACGCTGGCCTCCAGGCCATATTGTTTGACAAGCATGAGCTAAGCTTTAAAATGGGGCACAGATATTAACATTGAATTTGTGCTCCAATAAAACGCATGCTTTAAAATCATAGAATCTCTACAGTGCTGAAGGAAGCCATTCGGCCCATCGAGTCTGCACTGACTCTGTGACAAAGCATCTTACACAGGTCCAACCCCACGCCATTCCCTTAATTCCAGACAGTATTACCGTGGGCGGCATGGTAGCACAGTGGGTTAGCACTGCTGCTTCACAGCTCCAGAGTCCTGGGTTTGATTCCCGGCTCAGGTCACTGTCTGTGTGGAGTTCGTACATTCTCCTCGTGCCTGCGTGGGTTTCCTCCGGGTGCTCTGGTTTCCTCCCACAGTACAAAGACGTGTGGGTTAGGTTGATTGGCCGTGCTAAGAAATTGCCCCTCAGTGTCCTGAGGTGTGTACATTAGAGGGATTAGTGGGTATAATGTGTAGGGATATGGGGGTAGGATCTGGGGGGGATTGTGTTCGGTGCAGACTCGATGGGCCGAAGTGCCTCTTTCTGCACTGCAGGGTTCTATGATTCTATGATTCGTCACAAGTAGGCTTTCATTAACACTGCAATGAAGTTACTGTGAAAATCCCCTAGTTGCCACACTCCGGTCCCTGTTTGGATTCACTGAGGGAGAATTTAGCACGGCCAATGCATCTAACCAGCACGTCATACAGACTGTGGGAGGAAATCGGAGCACCTGGAGGAAACCCACGCAGACATGGGGAGAACGCGCAAACTCCACGCAGACAGTGACCCAAGGCAGGAATCAAAACTGGGTCCTTGACACTGTGAGGTAGCAGTGCTAACCACTGTGCCGCCTGTTGATAATTAAATTGATAATTAAACAAGCTGTCCAGAGGGATCATGGTAAAAGTATATAAAGTAGTTCAATGTGGGAGTCTAGGGAGAACCAGGAGAGTCTGTGACTTTATTCCCTTTGACTGATATCTGTTTTCAGGAACAGGTTAGTTTCAGGCTCAGTCTTTGTCAATGTATAATTGTTTTAGTTATCACGGGAAGGTCTACACACACATCCAACTGTAGATGCACCAACCACGATATTGGATAAGGACAACCAACAGGCATCTGTTACTCTCTCCTGAAGCAATTCACCTGAAGTCTCTTTAATGCACCTACTGCAATATTTGTTTGCCTCGAGCTAGTAACCTAAATGTCAGTAAATGGGAGCTACTTGCCACAACTGGCACTAATCATGGCCAGTCCTGGCATCCAGGGAAAGCCTACCCCTCCTCTTAGTATCTGAAGGCAGTGAGTAGTCTTTGCACGTTTGCATGTCTGTGCATGGTTATCGTTGTGGGGTGTTTGTGTGGACACGTGGCTATGTGGGCGTACATCTCTGTTTGTAGCCATGTGCCCACAAGTTTGTGACAGGCATGTGGCTATTCCAGCATTTGTGCCACATGTCTTTGGAAGCGTATGCCAGGTGAGACTGGATCAAAGATTTCCAACGCTCCACGCTTGGACAGCCTGACAACACACAGGCCGGAATACTGGCACACCGGCCCTGGAATCGGGGTGAGCGAGCCTCGCAGAGCGGCATTCTCCG
This sequence comes from Carcharhinus amblyrhynchos, assembly GCF_965287045.1. Taxonomy (NCBI): domain Eukaryota; kingdom Metazoa; phylum Chordata; class Chondrichthyes; order Carcharhiniformes; family Carcharhinidae; genus Carcharhinus; species Carcharhinus amblyrhynchos. The sequence goes on from NC_137350.1 coordinate 5,548,754, forward strand.
TGGGATCTAATGAGCCTCGGGCAGGCGAGGAGGTGAAATTCCGGCAATACAGTCCCGTCTCACAGGCGGGAATCTGGCAGCGCGGGAGCTTTGAAAGTTTGTCAATAGAAAACAGAGATTCTGAAACCTACTCAAGAGTAGACCATGTGACAAAAACGGTCGACGAAGAACGAGCCGTTGATGTCGTCTATATGGATTTCAGTAAGGCGTTTGACAAAGTCCCTCATGGTAGGTTGGTAGAAAAGATTAGGGCTCATGGGATACGTGGCCAGGTATCTGTATGGATTGAGAACTGGCTTGCAAAGAGGAGACAGAGAGTAGTAGTGGAGGGGTCCTTTTCTAGCTGGAGGTCTGTCACTCGTGGTGTGCTGCAGGACTCAGTACTGGGACCTCTCCTCTTTGTAGTATATATAAATGATTGGAAGAGGGAGTAGGTGGTGTGATCAGCAAATTTGCTGATGACACCGGGGTGGCTGGATTGGCGGGCAGTGAGGAGCAGTGTCTGGCAATACAACGGGACATTGATAGGCTGGTATTTTGGGCAGATACATGGCAAATGGAGTTTAATCCGGATAAATATGAGGTGATGCATTTTGGCCAGAATAATGTAGGGGGGAGTTATATGATAAAGGGTAAGCCCATAAGGAGTATGGAATCACAGCAAGACCTGGGGGTGCAAGTCTTTGAAGGTGGCAGTACAAGTGGAGAAGGTTGTGAAGAAAGCCTATGGTATGTTAGCCTTTATAGGAAGGGGTATAGAATATAAGAGCTGGAGTCTAATGTTGCAGTTGTATAGAACGTTGGTTAGGCCACATTTAGAGTACTGCGTCCAGTTCTGGTCGCCTTACTACTGGAAGGACATGGAGACTCTGGAGAGAGTGCAGAGGAGGTTTACCAGGATGTTGCCTGGTATGGAAGGACTGGGTTATGAGGAAAGATTGAAGAAATTGGGGCTCTTTTCCCTTGAAAGACGCCGACTGAGGGGGGATCTAATAGAGGTATATAAGATTATGAAGGGTATAGATAGAGTAAACAGAGGTAAGCTATTTCCTATAATAGAGTCACGTAGGACGAGGAGCCATGGACTTAAGGTGAGGGGGGAGAGGTACAACACAGATATTAGAGGGAGGTTTTTCACACAGAGGGTAGTGGGGGTATGGAATGCTCTGCCAAGTAAGGTGGTGGAGGCAGGCACGCTAGAGTTGTTTAAGAGTAACTTAGACAGGCACATGACTGGGTTGGAGATGGAGGGATATAGGAGATTGTTTTAAATAAGGTTCATTAGCATTGGGACGTCCCTGGTAATGTAAATGGGTATAGTATGATAATAATTTTTTTTTCCTTTTCATTCACAGGTTTTAAGTCGGTCCGCCTTGTTGTCCAACGAAGGGCATACACGCGATGGGTCGTACTGGGGCTGCTCTTGATTGTTCGAGATTGGCCTAGTGCTTCATGTCGTTAGTGTGTACCTAAACTGGACCAGATACTGGGCAAGATGACAGCTCAGTGACCATCACTGTTTGCTGTGCAGACACATGGATTTGGGCCGGTGTCTGTGGGAGTTTGCGCATTCTCCCCGTGCTTGCGTGGGTTTTCTCCGGGTGCTCCGGTTTCCTCCCACACCCCAAAGATGTGCTGTTAGGCTGATTGGAAGTAATAAATTGTCCCTAAGTTAGTTTCCCTCAATGTGGATGGCCATAAAACAATAGATAAGGGTCATGGGTGGAGGGGGGACGGTAATGTTAAAATGGCGGTGCGGGCTCGTTGGGCCGAAGGGCCTGTTTCCCGGGCTGTTTTTGTTCTTTGTTCTTTGTATGCACTTACAGAATCCATATCCTTCCATTCCCATCCTATTCCTGTATTCATCCAGTTGTTCCTTAAGTTAAACACCAGTTGTGTGTTTCGAACTAGGAATTAATTCTCTGACTGCACTCGGCAATTAAACTACAGGCTCACTGTTCTGAAGTATCCCTGAACAGATACAGCATTGCTTAGATCCAGGGAAGGAAAGATATGCTTTTCCACTTCTCGTGGCCACGGGATATCCCAAAGCGGCCAGTGAAGCACAATTTCGGAAATGTAGTCACTGCTGTGACGTGGGAGTCAATTTGCGCGCTGCAAGATCTCAAAAGCAGCAATTTGGAAACGAGCAAGTTATTTAATGTTGTAGATTTGGCAGAAATGTTGTCCTGGAGCCAGGAATAATTCCCCTGCTCTCCGTCAAAATATTACCGGGATATCTTTCACATTCACTTGGAAGGGCAGGCAAGACTCAGTTCAATGTCTCACCTGGAAACAGTATCTTTCACAGCGTTTCCATGCTGGAGGGTCAGCACAGGTTGTTACGCTTGATCAAGGCCAAAATCTTTAGGGCTCAGAGGCAGAATCGTTGTTACCTGAGCTACAGACCCAAAGTCCTGCTGCCTTCTCCCACCCGACATTCTCCGGGTAGGAGCAGCAGGGGTTAGGAATGGGCAAAAGTTCTTGTCAGACAGAGAAGGATTGCGCAGCACTTTCAGTACCGGCAAACTGGGTCAGTCTGAGCCTCGAAGGGAAAGTCATTTGGACCCTGAGTGAGAATGAAAATAGTTGATCTTGGACAGTCATCGCCTGTAGAGGAAGGAGGCACCCATCTGCAACTGATCCCGGAGGGAAACAAACATCCTCCACTCTGCTTCCCAAGGGATTCTGACGTGAAGCCACATTCCTGCATGTCTCAGAGCAGCAACCAGCTGGACAGGACAGTAAGAATACTAAATGGCCTCCCCTTGGCTGGACCTTTAATTGCACAGATTCTCCATAATATAATCCTCAAACCTAGACAACAGCTCCAAGCCATGTGAAAAATATCCTTAACATAGCCAGCCAAGTGTCAGCACTAACTGGGTGCGATTCTATACACATTACAGCTACTAAGCAGTCTGTAGACACTCCAATAACTGGCGTGACACAGGCACGATAAGCCCCACATCCAGGTAACACCAATAATCAACAGGATTAACCACTAATATGTCAGAATTGGTCCCCTCTGTGTCAACTTTGGCACCGCCACATTCAGAAGAATGTGTATAAAGAAGATATTAAGAAGATATTCAAAGAAATCTCCCAGGAAAGGAAAAGACCTGGGCATACACTCACCTTTATTAGAGGTGAAAACTGTCCCATCAAACTCTCCCAGGACAGGTACAGTGCGGGGTTAGATACAGAGTGAAGCTCCCTCTACACTGTCCCCCATCAAACACTCCCAGGACAGGTACAGCATGGGGTTAGATACAGAGTAAAGCTCCCTCTATACTGTCCCCCATCAAACACTCCCAAGACAGGTACAGCACGGGGTTTGATACAAAGCAAAGCTCCCGCTACACTGTCCCCATCAAACACAGTAAGAAGTCTCACCACACCAGGTTAAAGTCCAACAGGTTTATTTGGTAGTAAACGCCACTAGTTTTCGGAACGCTGTTCCTTTGTCAGATGAGTGGAGAGTTCTGATCACAAACAGGGCATATAAACTCACACACAGTTTACAGAATACTGATTAGAATGCGAATCTTTACAGCTAACCTGCTATTCAAGTCTTAAAGATGCAGACAATGTGAGTGGAGATGGCATTAGCACAGGTTAAAGAGATGCATGTTGTCTCCAGACAGGACAGTAAGTGAGATGTTGCAAGTTCAGGCAAGTCATGGGGATTACAGAGAGTGCGACATGAATCCAAGATCCCGGTTGAGGCTGTCCTCATGTGTGTGGAACTTGGCTATCATATGTCGTGAAGGTCGCCTTGGAGAACGTTTACCCAAAGATCAGAGGCCGAATGCCCGTGACCACTGAAATGTTCGCCAACAGGAAGGGAACAGTCTTGCCTGGTGAAGCTCCCTCAACACTGTCCCCTATCAAACACTCCCAGGACAGGTACAGCACGGGTTAGATACAAAATAAAGCTCTCTCTACACTGTCCCCACCAAACACTCCCAGGACAGGTACAGCACGGGGTTAGATACAAAGTAAAGCTCTCTCTACACTGTCCCCACCAAACACTCCCAGGACAGGTACAGCACGGGGTTAGATACAAAGTAAAGCTCTCTCTACACTGTCCCCACCAAACACTCCCAGGACAGGTACAGCACGGAGTTCGATACAAAGTAAAGCTTCCTCTACACTGTCCCCATCAAACACTCCCAGGACAGGTACAGCACAGTGTTAGATACAAAGTAAAGCTCCTTCTACACTGTCCCCATCAAACACTCCCAGGACAGGTACAGCACGGGGTTAGATACAGAGTAAGGCTCCCTCTACACTGTCCCCCATCAAACACTCCCAGGACAGGTACAGCACGGGGTTAGATACAGAGTAAAGCTCCCTCTACACTGTCCCCATCAAACACTCCCAGGACAGGTTCAACACGGGGTTAGATACAGAGTAAAGCTCCCTCTACACTGTCCCCCATCAAACACTCCCAGGACAGGTACAGCACGGGGTTAGATTACAGAGTAAAGCTCCCTCTACACTGACCCATCAAATGCTCCCAGGGCAGGTACAGCATGGTGTTAGATACAGAGTAAAGCTCCCCCTACACTGTCCCCATCAAACATTCATAGTGTCAACCTGGAGCAATGTCTGGCACTGCTAGGTGTATCCCTCTTCCCCTGGGTTATACTTGCCTTTGCGCTCCCTGGAAGATCATCTTGAATGATTCCTGTCTTTCCAAACCTATCATCAGATCGTGGGTGTAACATGAGGTTGATGAGATTTGAATACTCAGTGAGGGGGGAATCAGAGGTGGGGTCTCTCACTGAGGGTGGTGTGTAAAATTACATTTGAATAGCAGCTGTCCTGCAATGAAACATTCCAAAGGACACAGCTTGACATCGAGCACACGTTCGGACGGATGATGAGGACATGAGTCACTGAGGTAGTTTTTAAGAATCATCTTGACAGCAAGGTTAAATCTTTTAGAAAAGGACCCCCAAAGCTTGGGACCTCAGCAGCTGAAGGGACAGCTGTCATGGAGAGTTGAAAATCAGGGATGCTGATAAAGCCAGTACTGGATAAGAACAAAGATCTCACGGGGTAGGAAGGCCAGAAGATGTTACAGAGACAAGAGGTCAGATTTTCATCCTGGAATCAGGACTCATGAGTGAGGCCACTTCCCACCTCATTGACCCACCTCCTTCCCAGCAATTCATCCATGCCGTCTTTACAGCAGGAAGGTGCGGACAGGCTGGAGTTGAGGCTGTCTTTGCCAAAGCAGGCCCACAGAGGAAATGGAAGCAGTGTGTCTCCTCGTGGAGGAATCTAAATTTAGGGGCACAGTTTAAAAATCAGCCGTTTCCAGTTTATGATGCAACAGAGGAGGAACGGCTTCTCTCAATGGGTGGTTAGTCTTTGGAGTTCTCTTCTCCAGCAGACAGTGGAGGCCGAGTTATTGAATACATTCATGGCTGAGTTTCGTTGAACAAGAGAGTCAAGGGTTAAGGGTGACAAATGAAAATGTGGAGTTAAGGTCATAATCACATCAGCCATGATTGTCATAAATGGCAGAGCAAGATTGAGGGGCTGAATGGCTTACTCCTGACTCTATTTCATTTAATCTAATTATTCTGTGCTCTATGCAGAAGAGTACTTTATCCATTGGATGACATACTCTAATGCATCAGAAGACTTTTCCACTGCCGCAATGTTGGTTAATTTAATGATGACTTATTCTTTAAGAACAAAGCCCAATGTGTTAAAAGCATATTTAATTAATACAGGGGGTAGGGTTAGGGCCTGGGTGGGATCGTGGTCGGTGCAGACTCGATGGGCCAAATGGCCTCTTTCTGCACTGTAGGGTTTCTATGAAACTGGAACACCCTGAGGAAACACAGGCTCCACACAGGTGGTGACCCAAGCCGGGAATCGAACCCGGGTCCCTGGAGCTGTGAGGCAGCAGTGTTAACCACTGTGCCACCCTTAGAGAACGCATGTGAATGACAATAAGCCCAGAAGCTCTGAAATGAAGTTGACAACATCAAGACTGCTGGGTGCATGTCCGTGTCACACACCTTTTCCTACATTTTAGAAAATCACCGGCAACTTGAATTGGGAATAGGATCGGGACCCATGCACTTTTGAAAAGCCTATCTGATTCAGGGTGTCCCTGATTTGGAATGGGCAAATCCAGCCCCCAGAGTACAAGATTAGGGAGGAATTCAAAAAGAGGATTTCCAAATTGAGGCATTGCTGGCTGGAGGCCAAATTATATTTATTAATCACATTCACACTGCAATGAAGTTACTGCGAAAATCCCCAATGTGGGGCAGTGAGCGCAGGAGCGATGGGTAAATGTGACTTAGGGTGAGGTAGGATGCATGCAGCCAACCTGATGGAGGATGGAAATTAGGACAAACACAAGTCAGGTCAGATGAAAAGTGAAGCTCTCTCTCTTTCTCTGCACTGTCCCATTCATCATTCCCAGGGCAGGTGTGTTAAAGGATTATAGGACCATTCCTTAGCTTGTTGAGCTGAGCTTGTGTTTTGCGACAAGTTGTCTGTCAGAGATTATGACATGGTTTTGCAATCGACCGCACATTTTCCCAACCTGAAACGGGGCCTGAAGACAGTGCGGCTTTTCAGTATATATTACGCCACAGCTCAGTAAACACAGGACAAGTTAGCGTCGAATGTAAAGGGGAAGAAAATAAGAAAGGAACAGGGTTCAGTTAGGTATATCTCGCCAACCAGAAATCAGAAACAATGCAATGTTTGCCAGCTTTTCAGACAAAGCTAATGTCCTGGCAAAGTGACTACTAGTCATCCTCGAGTAAGAGAACTGATGAGTTTGGATATCAACAGTACAAATTCATGAATGTCCTTCTCTCTGTGTGTGTGTGTGTGTGTGTGTGTGTGTGTGTGTGTGTGTGTGTGTGTGTGTGTGTGTGTGTGTGTGTGTGTCGGTAAAAGATCTGATTGATCCAGTGCTGCAGAGTACACCATTTATCATTTTGAGCTCCTGACAAGGTTCTTGTTACAGGATCTTTAATCAGATTTGATTAATGATACAGCTCAGAATAAATTGTTTCCAATTGTCTGAAGTTGGCAAAATGTTTGTAAAAAGTTCTAATAAATGTCATTAATTGGGACGTGATTAATGCTTTAATCAGAAGTAATTGCAAGGTCCATCTCGTGAAATCTGACCCATCTCTGCCTTACTGTACCTGAAGGTGGGGTTTGAAGTGAAGCCAAATATCTGTGGACCTGTTCTTGACGAGTTCCTGGGTTCTAATGAAAGGGAGGAAGCGTGTGTCAAACATTCCCAGTTATCCCCAGGAGATTTCCGCGCATCATAGAATCCTACAGTGCAGAAGGAGGCCATTCAGCCTTTTGCGTTTGTACTGACCACAGTACATGCCCAATCCCCCCATGCATTTACCCTACCTAGCTCCCCTCTGAAACTAAAGAGCAATTTATCATGGCCAATCCATCTAACCCACACATTTTCAGACTGTGGGAGGAACGGGCAGCACGGTGGTTAGCACTGCTGCTTCACAGCGCCAGGGACCTGGGTTCGATTCCCGGCTCGGGTCACTGTCAGTGTGAAGTTTACACATTCTCCTCGTGTCTGCATGGGATTCCTCCGGGTACTCCGGTTTCCTCCCACAGTCCAAAGATGTACAGGTTAGGTTCATTGGCCATGCTAAAATTGCCCCTTAGTGTCCTGAGATGCGTAGGTTAGAGGGATTAACGGGTAAATTTGTAGGGATATGGAGGCAGAGGCCTGGGTGGGATTGTGGTCAGTGCAGACTCGATGGGCCGCTTTCTATGAAACCGGAAGGACAAACCAAAGTAGAACGTACAGGGTAAATGGTAGGACTCTGAAGAGTGCCGTTGAACAGAGGGATCTGGGAATACAGGTACAGAATTCCCTAAAAGTGACGTCACAGGTGGATAGTGGTCATAAAGAGTGCTTTTGGTACATTGGCCTTTATAAATCGGAGTATCGAGTATAAAAGTTGGAGTGTTATGGTAAGGTTGTATAAGGCACTGGTGAGACTGAATTTAGAGTATTGTGTACAGTTTTGGTCACCTAGTTACAGGAAGGATGTAAATAAGGTTGAAAGACGCAGAGAAGGTTCACAAGGATGTTGCTGGGACTTGAGAAGCTGAGTTACAGAGAGAGATTGAATAGGTTAGGACTTTATTCCATGGAGCGTAGAAGAATGAGGGGAGATTTAATAGAGGTGTATAAGATTATGATGGGTATAGATAGAGTGAATGCAAGCAGGCTTTTTCCACTGAGGCTAGGGGAGAAAAAAACCAGAGGGAATGGGTTAAGGGGGAAAGGAGAAAAGTTTAAAGGGAATATTAGGGGGGGATTCTTCACACAGAGAGTGGTGGGAGTGTGGAATGAGCTGCCGGATAAATGCGGGCTCACTTTTAACATTTAAGAAAAACTTGGACGGGTTCATGGATAAGAGGGGTGTGGAGGGATATGGTCCAGGTGCAGGTCAGTGGGACTAGGCAAAAAATGGTTCGGCACAAACAAGAAGGGCCAAAAGGCCTGTTTCTGAGCTGGAATTTTCTATGGTTCTAAATGCCGGGAGGGGTTTGGAGAGTTGGAACTGGGTGCTGCCAGCTTCTGTCTGGAAGGTGACCTTATAGAAGGCTGGTGAGAGGGTGTACGAGGGCTGGAGAGAGGGTGTACGAGGGCTGGAGAGAGGGTGTACGAGGGCTGGAGAGAGGGTGTACGAGGGCTGGAGAGAGGGTGTACGAGGGCTGGTGAGAGGGTGTACGAGGGCTGGTGAGATGGTGTACGAGGGCTGGTGAGAGGGTGTACGAGGGCTGGTGAGATGGTGTACGAGGGCTGGTGAGATGGTGTACGAGGGCTGGAGAGAGGGTGTACGAGGGCTGGAGAGAGGGTGTACGAGGGCTGGTGAGAGGGTGTACGAGGGCTGGAGAGAGGGTGTACGAGGGCTGGAGAGAGGGTGTACGAGGGCTGGAGAGAGGGTGTACGAGGGCTGGTGAGAGGGTGTACGAGGGCTGGTGAGATGGTGTACGAGGGCTGGAGAGAGGGTGTACGAGGGCTGGAGAGAGGGTGTACGAGGGCTGGAGAGAGGGTGTACGAGGGCTGGAGAGAGGGTGTACGAGGGCTGGAGAGAGGGTGTACGAGGGCTGGTGAGAGGGTGTACGAGGGCTGGAGAGAGGGTGTACGAGGGCTGGTGAGAGGGTGTACGAGGGCTGGTGAGAGGGTGAATGAGGGCTGGTGAGAGGGTGTACGAGGGCTGGTGAGATGGTGTACGAGGGCTGGAGAGAGGGTGTACGAGGGCTGGTGAGAGGGTGAATGAGGGCTGGTGAGATGGTGTACGAGGGCTGGTCAGATGGTGTACGAGGGCTGGTGAGAGGGTGTACGAGGGCTGGTGAGAGGGTGTACGAGGGCTGGTGAGAGGGTGTACGAGGGCTGGTGAGAGGGTGTACGAGGGCTGGTGAGATGGTGTACGAGGGCTGGTGAGATGGTGTACGAGGGCTGGTGAGATGGTGTACGAGGGCTGGTGAGATGGTGTACGAGGGCTGGTGAGAGGGTGTACGAGGGCTGGTGAGATGGTGTACGAGGGCTGGTGAGATGGTGTACGAGGGCTGGTGAGATGGTGTACGAGGGCTGGTGAGAGGGTGTACGAGGGCTGGAGAGAGGGTGTACGAGGGCTGGTGAGAGGGTGTACGAGGGCTGGAGAGAGGGTGTACGAGGGCTGGAGAGAGGGTGTACGAGGGCTGGAGAGAGGGTGTACGAGGGCTGGAGAGAGGGTGTACGAGGGCTGGAGAGATGGTGTACGAGGGCTGGTGAGATGGTGTACGAGGGCTGGTGAGATGGTGTACGAGGGCTGGAGAGAGGGTGTACGAGGGCTGGTGAGATGGTGTACGAGGGCTGGTGAGAGGGTGTACGAGGGCTGGAGAGAGGGTGTACGAGGGCTGGTGAGAGGGTGTACGAGGGCTGGAGAGAGGGTGTACGAGGGCTGGTGAGATGGTGTACGAGGGCTGGAGAGAGGGTGTATGAAGGCAGGCTTTAAGTTTCTGAGGACTGGCTCTGGGGCAAGTACAAGCTATGAAAGGCAGATGGGTTACACCTTAGCAGATCAGGAAACAATACTCTCACTGGGAGATTGGCTTGTGGAGCTGGGGCAGGGATAAACTAGCAGGGGGATGGAAGCCATAGCAGGAATTCAGATAGGAGAGAAACAAAGCTGACAATAGTAGGAAGGAAAGTAATAAACACAAACCAGCATTAAATAGAGTCAAAATACAGGAAAATGTTACAAAGACACTCTACCCGGGTGCATGTGGCACTCACAGGAAGATAGATGAGTTGATGCCACAGGTACAAGGTAAACAGGTGTGGTCTAATTCCCATTATGGAGACGGGGGTGACCAAGGCTGGGAACCGAATACTCAAAGATACTCAACATTTAGATTGGATCGGCAAAAAGGAAAAGGATATGGGGTAGTGCTGTTATTAATGGATAAGATCAGTTTATTTGTGAGAGAGGATCTTGGTTTGGAAAATTAAGATGTAGGATCTGTTTGGGTGGAACTAAGAAACAGCAACCAGCAGCAAACACCGATGGAATTATTTATGGGCCACCTATGGGACATGATTTTAACCACAGAATTAGCAGTGTATGCAACAAGGGTAATACAGTAACCATGGGGAACTTTAATCTTAATATAGACTGGGTTAACCAAGTCAGTACTCCTGCTGAGCAGGATGAATTCCTGGAATGTATACAATATAGTTTTCCAGAATAGCTTGTTAAACCAACCAGGAAATGGATTATATTCGATCTAGTACTGTGAAATTAGAAATGGAGTGGCATGGAAAATTTGGGCCGAAGGGCCTATTTCCATGTTGCAAACCTTTAAGACTCTAATCGAAGGTTGTAAACTTCTGGATTTTAGTCTCAGGTGTAAAGCCCAAGCTTAAATCCTCTGTATTAAAGAAATATAACAGGATGTAAAACACATTAGTCTCATTTACTGCCTGAGATGACTTTGAAACAGGGTTTTTCTATTTGTTTGTCCAGGATCACTCTACTCAGAGTCTCATAGAAACCAGCAGCACGGGCAGGTGGTGTGGTCCAGCCTGGCCCGGCGATGGGTGACTGAGGAAGCTACCTGTATATCCCTTCCAATCTGGCTCCTTTGGATGTGAGTGTGGACCAGGGTAACAACAAAACTGGTTTTATTCAGGGCTTTGGGCATCAAAGGTAGAGGTCAGCATTTGGTTCAGAAGAGGTTACAATGAAAATACTTGCATTTTTGAATCTTGCTGCATATGCTAACAGGTAAGTTCATTCATACCTCTTTCCAATTGCCTGGAGTTAATGGGTCAGTAATTATACTATCTGGGGATATATTGCTGGCGCCTTTACCATGAGTGAAACAACTTGAGTTTTATAGCACCAGGGGTGGTCAATATATTAATTTGGGGGGATTGCCTTCCTGACAATATACCACAGGAAAAGAGGATTGCGGGATGTAGATGGATTGTACGAATGTAAACGGGATATAAGCACGGGCTTACTGTGTGTGACCAAAGCTGAGCCCACAAAATACAGCAAGACTTACTATAAGAACAGTGGGAGAAGGGAGATAGATGTAGCTCTTGGGGCGAAGGATATGAAGGAAAGGCAGGAACAGACCATTGAGTTGGACAATCAGCCATGATCATAATGAATGGTGGAGCAGACTCGAAGGGCTGAATAGCCTCCTCCTGCTCCTATTCTCTATGGTAGGGATTTTACAGCCTCGCTCATCCTGAAACTGTAAAATCCCGCTCGAGGTCACCGGACTTTTCCATTGTCCGCCCCTCGCCTGCTCCGATTCCCATGGATGGTAAAAGTTCTGTGATTTAAAGTAGGGATATTCTAACTTACCCAAAAGAGAAACCTTTCCTGGAGAAGGAACATTTTGCAGCTTTTAAGGAATGGTAGGCTTTCTACATGAGAAAGAAACAGTCTTCCTCATAACAATAGAAATACGTGTGAATGGCCAACCTTACTGTCAATCCAAGAGTAATTGACTGGAATTTCCATAGGTCACTGTCTGTATAGACAGCGACAATACTGTTAATGGAAAAGGGGTTAAACTAGTTTATACAAAAGGGGATAGCTTCTCTCATAGTGACTGGGATTTTACATACAGTGAACCAACCATAGAATCCTACAGTGAAGAAAGAGGCCCTTCGAGTTTGCACTGAACACAATCCCACCCAGGCCCTAACCCCCTATCCCTGCATATTACACCCATTAATCCCTCTAATCTACGTATCCCAGGACACTAAGGGACAATTTCTTAGCACGGCCAATCAACCTAACCTCCACATCTTTGGACTGTGGGAGGAAACCAGAGCACCCGGAGGAAACCCACGCAGACACGAGGAGAATGTGCAAACTCCACACAGACAGTGACCCGAGCCAGGAATCGAACCCAGGACCCTGGAAATGTGAAGCAGCAGTGCTAATCATTGTGCTATCATGCCGCCCATCTTCAGTGACGCGGATACATTGGAGAAACTGGGACTGTTCTCCTTCGTGAAGAGAAGGGTGAGAGGAGATTTGATGGAAGTGTTCAAAATCTGCAGTGTCTGGACAGAGTAGACAGGGAGAAAGGATTGAGAACAAGAAAACATTGACTTACGGTGATTAGCAAACAAGGCAACGGCACCATGAGGCAAATGTTCTTTGTATGGCGAGTGGTTAGGATCTGGAATGCGCTGCTTTAGAGTGTAGTAGGGATAGGTTCAACCAAGGCAATCAAATGAGAATTAATTTTTGTAGCACCTTGACCCTTGAAGGGGAAGGGGAGTCGGGAGGGGGGGTGGGGGGGTGGGGTGCGGGGTAGTGTGTTCCCAGGGCCATGTGACTGACAAAGACCCTATGGATCACTCCAGTGATAAGCTGAGCCAATCAGCAGGGAGGTGTGGGCCATGGGTAGAGGAGGGGCTAGCAGTTGGACCCCAGGAGTCCAGAGGAGCAGTCACACTTGTAGTCTAGTCTCACATCACTGTTTTTGTCTATAATTACTCTGTTGGCCTTTATAGTTTACTCTGCAGTGAGTCACCCTCCATCAATTACAATATTGTTCCTTATTTCCTGGTTCACATCTGAAATAAGGAGAGTTGGGCAGGTCACCAGGGGAACTCTCTTCTTCAAATTCTGCCAAAGAATCTTGTTCATTCCACATGCAGCAGGGCCCCTGTTCATTGGCAACTTATCCAACAAGGCAGCTCTCCCTCAACACTGGAGTGCACTGTGAGCACCTAGCTGAGAGTGAGGCTTCACTTCGTCAATCTGATGCAAAGGTGAGAGTAATGGCAGTGGAGATTGCACCGTGAATAAGGCTTTACTTCTGTCATTAACTGGAGTCAGAGAGATCCATCAAAAGCCAGTTAGCACAAAGATAGATTGAGAGACCAGCACAGGCAGTACTGAACGAGCAGACATCAGCAAAGTCTGTCTGCAAGGTGCTAGAACATCGGTGTATCTTTGAACAGTTTTTGTGAAGTTATTGACTACACTTCCAACAAAGGATTTCCAGTGGAAACAAATTAGTTTGCGTTCAATCCCTCACTCTGTCTCTGATGGGTCCTCCTCTGTCTGTCCGTCACACTATCTTCAACCTTTGTCTATCTGTAACTCTGCCTGTCTCTCCCTTTCCCATTCAGCCTGTCACAGAGCAACACACACAACTTTTCTTTGTCACTTTAACAGTCAAACCTCAAGCGCCCGAGCCTCACAGATTATTTAGAAGTGATGGTGACACCGTAGGAATGTGAAATGTCAGATACTGTACAACTCTCCCATTTCCTGAGGTCTTCTCCATAATGCGATTCATCCTTGGGCAAAAATTCATTGCGCACACGCCACAGAGGTTCCTGAATAAATATTATAATTAATAAATAAATATGGAGTGAAGCATGTGATCTCATCACACAATGGTAAGCTGTCAACAGCAGACAAATCTGCTCTAAGAATCCAAACCATGTTAACACAGAAACTATTAGCACTCAATAAAAAAAATCCTCAATTTTATTCTGGGAACTGCAGTCAGTAAGAGGGACATAGCAGATACATCATGCGTGCTTGTCGCGATTACAGCAAGGTGTTCAACTGTAAAGTTCACTGGTTTTGGCAGGGGTGCTATAACGAAAACCAGTGGTGCAGCGGATAGTCCCTGCCTCTGAGACAGGAGCTCCAGGTTCAAGGCCAAGGAAGGTGCATTTATAACACAGTCAAACAGGCTGGTTGTCAACCTGCAAAACCTTCCAAACATGCTGGTGGTAAGAGCAGAAGAGACTCCTAATCTGGAGTAATGCACCCTCAAGCTACTCCAACAGACTAGCAACCTGTTCCTGGAATTATTCACTATGGAAACAGCCTCGGCTGGATACTCTTCCTCCTGTTTATGAGGACTTATGAGGTGATTACTCATTATGAGGTCTTATGAGGAAAGGCTGAGGGACTTGAGGTTGTTTTCGTTAGAAAGAAGAAGGTTGAGAGGTGACTTAATTGAGGCATACAAGATGATCCACTGACCATTTGAACGCCCTTACAGTTGGCGAGTCCACAGCTGCTGCAGGCAGGGCATTCCACACCCTTACTACCCTCTGAGTAAAGAACCTACCTCTGACACCCATCCTATAATTATCACCCCTTAATTTAAAGCTATGTCCCCTCGTGTTAGCCATCACCATCCGAGGAAAAAGGCTCTCACTGTCCACCCTATCTAACCCTCTGATCATCTTGTATGCCTCAATTAGGTCACCTCTTAACCTTCTTCTCTCTAACGAAAATAACCTCAAATCCCTCAGCCTTTCCTCATAAGACCTTCAAATATACCAAGACAAAATTAACAGTCGCTTGAGCAAGTGTCATTAATTAAAATTCAACGGATTTATTAAAGGCAAATTGTGTCCGAATAATGGGATTGAGTCTTTACCTGAGGTAATAGAAAGGGTTTTATTTTTATTTATTCATGGGATGTGGGTATCGCTGGCTGGGCCAGTATTTATACCCCATGGATAGCTTGCTAGGCCATTTAAAAGTCAATGACAATGGTTCCGTAATCATTAGGTTTTTAATTCCAGGTTTTTATTGGATTTCACATTTTAGCTAAATCTCCAGAGCATTATCCTGGGTTACTAGACCAGTGACAATACTACTACACCACTGCCTCCTCCTGGCTGACGGGGGTAGTGCAGTTGTTGTTGTGTTTAAGGACCTCCAGAAGATGTAAGGTGCCATATAACTGGCTTGCCAGTAAAGTCAACGAAAAAAGGGGTGCTGGCAACGTGGATACAGTATTGCCAGGAAACAGAACAAGGATGTGTAATAACTCAAGGTGATCCGATATAGCAAATAACTAACTAAACGTTAAAGTTTATTTATTATTGTCTCAAGTAGGCATACATTAACACTGCAATGAAGTTACTGCGAAAATCCCCTAGGTGCCACACCCTGACGCCCGTTCGGGTACACTGAGGGAGAACTTAGCATGGCCAATGCACCCAACCAGCACGTCTTTCAGACTGTGGGAGGAAACTGGAGCACATGAAGGAAACCCACACAGACACAGGGAGAATGCGCAGACTCCACACAACAGTGACCCAAGCCAGAACTGAACCCGGGTCCCTGGCACTGTGAGACAGCAGTGCTAACCCACTGTGTTGCCCCAAACTAAAGGATTTATTGATGAGAAGAACTAAATACAGCAAAGGGTTTGACCACACCACTATACAGGTCAGTGGGACTAGGCAAAAAATGGTTTGGCAGAGACAAGAAGGGCCAAAAGGCCTGTTTCTGAGCTGTAATTTTCTATGGTTCCATACCCATCAACTCCAATCAATGCCTCGACTCCAACTGAAGACCTCCAGCCCTGGGAATGCTCACTCTCGCTCCTGATTGGCCAGGTTCATGAGCTCATGCTCCATTGGCTTCACCCTGGTCACATGATCCACGAAGGATCACCCCCTTAAAGGGGCCATACCACCACAGGGTGAATAATTATTTTTCAAACTGGACGAATGTCAACTACAGAGTTCCTGGAGGTAGCAGGACCACAGCTTTTCTTGATACACATTAACGACTTAGACTTGGGTGTAAAAGGTCACAATTTCTAAACTGGTAGGTGATACAAAATTGTGAAGAGAATGCCCACATCCCACGAATAAATAAAAATAAAAGCCTTTCTATTGCCTCAGAAAAAGGCTCAATCCAGTTATTTGGAGAGGATTTGTCTTTGTGAAGAGAATGATGACTGGCTTCAAGAGGACATTTTGGTAGGAAGAAAACAAAGAGACAATTTAAAATAAAAAGTTCAATTCTAAAATGAGTGCAGGAACCTGAGCTATATGCACATACAAACAACAACTGCATTACCCCCATCGACCAGGAGGAGGCAGTGGTGTAGTATTATTGTCACTGGTCTAGTAGCCCAGGATAATGCTCTGGAGACCTAGTTGAAATGTAAAATCCAATAAAAATCTGGAATGAATTTGGTTGCGAAAGTGGATATACACAATGACGGTCTTCTCTCAGAGAGTGATGAATCTGTGGAATTCTTTACTGCAGAGGGCTGTAGAGGTGGGTTGTTAAGTGTGTTCAAGGCTGAGAAACAGATTTTTAATCAGTAAGGTCATGGGGATAAGGCGGGAAAATGGAGTTGAGGATTATTGATGATCTTATTGAATGGTGGAGCAGGCTCAGTGGGCCAAATAGCTTACTTCTGCTCCAATCTGTTACGGTCTTATGAATAGAGACATACAATACCACAGCAAGGAAGGAATGATGAACCTGTACAAACCCTGGTTTCTCTACAATGCAGTTGAACTTCTCCCCTCCCCAGCTTTATTTGGGCCAACTCTGGGTGCCTCACATTAAGAAAAATGTGAAGATATCAGTGAGAGCGCATGAATTATTGACAAAAATGATTCCGGATTAGGAGGAATTTCTGACACAAGGATGGATTGGGGAAGCTGGGGCTGTTCTCCTTAGAGAAGAGAAGATTGAAGGAAGATTTGATCGAGATGTTCAAAATCATGCAGGCTCTGGAGAAAGAGAGACAGAAACTGTGCCCATTGGCAGAAGACTGGAGGAGCAGAGGACACCAATTTAAAGTGTTAACCTAAAGAATCAGAGGTGAAATGATGAAAGCATGTTTATACAGTGAGTGTTCAGGTTCTGGAATGCACTGCCCGAGACAGATTCCATCGAGGCATTGGAAAGGGAGTTGAATTAACAGCTGAAGAGGAATATTTCCAGGGCCACAGGGAAAGAGCTGGGGAGGGGAGAAGTTCAATTACATTGTAGAGAGCTAGTACAGACCCGACGGGCCAAATAGTCTCCTTTCATGATGTTGTCAATCTTAGATTCTATGAGCCCAAGCCAGATGGATGATGTGGACATTAATTACTTCTAATCCTGAAGAAATGTGACTGGAGCTGAATATTAGGCAACTGTCAGTGAACAGCCTCGCTTCTGACCTTATGTTCATTTTTCCATTGTCCTACCCAACACCTCATCCTTAACCAACCTCACTAAAACCGACTGAGTAACTATTAATCTCAATGCCGTTGATGGGATCTTATTACGTGTGATATTAGCTCTGATTTTGTCTGCATTGTAAGGATTAGTGGTGTGAAAATAAGTAGTTTCACTGGAAGCCCTTTGAGAGATGCTTGAGATGCATCACCGTGTACAGGCAAGATTTCCTTTGTGAAGACGGCAGCCATTAATCACGGCAGCAAATGAATCTGAGCCTCCAGAAAAGGTGAGTGAAAAGATGGAGAGACAGAAGGAAAGCAGGACTTTGGTTCTATGAGTCTTCCTGAAAGTCTACAATTCCGCAAAGATAAATTCTACAGCTGAACGAAACAAAACATAAAAATGAGGCAGAGGGAATCTCTGGTAGGCCCTGACTTGTACAAAGTTCTACTCACTTGATACGCACTGTCATTAACAATGCTGAACTGCCAGTCTAGGCAACAAATCCAACTCTTCAGTCTGCTTGTCGGTGAATTCTGATCTTTTTAGGATTCTGAAATTCCCTGGAGAAGGTGCTTCTGATGGAGCTGTGCTCCGTCTGTATTCGAAACGCTGGGAAATTCCTGGTCAGCCAGTAGGAAGGAAGTAACAGTTTCACTTCCTTCCCTCAGCCCTTGTCAGCTCTGGAGTAATTATTTGAATATTATGCTAATTTCTGCCAAGTAATGCTGAAACCAGGGCATTTAGAGCCATAGAGTCACAGAGGTTTACAGCATGCAAACAGGCCCTACTTGTTCATACCCCCACCCATTTTTTTTTTAAGCTTGTCCCACTTACCCGTGTTTGGCCATTATCCCCGTTTATCCATTTTACCCATATAAAGACAAAATTGTTCCCACCTCTACTACTACCTCAATCCATCAAGTCCCAGTAGCATCCTAGTAAATCTTTTCTGCACTCTTTCTAGTTTAATAATATCCTTTCTATAATAGGGTGACTAGAACTGTACACAGTATTCCAAGAGTGGCCTTACCAATGTCTTGTACAACTTCAACAAGACGTCCCAACTCCTGTATTCAATGTTCTGACTGATGAAACCAAGCATGCCGAATGCCTTCTTCACCACTCTGTCCACCTGTGACTCCACTTTCAAGGAGCTATGAACCTGTACCCCTAGATCTCTTTGTTCTGTAACTCTCCCCAGTGCCCTACCATTAACTGAGTAAGTTCTGCCCTGGTTCAATCTACCAAAATGCATCACCTCACATTTATCTAAATTAAACTCCATCTGCCATTCATCAGCCCATTGGCCCAATTGATCAAGATCCCTTTGCAATCCGAGATAACCTTCTTCACTCTTCACTCTGCCACCAATCTTGGTGTCATCTGCAAACTTACTAACCATGCCTCCTATATTCTCATCCAAATCATTAAGATAATCATTAATAGTTTTCACTTAAACTTTCAAAGTTCTTTTTTTGGAGGTCAGAATGTCAAATGTATCAAAACATTCCAAGGTTAAAATTAATAACTGAATGCTAGAAATTTTTGTCTGGTCCAGATGAGAGATTGTATAGACTGGGTCTGTACTCATTAGAGTTTAGAAGGCTGAGGGAGGATCTTATAGAGACATATAAGATAATGAAGGGGATGGATAGAGTAGAGGTAGAGAGATTCTTTCTGCTTAAAAGGAAAACAGAACTAGAGGGCACAGTCTCAGAATAAGGGGGGGGAGGGCACAGTTTAGAACGGAGTTGAGAAGGAACTTCTTCACTCAAAGAGTGGTGAGTGTCTGGAATTCTCTGCCCGTTGAAGTGGTGGAGGTTGCCTCGCTGAATATATTTAAGTCACGGGTAGATAGATTCTGATAGACAAGAGAATTAAGGGTTATGGGGAGAAAGCGGGAAAGTGGAACTGATCCACTTCAGATCAGCCATGATCTTATTGAATGGCGGGGCAGGCTCGAAGGGCTAGATGGCCAACTCCTGCTCCTATTTCTTATGCTCTTAGAAGCATGTAAAAGGGCTGAAGATGGGTCAATGCTTGTGTTTGACTTATCAGCGGAATAGTTTGTTTATAATAACTTTGAGCGAGTCAATTGAAAGGTCTGATCAAACCAACGTAAGCTCCAGTGTCAGAGTAGAGCAATTGCATCTGAGTCAGCAGGTCATAGGTTCAAACCTCACTGCGGAGACTTGAGCGCATGGTCTCAGTCCAGTGCTGGGCAACCTGCAGCCTGGAGGCCCCATGAGACACTTTATTGATGGTTGTCCACATGTAGGTTTGACACATTCTGCTGATTTCCATCCATGGAGATTTTTTTCCTGCTGGTATGACTGAAGTGATTCACATGTAAAGCAAGGACAAGTGAAGTGAGGCGTGTGCTGATTGCTCACAGCATTGACTGTGAGGGCTGTGTGCATCGTGCATGTCCAAAGTGTAATATTTCATTTGTGTTTTTCTATCTAAAGTGGATGATAATTCTATTTATAAGTTGTGAAGTATTTTATGTTACCGGTTATGAAATATTTGGTGTGTGTTAAACCTTATTCATGGGTTCACAGTTAGTGAACAAGCCCAATTTCAATCTTGGGGCCTACTGAGATGAAGGAGGGCCACTCACTAGTCTAGGCTGTCCAGCGCCAATCTAGGCTGGCACATCACTGTCGTAGTACTGAGGAAGTGTTGAACTGTCGGAGGTGTTGTCTTTTTGCATGAGATATTAAATTCTTTGCCCTGATGCAGATGATCCCATGGTCCCTTTCCAAGGGGAGTTAGAAACATAGAAAAACTACAGCACAATACAGGCCCTTCGGCCCACAAAGTTGTGCCGAACATGTCCCTACCTTAGAGATTACTAGGCTTGTTCACTAACCATGTACTCACAAATAAGATTTAACACACGCCAAATATTTCATAACCCACTATCTTACTAAGTTCCATGTACTTATCTAAAAGTCTCTTAAAAGACCCTATTGAATCCGCCTCCACCACCATTGCCGGCAGCCGATTCCACTCAGTCACCACCCTCTGAGTGAAAAACTTACCCCTGACATCTCCTCTGTATCTGCTCCCCAGCACCTGAAACCTGTGTCCTCTCGTAGCGACCATTTCAGCCCTGGGAAATAGCCTCTGAGAATCCACTCGATCTATACCTCTCAACATCTTATAAACCTCTATCAGGTCACCCCTCATCCTTCGTCTCTCCGAGGAAAAGAGGCTGAGCTCCCTCAACCTATCCTCAGAAGGCATGCCACCCAACATCCTTGTAAATCTCCTCTGCACCTTTTCTCTCTAGCGCGCTGGCCAATATTGACCCGTCACCAAACCATCAGAAAAAACAGATTATCTGGTTATTAATCTCTTTGCTACTTGTGGGATCTTGCTGTGTAAAAAATGACAACTTTGTTTCCTACATTGCATCAATGACTACAATTCAAACATACTTCATTGGCTGAAAAGTGCTTTAATATGCCCTGACGTTAGAAAAGACACTTTATTAATGTGTGTTTGCTCTTTTCTTTGTACCTGGGCTATGGGGAGGGCAAATTGTGACCGGTTGCACTTTGCTGGAACTGTGATGGGTGTGTCATTCTGCTTATACAAACCAGGTCCCCACTAAACTGAGGTTCTGAGGTGAATCCTGGACTATCATTTCCGGTTTTCAGATCCCACTTCAGTCTGTTCTGTTTGGTTTCCTGAAACGAAAGGGCTAAACCTCCCAGTTCCGGCTGGACACCAGGAATTCAGACAAGGTCCTGAAGGGGACAGAACATTCTATATCTGGCGGTGACCAATTTGACCCAAAATCGACCCGAAATCCTGGAAAGGAATGGCCAACTATAAAATGTGGCTGGGAATACTGGGATATGTCTGACAAACTGTGCACAGTTTCGATCGTAAATGTGTCAGTGGCATTTCAGAGGAGGTTTAATTTATTAATACTTGTATTATTGATTGTCATCGATTTCAGGAAGCATAAAGGAGAACATGCCCCCGTCTACATCAACAGGGATGAAGTAGAAAGGGTCGAGAGCTTCGAGTTTTTAGGTGTCCAGATCGCCAACAACCTGTCCTGGTCCCCCATGCTGACATTATAGTTAAGAAAGCCCCACCAACGCCTCTACTTTCTCAGAAGACTAAGGAAATTTGACATGTCAGCTCCAACTCATAGAATCATAGAGAATTATAGAAACCCTACAATACACAAAGAGGCCATTCGGCCCATCGAGTCTGCACCGACCACAATCCCACCCAAGCCCTATCCCCATATCTCTACATATTTTACCCACAAATCCCTCTAACCTACACATCTCAGGACACTAACTCTCACCAACTTTTACAGATGAACCATAGAAAGCATTCGTTCTGGTTGTATCGCAGTTTGGTATGGGCTCCTGCTCTGCCCAAGACTGCGAGAAACTACAAAAGCTCGGGAATGTAGCCCAATCCATCAGCAAACCAGCCTCCCATCCATTGACCCTGTCTACACTTCCCACTGCCTCGCAAAAGCAGCCAGCATAATTAACAATCCCATGCCCCCCGGACATTCTCTCTTCCACCTTCTTCATCAGGAAAAATATACCAGCTGACTCAAGAAAAGCTTCTTCCCTGCTGCCATCAGACTTTTGAATGGATTTGCCTTGCTTGCATTGAGTTGATCTTTCTCTACACCCTAGCTAAGATTGTAATGCTACATTCTGCACCCTCCCGTTTCCTTCTCTATGAATGGTATGCTTTGTCTGTATAGCATGCAAGAAACAATAATTTTCACCATATACTAATACATGTAACAATAATAAATCAACTCAAATCAAATCAAATATTAAACAGGTTGTCTTATGAGGAAAGGTCAGACAGACTGGGACTCATTTCCACTGGAGTTTAGAAGAGTGAGGGGTGATTTGATTGAAGTCTATAAGATCCTGCACAGTATCAATAAGGTAGACATGGAAAGGATGTTTCCTCTGGTGGGGGAGCCCAGAACTAGAGGGAACTGTTTTAAAATTATGGGTCACTCTTATAGAGTTCCATGTTCTGTATTAACAGAGAGTTCTATGTTCTATGTTAACAGAGAGTTCTATGTTCTATGTTCTATGTTAACAGAGAGTTCTATGTTCTATGTTCTATGTTAACAGAGAGTTCTATGTTCTATGTTAACAGAGAGTTCTATGTTCTATGTTCTATGTTAACAGAGAGTTCTATGTTTTGTGTTAACAGAGAGTTCTATGTTCTATGTTAACAGAGAGTTCTATGTTCTATGTTCTATGTTAACAGAGAGTTCTATGTTCTATGTTAACAGAGAGTTCTATGTTCTATGTTGTATGTTAACAGAGAGTTCTATGTTTTGTGTTAACAGAGAGTTCTATGTTCTATGTTAACAGAGAGTTCTATGTTCTATGTTAACAGAGAGTTCTATGTTCTATGTTGTATGTTAACAGAGAGTTCTATGTTCTATGTTAACAGAGAGTTCTATGTTCTATGTTGTATGTTAACAGAGAGTTCTATGTTCTATGTTAACAGAGAGTTCTATGTTCTATGTTAGCAGAGAGTTCTATGTTCGATGTTAGCAGAGAGTTCTATGTTCTATGTTAGCAGAGAGTTCTATGTTCTATGTTCTATGTTAGCAGAGAGTTCTATGTTCTATGTTCTATGTTAACAGAGAGTTCTATGTTCTGTGTTAACAGAGATGAGGAGAGTTTTATTCTCTCAGAGAGTGGCGAGGCTTTGGAACCTCTCTGCCTCAGAGCAATGGAAGTTGGGCCACTGAACATTTTTAAAGCAGAGATAGACAGATTCTTGTTGGAGAAGGGAATCGAAGGCTAGCAGGGGTAGATGGGAATGTGAAACTCATTGCAAACAATCTTATTGAATGGTGGAGCAGGTTCAAGTGGCTGAATGGCCTACTTCTGCTCCCATTTCCTTGTCTGACTGTGATACAGATAAGCTATTGAATGTTGGACTGGAAGCAGGGGAGTGAAAGGGTTAAACTTCATTTTGCATCAAACGTTTGGCTGTTCCCAAGAGCAAAAATCCTTTACTGTAAAAGATTAAAGCCCAACATCACAGGCTGCATAAAGCACGTCCCCTCCTCCTTCTCATCCCTGTCTCTTCCAATCTCTGTTCACTGGGGGACATTGACAGACCAAGAAAACAGCTGAAGGCACAAGAAGGCTGTCCAGCGCGGTGACAAACACAGAGCTGTCTCGCAGTCACTTCAACACCAACTCCCTCCTAACAGCCCTGCCACTCACTAACCCTTCAAATATCACCAACCTCATCGTAGTTTCACTTCCAACTTTTACCCCGGCTGTTCCCGAGGCTCAGGCTCTGAGGGAGAGTCGGGGGGGACTCAAAACACTGGGTGGGCTTTTCCACGCAAACCACCACATGTTTTGCGACAGGGCAGGCAGTTGGCCATTGGCCGGCCGATGGCGGAATCTTCTGTTCTCACCACGACAACGTGTTTCCCACATCAGGAATGCGCCATCAGCGGGACTGGAAGATCCCACCTGTGTGAACAGCCGGAAAGTTCCGGCCAGTAACTGTGTTTCTCTCTCCACAGATGCTACCAGGCCTGCTGAGTTTATTCACTCACTCAGTCACTCATCATTCTCTCACTCTATCACTCACTCACTCACTTACTCTCTCTCACTCACTCACTCACTCACTCTCTTTCACTCACTCACTCATTCACTCATCACTCATTTGTCCACTCATTCATTCATACATTCATTCACTCATACCCACACACTCACTCATTTACTCACTCCCTCACTCACACTCATTCATTTACTCACTCACTCACTCTCTCACTCACTCGTCACTCATTTGTTCACTCACTCTCTCACTCTGTCACTCATTCACTCACTCACTCTCTCTCTTTCACTCACTCACTCATCACTCATTCGTTCATTCATTCGCTCACTCATTCATACACTCACTCATCTACACCCACACACTCACTAACTCATTTACTCACTGTTTCTCACTCACTCTCTCACTCATTTACTCACTCACTCTCTCTCTCACTCATACTTTCTCACTCACTCACTCATCACTCATTTGCTCACTCATTCGCTCACTCACTTTCTCACTCACTCACTCATCACTCATTTGCTCACTCACTTTCTCACTCACTCACTCTCTCACTCAGTCAGCTTGGTGAAGCTCTTTGATGCTACATCAGGTACAGTGTCCCGGGTGACAGTGTGGAAATGCAGTGTATACAGTTCCCTTAGACTTCTGGACAAGTTACCAGAGCTGGGACAATTGAAGCAAATTAATGGGGATGAAATTTGGGAGAGGGTGGCAAATTTCATTTGAAAGTGGACCAAAGAAAGAGTTGAGGAATGATTTTGAGAGGGGGACCATTCATCTTCAATAACATTAATGACTCTGTGACAAGGCTTGGGGGAAGTGGAGTCCAAATTTACAGTGGATAATAAAACAGGAAGAAAAATCAATCATTCTGAAGAGCAAAGGATTAAGGAGCAAGAATAATTGATAAAATGAGAGAGTGGGTGTGAAAAGCAGCAGATGGAGTTTAATGGCAGCAAGTGTGAGCTGACACAGAAAGATAAATACTTATAGCAGAAGGCTGGGTGACGTGGAGGAGCAGAGGAATTTGAGAGTTAAGATTTACAAGACACTAAAAGCAGCATCTTAAGTGGAAAATGTTGTAAAGAAAAGTAAGAACATAAAAATAGGAGCAGGACTATATCACCTCTGGAGTCTGTTCATCTGTTGGATACAATCATGGCTGATCTCCTACATGAACTCCACTTTCCCGACCATTCCCCATTTCCCTCAATTGCCCAAGAGGCCAAACATCTATGTCTTCAAACATCCAGCAGAATCCCGAAAATTTGCAACACTTTGGGTGGGGATTTTTCAGCCTCACTTTATGAGGTTCTGTCCCACCCAATACAGGATTGGAAAATTCTGTCCTTTGAGTGAAGAACTTTATCCTAATCTCAGGTGTAGGTAGTTGTCTCCTTATCCTAACACTGTGTCCCCATGTTTTAGAGCTTCCAGCCAGTGGAAACAACCTCTCAGTGTCTATTCTGTCAAACCCCTTCAGAATGGTGTATGTTTTTAAAAGATAACCTCATATTCTTCTAATCTCCAGAGACTACAGGCCCTTTACTCAGCCTCTTATTATCAGATAACATACGGAATCATAGAACCCTACAGTGCAGAAAGAGGCCCTTCGGCCCATCGAGTCTGCACCGACCACAATCCCACCCAGGCCCTACCTCCATATCCCTACATATTACACACACTAATCCCTCTAACCTACACATCCCTGGGCACTAAGGGGCAATTTCTTAGCACAGCCAACCAACCTAACCCACACATCTTTGGACTGTGGGAGGAAACCCATGCAGACACGGGGAGAATGTGCAAACTCCACACAGACAGTGACCTGAGCTGGGAATCGAACCCAGGACACTGAAGCTGTGAAGCAGCAGTGCTAACCACTGTGCTCCTGTGCTGCCCCAGTTTTATTATGTAAAATAATATGTTTTATTATTTTGCAGGATTTGGGCATCAAGCCAGGCCCGCATTTATTGCCCATCCCTAATTGCCCTTTAGAAAATGGTGGTGAGCTGCCTTCTTGAACCGCTGCAGAACTTGTGGTGTAGGTACACCCACAGTGCTGATAGGGAGGGAGTTCCAGGATTTTGTCCCAGCGAATAGTGGGGGAACGGCAAAGTCAGAAGAGTGTGTGATTTTAAAGGGGAACTTGTAGATGGCAACATTCCCATGCAACTGCTGTCCTTGTCCTCCTAGGTGGTAGAGATTGTGGGTTGAAAACTGATGTCAAAGGAGCTTTGTAAGTTGCTTCAGTGTATCCTGCTGGCAGCAGTGCTGCCACTGTGCATCAGTTGTGGAGGGAGTGAATATTTAAGGAGGTGGATGTGGTGTGTGCCAATCAAATGGGTTGATTTGTCCTGGATGGTGTCAAGCTTCTTAAGTGTTGTTGGAGCTGCACCCATCCAGGCAAGCGGAGAATATTCCATCACACTCCTGACTTGTGCTTTGTAGATGGTGGACAGACTTTGGGGAGTGGTTAGCACTGCTGCCTCACCAGGGACCCGGGTTCAATTCCAGCCTCGGGTGACTGTTTGCACATTCTCCCCGTGTCTGCATGGGTGTCTTCTGGGTGCTCCGTTTTCCTCCCACAGTCCAAAGATGTGCTCTTAGGTTGTTTGCCCATACTAAATTGATTTAGTGTCCCAAGGTGTGTAGTTTAGGGGGATTAGCAGGATAAATACATGGGGAGAGGGGCTGGATGGGATTGTTGTCAGTGTAGGCTCAATGGGCCAAATGGCCTCCTTCTGCACTGTAGGGATTCTATGAGTCAGGAAGCAAGTTACTCACCACAGTATTCTGAGTTTCAGACCTACTCTTGTAGCTACAGTCTTTTTATGGCTATTCCAGTCAGTGATGTTATATATTTATAATAAGTTTAGTGATTGCTTACCAGCAGTATTGCAGCCAAACAGGGGCACTTTAAGGACGGCACGGGAGCACAGTGGTTAGCACTGCTGCTTCACAGCTCCAGGGACCTGGGTTCGATTCCTGGCTTGGGTCACTGTCTGTGTGGAGTTTGCACATTCTCCTCGTGTCTGCGTGGGTTTCCTCCCACAATCCAAAGATGTGCGGGTTAGGTTGATTGGCCGTGTTAAAATTGCCCCTTAGTGTCCTGAGATGTGTAGGTTAGAGGGATTAGCGGGTAAATATGTAGGGATATGGGGATAGGGCCTGGGTGGGATTGTGGTCGGTGCAGACTTGATGGGCCAAATGGCCTCTTTCTGCACTGTAGGGTTTCTATGAGAATGCAAGCATGATGTGGTCAGAAGTTAAATATCATTGACTGTTTGTGTGGGGAATTGTGCAATTCTGCAAATTGTACAGCCTTTAGTGCGAATATTATTTGAATAAAAGTCTTAGTTTTGTCAAACCTCCTTGCACTTTTGTGAAAAACCATACACAAACTAGTGACAAGGGGGTCGGACAATGCTGACAGCCACCCAAAGGAGAACAGAATCAACGAAAATTCCAAAGGAAATAACTTTGGAGTGAAGCTCGCCACGTGCTCCGCCTGCAACGACCTCAATAGCCGTGAGTTGCAAGTACCCTGCAACAACAGGTTTAGAGCTGGGTCGGAGTGGGACGGGTGGTCAGCAGTTTAGAAAACAGAATGGAAAACAGGATGAGCCAGGGTTTGTCTTGTTTTATGAGAAAGGAAGCAAGATAGTGCTACAAATTCATGGCATGCCGCGCACAGTCAGGTCCTCCCATAAACAGAGAAATGGCAGGAGGTTTGGTTCTATGGGACTGTTTGACGAGAATACAGAGCGAGAAAGCTTGCATACAAAATGGCTTGGCTATTTTGTTCAAGTTAACAACAGAGCAGAGGGTATAAAAGTTCCTACATTCTGGAGCATAATTGCACTGGGGAGGGAGCCTGGTACAGCTGACTCAAAGCCATTCAAAGAAATGCACCAAAACCTTTCCTCACTGCAGAAAGGTTTAGATTTCATAAGCACAATCAAGGAGAGGAATCGATTGTACAATTTGTGACTACACTGAATAAACTGGCAGAACACTACAAGTTCAAGGATGTATTAAATGATAGGATGTGGGGTAGGTTGGTCTGTGGCTTGAGGAGCAAAGCAATTCAAAAATGGTTATTAACCGAAAGAAATCTGACTTTCATATTTCATATTTTCATAAACACAGATTCATATTTGCCATCGGTGTGCAAAGACTGGACGTTTAGTAGCAAATTGTTGGCTAAAAAAATATACAGATACTATCAAATATTGTCAATCAATCCTTCACTTGAAGGTAATGCAGATGGGTTTTCCCAACTACCCTTACCAAATTGTGCATCGATAAATAGTTTGTGTGGAAACATATTCTATTTGAGCAGGCAGATAATACACCTGTCACCAAAGTGATCCAGTTCCTTCCGAGTTAATGGACATGGTGCTTTGAGGCCAGACCTCAGGAGTAAAAGACAGATCCCACACTAAGACTTGAATTATCCGTACAAGCAGGGTGTTTCCTCTGAGGAATGAGAGGAATCATTCCACCATTATTACGGAAATGTGTATTAAAGCAATTACACAAAGATCGCTGTGGTATTGTGGGAATGAAGGAGGTAATGAGAAGTTTTTTTCTGGTTTCAATGCCAAAGTAGAGGAGAACGCGGGAATGTGTTCATCTTGGACCAAAGTGTGAAACCTGCCACAATTAGCACTATCGCACCCATGGGAATGGCCAAACGGGGCTTGGCATCTGGTACACGTAGATTATGGAGGACCTTTTGAGGGGCATGTGTTTCTCGTTCTAGTTGATGCCCATTCAAAATGGGCAGAGGTTGCCATCATGAAGTCAACGTCATCAAAACAGAGATTGGGAGAAATCTTCAGTAGATTTGGTTTCCCTGAGCGATTGGTGAGTGATAATGGAGCACAGCTCACATCTCAAGAGTTTGAAAACTTCTCGAAACAGAATACAGCACATTTGGTCCGCACCATATCATCCTGCAGAGCGTTTGGGGCAAATAATGAAGCACTAGTTAAAGGTAACCACTGAGTGATCTTCATTGAAGTCAATTCTTGCTCATGTACAAGGATACTACTCACTCAACAACACAAGTTTCTCCGGTGTTTTTTTGTTCATTCGTGGGACATGGGCATTGCTGGCTGGCCAGCATTTATTGCCTATCCCTAGATGCTGAGATTTCAGATATTTTTTATTGTATTCAAATCTCACCATCTGCTGTGATAGGATTCAAACCCAGGTCTCCAGATCATTACTGAGGCAGCACAGTAGCACAGTGGTTAGCACTGCTGCTTCACAGCTCCAGGATCCTGGGTTTGATTCCCGGCTCGGGTCACTGTCTGTGTGGAGTTTGCACATTCTCCTCGTGTCTGCGTGGGTTTCCTCTGGGTGCTCCGGTTTCTTCCCACAGTCCAAAGATGTGCGGGTTAGGTTGATTGGCCATGCTAAGAAATTGCCCCTTAGTGTCCAGGGATGTGTAGGTTAGAGGGATTAGTGGGTATAGTATGTAGGGATATGGGGGTAGGGCCTGGGTGGGATTGTGTTTGGTGCAGACTTGATGGGCTGAAGGGCCTCTTTCTGCACTGTGGGGTTCTATGATACTATGATTACTGAGTTTCTGGATTAATAGTCTTAGCAATAATACCACAAGGCTATCACCTCCCCATTACTAATGATTAAACATCAACTATGTACAGCATTTGGCTTAGTAAATTCACCAAACTTAAAAGAAACACCCTCCCAAAAAAAGCAACAGAATGAGTCACACAATGGAAAAACAAGGCAAAACACTATGTTTTTTACCAGGATGTGCAGATTCTTGACTGATAGCTGAGTTCCGCACACATGAGGATGGCCTCAACCGGGATCTTGGGTTCATGTCACACTATCTGTAACCCCCATGACTTGGCTGGGCTTGCAAAATCTCACTAACTATCCTGGCTGGAGACAATTCACATCTCTTTAACCTGTACTTAATGCTCTCTTCACTCACATTTTCTGTACCTTTAAGACTTGATTACCTGTAAAGACTCGCATTCCAACCATTATTAATTGAGTTTGTGTCTTTATATGCCCTGTTTGTGAACAGAACTCCCACTCCCCTGATGAAGGGGCAGCGCTCCAAAAGCTAGTGACTTGCGCTACCAAATAAACCTGTTGGAATTTAAGCTGGTGTTGTGAGACTTCTTACTGTGCTTTTTGCCAGGTACAGGCAGCTCCGGCGAGAAACTATACTACAGGCAAAAATAGGATTCCTGCCATGATTATAACACAGACCAAACCCAACTCATACGCCATCCAAACCGAGGAGACATGCAGATCTACTGTTGGGAACAAGGACCAATCCTCCAAGAGCAGCCCTGCAGAGATTCTGAACTGCGTTGAGATCGAGTTGGACTTTCCCGTAAACCTGATACTAATGGAACCAATTCAGACAAACAGCAGCTCAATTTTAAATCAAGCACTGAGTCAAGCTCAGATCATAATGTGAACTCTGGATAAAAACAACCATTCACAACATTCACACCAAACCAAAGACACCAGAGGTTGCGTCAAATGCTAAGAAAGAGACCCGCTGGGCCCTGATATTATGGGCACAGCCACCCCGAAAGGGGGTTGGGCAAGGCTCGCAGGACAGTATTCTGAGTTGGCCTCAGGATCTTTCTTTCGAGCCTCCAGTGGCCGTGCCAGTATTAGGGTCCTGAGGATCACCGACAACCATTCAGAGAATGAAGACCCCTCCAAATCCTCTGACTTACTGACTGTTTTTGTGAATTGATTGCTCGTTTTGTATTGTTGAATGTGTTGGGGATGTTTCATTGAAAGGGGGAGGAAATGATAATATATTTTCTCGAGTTTTAAAGAATGAGAGGTGATCCCATTGAAACCCTTAATGGAATAGACAGGGTAGGTGCAAGTAGGATGCTTCCATTTGTTGGGGAGTTTGGAACCTGGGGGCATCATGTCAAATTAAAGGAGAAGCCACTTAGGGCCGAGATAAGGAGAAATTGGGTGGGATTTTCCATCCGCGCTGCCCTAAAGCC
The DNA here is from genome assembly GCF_965287045.1 of Carcharhinus amblyrhynchos. Classification (NCBI taxonomy): domain Eukaryota; kingdom Metazoa; phylum Chordata; class Chondrichthyes; order Carcharhiniformes; family Carcharhinidae; genus Carcharhinus; species Carcharhinus amblyrhynchos. The sequence goes on from NC_137350.1 coordinate 5,579,886, forward strand.
AGAAAATCCTGCCCAAGGTCAAAGGACCTTTCCATGATCTGCCCCTCACCCCTGCTGGAATAGGAAAATTGGCCCCATTTATTCACAGAGGGTTGTGAATCTTTGTAATTCTCCCCAGGGGCTCTGGGAGCTCAGTCACTGAGTATTGTTTGAAGCAAAGGTTTATAGATTTGTGATTAACAATAATGTAAAGGGTTATGAGGCTACTGTGGATAAAAGGCATTGGAATGTCTGATCAGCCATGATCATATTGAATGGCGGAGCAGGCTCGATGGGCTGAATGGCCTATTCCCATTCTAATGTTCCTGTGTTCCACCCCATTGTGTTTTAATAAAGTGATGACCTCTTTCTACACATCCTGCCCAGTGTGGGAGTGAGTCTCACTGAGCAGCCCAACAAATTGTCAAGCATCCACACCCACAGCACTGAACCAAAACCAGCCAGGAAATTCAAGCAATGTATCGGAAGGTAACTCATTCCCAGACTCCGGTCTGATCCATATTGGATGGCAACTGTACCAGCAAGGGGCACTGTACCAGTATGGAGCACTGTACCAGCATGGGGCACTGTACCAGCATGGAGCACTGTACCAGCATGGGGCACTGTACCAGTATGGGGCACTGTACCAGTATGGGGTACTGTACCAGTATGGGGTACTGTACCAGTATGGGCACTGTACCAGCATGGAGCACTGTACCAGTATGGAGCACTGTACCAGTATGGGGCACTGTACCAGCATGGGGCACTGTACCAGTATGGGGCACTGTACCAGCAAGGGGCACTGTACCAGTATGGTGCACTGTACCAGCATGGGGCACTGTATCAGTATGGGGCACTGTACCAGTATGGGGCACTGTACCAGCATGGAGCACTGTACCAGTATGGGGCACTGTACCAGCATGGAGCACTGTACCAGTATGGAGCACTGTACCAGCATGGAGCACTGTACCAGTATGGGGCACTGTACCAGCATGGAGCACTGTACCAGTATGGGGCACTGTACCAGCATGGAGCACTGTACCAGTATGGGGCACTGTACCAGCATGGAGCACTGTACCAGTATGGGGCACTGTACCAGCATGGAGCACTGTACCAGTATGGGGCACTGTACCAGCATGGAGCACTGTACCAGTATGGGGCACTGTACCAGTATGGGGCACTGTACCAGCATGGAGCACTGTACCAGTATGGGGCACTGTACCAGCATGGAGCACTGTACCAGTATGGAGCACTGTACCAGCATGGGGCACTGTACCAGCATGGAGCACTGTACCAGTATGGAGTACTGTACCAGTATGGGGCACTGTACCAGCATGGAGCACTGTACCAGTATGGGGCACTGTACCAGTATGGGGTACTGTATCAGTATGGGGCACTGTACCAGTATGGGGCACTGTATCAGTATGGGGCACTGTACCAGTATGGGGTACTGTATCAGTATGGAGCACTGTACCAGTATGGGGTACTGTATCAGTATGGAGCACTGTACCAGTATGGGGCACTGTACCAGTATGGGGCACTGTATCAGTATGGGGCACTGTACCAGTATGGGGTACTGTATCAGTATGGACCACTGTACCAGTATGGGGTACTGTACCAGTATGGGGCACTGTATCAGTATGGGGCACTGTACCAGTATGGGGTACTGTATCAGTATGGAGCACTGTACCAGTATGGGGTACTGTACCAGTATGGGGCACTGTATCAGTATGGGGCACTGTACCATCAGGAGGCACTGTACCACTAAGGGGTACTGTACCAGTATGGGGCACTGTACCATCAGGAGGCACTGTACCAGTATGGGGTACTGTACCAGTATGGGGCACTGTACCATCAGGAGGCACTATACCACTGTGGGGCACTGTACCATCAGGAGGCACTGTACCAGTATGGGGCACTGTACCAGTATGGGGCACTGTACCAGCGTGGGGGACTGTACCAGTCTGGGGCTGAATGGTCATTGCTCGGGTGTATCATGATTGCAACCAGTGGTTGGCCAATGGGGTTGTTAGCAGTGGATTTTGGAACAGGTTGGTTGGTGAACAAGGTTTGTCACAGCAGAGAGGAATGGTGGGAGACGTTTGTCAGCACAGGAACATTGAGAAGGAATTCTTCGATCAGCTGCTGAGTGGTTTGCTGCAAGGCTTCCTGATGACAGACACAGATGGAGCAAACTGTTCCAGCACGCTCAGCATTTTCAATCTGTGGAATCTATCAGCTCAGAACCTGCTCCATCAGTTGGGAGACTATTTACGTTACTAATGAGCCTCAGAGATTAACATTGCATGTCTGCAACTGACTTGGCTCCTTTGTCATTTGTACTTGGTAACCGATAGTCATCCTTCGATCTTGCCTCAGAGCCAGTTGTCTTTAAATCCAAGATCTTATCTGTTTCACATTATTGTTACAGTTCAGGTCAGAAACTCCAAACTGTTTTATGGAACCCACTTGGATCATAATTTTTGCACTTTGAATTTGGTTAGGGTAAAGTATGATCGGTTTCATCTCAAGAATGATTCAAAAGATGCACCAGGGAGCTTTTATCAAACAAAGCTTATTTAGGAATACAGTTAGCATGTATGGAAAGAAAATTAGCAATAACTTTTATCAATTACAAACAAAACCAAAACAACCTCAATATATATAATTCTTAAAAAATTATCTAAAATGTTCCAATCGAACTAAAAGTTCTTTTAGACAAAACCCTTCCATAGGTTTAACTCAGCAAAGACTAATGCTCACGTGATACTGGAACTGAGTCCTTTGGTTGAATGCTGCAGTTCTGTTAAAACACTCAGAACAGTTTGAAGTCAGAACAGTTTCCCAGAACACCAGGAACAAGCCACCAACAGCAGATTCTCAATGCAAGAAGGTACTCAGCTAACCAGCAGAATTTTCCAAAACCAGAGAGAGAGAGACTTCTTTCCTGCTTGATGTCTCTTCTGAGAAACAAAACCTGCAGCTCAGAGCTGAAAATGATAGAGCTCCTGTCATCTGGCCTGCAAACACTCTTCCTCCTGACAATGCAGGGTCATAAAACTCATTCCCAAAGTAAACAGCCCCCATTTAAACCACTGAAGGAGCAATAAAAGGGCTCCCAGTTGACAACCCAGTGCCACAGTGAGAGCTGAGAGCTACAGAGAACATGACTTAAAATAAACTCTTAAACATTATCCACAAGACAAGGGATTGAGCAGCAGACATTTGCAATCTTCAGCTTGGTAAACTTGGTATATTTCAGAAAGTGAAGCATTCTTGGTTCCCCTACTGATCCGTCTACCTCCCTCATAATACATCCCTGAGCTCAAAGAATAGCATTCTCCCAGCCTCAATCCTGGTCTTCACCTGTCAATCTCACTATAAACATGCAGAAGTTAATGGGCATCACACCAGAACCACAAGTAAAGTTGATGCGAGTGACATACATATTAGGAGCTGTAGTGGGCCATTCAGCCCCTCAAACCTGCCCCACCATTCAATCCAATGATAGTCAATGGGATCATCTCTTTCATAAGGGAAACATCCTTTCAATATCTGCGCTGTCACCTCCCCTCAGGCTCTTGTATATTTTAGGAAGATCACCTATCATTCTTTTAAATTCCAACAGATCAGCCTTTCCTCAGAAGATTATCCAGGAAACAGTCAAATGAAAATTCTCTGAATTGCTCCTGATACGTTAAGTAAGTTAATTTATTTGAAAGGGTTAAAAGTTCAGTTAGCTTCATGTTAAGCAAAGGTGCCTGTGCATCTGTGGATTTTGATCACTTTAAACTGTTCCTACATTGTAATCAAATGGTTTATGATGTGAAAGTAAACAGATTTAAAGAAAAAACTAGGTTGTTGCATAGCAACCAGGGACCACACTAAGTTAGAAAGAGTTTAGTTTTAAGTTGGACGCTGATAGATGGAAGTTGCAGGGAGTAGATGTCACAAAAGAAAGAAAAAAAGTCCCAAAACCAGAGACTTTGCCCATTCTCCTAACCTGTCCAAGTCCTTCTGCAACCTTCCAGCCTCTTCAATACTACCTGTCCCTCCATCTATCTTTGTATCATCTGCAAACTTGCCCTCAGTCCCTTCATGCAGATCATTGCTGTATAAAGTAAAGAGTTGTGGTCCCAACACTGATTCCTGAGGAACTCCACTCATCAATTTAACAAAAGTTTCTGAATCCAAGTCATTTCAAAATAACATTATGCAATTTTTAATCCATTGGGTGCATCCTTTCCACATCATGATTTAAATATCAGTACCCAGTGTATATAAAGTGTTCAATTTGTTACTCAAAGACCAAACAGTTAAAAAGATTGAGAAGGAGATTTAACACTTCTTGATTTCCTTTTTCCTCTGAAAATGCTGGGGATTGTCGCCAGCTGCGGCGCAGTTGGTAATAGCCACACGTCTGAGTCACAAGGTTGTAGGTTCGAATCCCCCTCCCGAGAGTTGGCCACAAAAGCTGACCTTTGACAGTCCAGCGCGCGCTGAGTGAGCACCGCACTGCTGGAGTTGGCATTTTTCAGATGAGGTGCAAAGGGGGGAGATTTGACAGCGATGTTCAAAATTGGTCACGTTCTCAACAGAAAGGGAGAGACTGCCCATCTTGGCAGAAGGATTGAGAGCTGGTGGGGTGGGGGGGCAGGATTGGGGGGGGTGATGGGGGGGCACCAATTGGCAAAAGGAACAAGGGCAACATGAGGAAAAAACTCCATACGCAGCGTGTGGTTAGGAACTGGAATGTACCGTCTGAGAGTTCAGTTAAGCAGATTTAGTCTTGGATTTTGAAAGATAATTGGACAGTTATCTGAAAATAGTGCAGAACTAGAGGGCACACCAGGTATGGAACTATGTGAACCAAACTAGAAAAGAGTTAGTATGGAAACAATGGACCAAATGGTCTCCTTCTGTGCTATCACCACCCTAATGATTCTATTATTTCATCCTGTAGAGGGGTGGCCTTGGTGTGCAATGTGCAGACTGATGGAAAATCCATGGCGTTCCTGCTTTACCTATGGAGGGAGCCCATTCACTGGGAACCACTATTGATTCCTTAATTGTATCCATTCACAGGTACAAGGAAGAGTGGAGAATGCAAGCTGCAGACAACACCGCCTCAAACGCTCCTCATACATCAAGCTTTTCATTCCCGGGATCATCTTCTGGACCTCCTTCAATCCTTCCTAAGAGATGAGGCCCAAAATCGCTCATACTACCCATTATACCCCTTGTTGTTAGCTCTGTTAGAATGAGGAGAGAAAGGCCCCTTTGCTGATAGGTACAGCTCAGGAAAAGCCATCGCCACAAGGAACAAGAGACAGCGAAACCCCAGGAAGAGCCAGATGGTGGCAAGGAGGGGACAAGATGCACATGAAGATGTTTGGTGTGGCCAAGCACCTGGACACTCAGCCCATATATGAATATGTATGAAAGACATTGTCAATGATTTGTATCCATAATCTGCCCATATCCTGTATCTCCTGCTGGCTGTTGGGAGGCCTGTAGTAAAACCCTGTAGACCCCTTTGTTTGTCTCGGGAGGTGGTAGCTCATATTTGCCACATACTCAGTGAGGCACTCACACTATCCAGGCGGGGAGGACATCCCGTGCCTGTTTCTTTGACAACTACACTGAACTTTTTTGCCACTGACCCTTTGCGCAATCTCACAATCAACGATACAACACACAAATGCACAGGGAGGTGACCAACCCCCTTTTGAGGTGAAGCTCATCCTTACATCCACTTCCACATGGATGACACAAGACCATCTGGCAGATCTGTGGGATCGGCTGCGATCTCAGGCTTCCTGCAAGTGCAGAGTACCATCGAGTGCACGCGTGTAGCCTTGAGACTCCCCGGCAGCAATCAGTCAGGTTCATTAGACAGAAAAGGAATCCACTCTCTGATCATCCAGCTAATTTATGATCACAGAGAGCAGATCCAGCATGTTTATGCCAAGTAGTCAGGGATCTCACATGACTCTTACATTTTGAGTCACTCCCAGGTGATGGAGATGTTTGAGGGAGCTCGATACTTAGAGTTGGATCCTCAGGATAAGGGGTAATCCCGGAAGACATCATAGAATCCCTACAGAGTAGAAGGAGGCCATTTGGCCCATCAAGTCTGCACTGACCACATTCCCACCCAGGCCGTATCCTCATACCCCCATGCATTTACTTTAACTTGTCCCTTTGACACTGAGTGGCAATTTAGCATGGCCAAACCACCTAACCGGCACACCTTTAGACTGAGGAAGGAATCTGGAGCACCCAGAGGAAACCCACACAGATACGGGGAGAATGTGAAAACTCCACACAGCCAGTGACCCAAGTTGGGAATCAAACTTGGGATCCCTGGCATGGTGAGGTGGCCGTGCTAACCACTGGGCCACCATGCCAGCCATGTCTAATGATGCCTGCTCATTGGCCACAGGGTGCATCTGAGGAGAGATACAATGCTGCACATTCAGCCACCAGTTCCTTCACAGAGCACTGCTCTCTTCCATCTCTCAGCATTGCCGAGAAGGCGTATAGTGTACTGGCCCTCATTAATCGAGGGATTGAGTTTAGGAGTTGGGAGATAGTGCTGCACCTTTATAAGACCCTTGTCAGACCCCACTTGGAGTACTGTGCTCAGTTCTGGTCGCCTCACTACAAGAAGGATGTGGAAGGTATTGAAAGGGTGCAGAGGAGGTTTGCAAGGATGTTGCCTGGATTGGGTGGCATTCCTTATGAGGATAGATTGAGGGAGCTCGGTCTTTTCTCCCTGGAGAGACAAAGGATGAGAGGCAACCTGGTAGAGGTTTATTAAGTGTTGAGAGGTATAGATAGGGTGGATTCTCAGAGGCTATTTCCCAGGGCTGAAATGGTCGCTAGGAGAGGACACAGGTTTAAGGTGCTGGGGAGCAGGTACAGAGGAGATGTCAGGGGTAAGTCTTTCACTCAGAGGGTGGTGAGTGAGTGGAATCGGCTGCCGTCGGTGGTGGTGGAGGCGAACTCGCTGGGGTCTTTTAAGAGACTTCTGGATGAGTACATGGGATTTAATGGCATTGAGGGTTATGGATAGGCCTGGTAGGTATGGATATGATCAGCGCAACTTGTGGGCTGAAGGGCCTGTTTGTGCTGTAGTGTTCTATATTGTGCATGGGGACAATCAGAACAGATAAAGGGGTAATATTTAGCCTTAAACACAGATGAAATAATGCTGTGGGGAGGCCTGTAAGGCAGAATGATGAATATTACTGTATGCAAAACCTCACAGTGATAAAATAAATACCAGTGTAAAGTCCAGCTGGGGGGAAAGACTCCAATGTTGACATGGCAAAGACTTTGAACATCCACAAACTGCAGACCTCAGTGTGACAGCATCAGGATAATGACTGACATTAATGGCCAATTCTCACACGGTCAGATGTCTGCCTGAGGTACAAGGGTTCCATGTGTTTTGTCAGGTCCTCATTCCCAGGATGTGCCTTTGTTTGTGTTGTAGAGTTAAAGGTGGTTCACAGTCAAGAGAGTGAGTAAGAGCTGATTGGAGCTAATGGGAGGTAGTTGGAGGCAGGTTCATTTTGTATCCGTTAATGAACATATGACCTTACATCACATTCATTAATCACTCAATACCTGAGACTTGGGGCGGTGGGATTCTCCCATTCCAACCCGCTAATTTTTTTATGAGTCACCTTGCTGGCATCCCCAAGCAACGGAAATCCGGCATAGACGGGCCACGCAGGAAACCACCGGGAAAACCAGGGTAAGTGATTTAATCTATTTTTAGTGTATTTTAAATGTAATTATCGGGCCTAGGACTGAATTCTCCAGGTCCAATAGCATCTCCCATCCCATCAGCACAAGTTCACCCAGGCGGGGATTAAAGTAGGAGATCCCGCTGGAGTGAAAGGGGGGCAATCGGGGCCCCCTAAGGGGTTGGGTGGCAGGGGGTGGTGGTGGTGACCCTTGGGCGTGGATCCCCAGGGCACTGCCCAAGGAACAAATTGCCCATGCCAGAGGGCACCTTACGATCATGAGGGGTCACAGGCTCAAGGTGAGGGGGGGCAAGGTATAACTCAGACATCAGAGGGATGTATTTTACACAGAGGGTGGTGGGGGCCTGGAATGCGCTGCCAAGCAGGGTGGTGGAGGCGGACACACTAGGATCGTTTAAGACTTACCTGGATAGTCACATGAGCAGACTGGGAACGGAGGGATACGAACAAATGGTCTGGTTGGACCAATGAGCGGCACAGGCTTGGAGGGCCGAAGGGCCTGTTCTTTGTTCTTTGCCCATGCCCAAGGAGATGAGGCCCAGGAGCAGGTCCAAGGGGTGGGGGCTTATGGAATGGGGCCAACTGAGGGCAGGGCCAGCTGGGGTAGGGTTGGGTGGGTGTCTGCCAGGGCAGTCTGCCCTCTGTGGAGGGCACCTGCTGGGGTGGGGAGGGTCTGCCTCTCAGAGGGGTCTCTGCCTCTCGTGGGGCCATCTTCAGGGTTGTGGGGATTGTCACTGCTGGGGCGGGGGGGGTGCTGGAAATCAGGGCACCCTGGAATGGGGGGGCTGTCAGGGCTGGCCCAGGAATGCTCATGGGGGGGGCCACAACCAGACCGTGGGGGGAGGAGGGGGTGGAGGAGCAGCACTGTGGGGGTCCCGGGCTGGCTAGCAATCTAGCTGGCCAGCAAACTGCAGGCTGACAATTTGGGACTCCGGTGTGAATAAATCCCACCTACCACCTCCCCCCCACCCCCCCCCCCCCACCCCCCCCCCACCCACCCCGCTTCCCCCCCAAGCTTTTAATGATATTCACGATTATGACGTCTGCATTGCACATTGTGGGAGCTTCAAGTCTGAACTCCCGCTGAAAAAAACAATTGTGATTTACACCAACGTCCCATGAATTCAGCACTTAGAATTTGTCTGGGAGAATTGCCTCCTTGGAGAGGGGAGATTGCAGAATATATTTACAATGATGCAGATTATGTAAGGCCAATAAACACCATTGTGCATGGCAAAACATTTCAATTTTTCTAACCCTACCGCTCCATCAAGGTGTAAGTCCAACAGGCAGCAGAGGTGCAGGCAGCCTGTTCATTGCTGTACCCTGTTGTCTGTGATTATTCTAACGGGCATCCTCTGGGGGTCAGAGGTCCGTTGGCCCCACCCTGCTAAGCGTCTCCTGCCCTGGGGCAGGTGCACCTTGCTGGAGTTAATGGGGTTAATGGCTGGTGGATGGGGGGGGAAGAGATTTGGGGTGGCTGGGCACCTTGGAGTATCTTGAATGGGTGCCTGGCTGGCACTGGGTTCCATCCATAGCACATTGAAGAGAAAGACCGCCTGGATGGAGGTCACCCAGCCACAGCTGGATTCATCCTTCGCTCGAGCAATGGTGCGGGGTCTGAGCACAAACCTGGCAGAAACCACTGGGCCTGGGTATCCAAGGTACACACCACCCTTCCCATGGAGACTCTGATGTGCTCGCATGCCAGAGACATGCCTGCAGACAGGACATGGGTGGACTACCCCCCCATCCTTCATTCCAGCCTGGTGCCAGTCTCCAGTTGTGCCCAACGTCACCAAACTCAGTCTCAGCCTGGTCTCCGGCCATCCCCTGAGTGCCAGAGGCCTCACCGTCACTGTCTCTGCCTTCTGTGGGCCGATGCCCATGTGGTAATCACCAGAGTGTGAACCAGAGCCGATCCTGGGACTAGATCCCACTGCAGTGCTGGTGGAGGGTGCATGTGAATGCAGTGATAGGTCTCCCTTTGATGTTTCTCCATCTCCTCATTTGCGACTGGAGCTTCGGCATTCCTTCTTACTGGTGGCTGGAATAGAGAAAAGAAATAATCAGGATTGACTAGGCGAGGCTGCCACACTACAGGACACTCACTCTCAGTTCCCTGATCCATAGGCGATGTGTAGAAACCCCATCCTCCCCAAGCAACCCTTCCCCTCCCAGCCAAAACCCAGCACCACCACCCACTCCCATCCCACATTCCCACTCCCTCCCCTTCTCCACCCAACCCCTTCCCACTAACCCACCCTGTAGTATAACAGAGTGGTAATGTGGGGTTAATAGGCCCACAGTGCAGAAGGAGGCCATTCCAACCACAATCCCACCCAGGCGCTATTCCCGTAACCCCACATATTTACCCTGCTAATCCCCTGACACTAGGGTCAATTTAGCACTAGGGCCAATCAACCAAACCTGCACATCTCTGGACTGTGGGAGGAAACCGGAGCATCTGGAGGAAACCCACACAGACACGGGGGAGAATGTGCAAACTCCACACGGACAGTGTGTGTCAGGAATCAAAACCAGGTTCCCGGCGCTGCGAGACAGCAACGCTAACCGCTGTGCCGCCAGACCGAATTTCTCTTCCAATGGTTGTGGTATCTCCAGTGATTGTAACAAACGGCAGTCAGTTAATGTAGGACTAAGTACAGAACCAGCCACACAGTTATAGAAGACAACAATTGAGCTGCACCGAGGGGACAGCTCAGTGTTGGACAAAACCATGTGCATAAACAAAGGTCCCTTCACTGTATATATCTATATAGCTCTTGTAGTTATTAAGTATATACAGTTAAAAATATATACAGTTTCACAGAGGCCAGGTAGACGTATGCTCAACCTCATCATGGGATAGTGTGTGACGACACCTGGCACACATCTCGATGTAGACGTGTGGTATTTTGGCCTGTGGGTACAGGCAGTGCGCCTACCAATTACAACAGATGTGATTAAAGAGTTTGAAACCCTTTACTGGCCCAAATGTAAGGCTGCCCATGTGATATTGAGCTCGTCACATGGACGCCTCAGGCAAGCAGGTCCAACAAATGTTGTTCTTTTTGCCAGCGAGGGTAACCGGGTCCTCCTGCAAACATTGGCTGAGGTGTCTGCAGGAGTGAGGTGAGGTGGTGTACTGGAGTGTTGATGGAGTGTGTTGGGTATATCAGAGTGTGGAATTCTCTCCCCAGTCCCTGTGTCACCCTTTGCGCAGGGGTCAGTCCCATAAGCCAGCCTGCTGATGGGTACGGTGTACTCCACAGGGAGTAACTCCTCCTTCTCTGAGGAGATCTGGTGGTCACAGGCATCCCCTCAGGCAGAGGTACTGGTACTCGATGGTGATGACCACCCCTGACAAAGACACCACTGCCCAGCTGCCAGAGGTCTACAGGCAGCGATCACACTATCGTAACATGACTGAGATACAGTGCCACAGGAAACCCCGGTTCTCCAGGGAAACAGAGATGTGACCCTGCCAAATGATTGGGCCTGAGGTGGGCCTCCAATTGTGTGTGTGGGGTGGGGGGGCGGTGCGGGGGCGGGGTGGGGGGGGGGGGGTGTCGTTGGTGGGGGGGGGGGGGGGTGTGGATCCAATGCCCATGGCTTTGAAGGTCATGGTGTAATTAAGTTCTTGTGCCTCCAGATCATTCCAGGAAGCTGTGGGTGATCCCTGAGGGTGATCTCTGGCTGGTGATCTCTGCGAGTGATCACTGTGGATGATCCCTGAGGTGATCTCTGCGAATGATCACTGTGGATGATCCCTGTGGGTGATCACTGTGGGTGATCCCTGTGGGTGATCCCTGTGGGTGATCCCTGTGGGTGATCCCTGTGGGTGATCTCTGCGGGTGGCCTCTGAAGGTGATCTGTGTGGGTGATCTCTGCAGTAATCCCTAAAGATGATCTCTGTGGGTGATCTCTGCAGGTGATCTACGCAGGTGACCTGTGCGGGTGATCTCTGTGGGTGATCCCTGCGGGTGATCTCTGCGGGTGATCTGTGCAGATGATCTCCGGGTGATCTCTGCGGGTGATCTCTGTGAGTGATCCCTGTGGGTGATCTCTGCAGATGGTCTCTGGGTGATCTCTGCGGGTGATCTCTGCGGGTGATCTCGGCAGGTGATCTCTGAGGGTGATCCCTGCAGGTAATCTCTGCAGGTGATCTCTTTGTAGCTGCACACGGCTGTGTCGAGCTAGTCAGTGCCACCTTGTTCCGGTGTGTGTGAAGGTTCATCCATTCTCAGTATGGATTGGGTCAACCAGACTGAGCGAGCGAGAGGGTCCACAGCCGTCGCGGGGATCCCGCCACATCCAGGGAGACATTGATTGTACCCATGTGGCAAGCAAGGTGCCCGCCGATCAGCCAGGAGTCCTTGTGAACAGAAAGGGATTTTCCCTCGATGAACATTCAGATTGTGATCACGGGACCCAGAATGTGCAGATGTGTACAAGGTACCCGGCAGCTCCATACATCCTGTGTCCCTCACAGGCGCCCAGCCCGTCTCGATGGGTAGTGAAGCAGAGATAAGGGTTACCCGCTGAAGAGATGGCTGATGATGCTTTCAGGTGACCAAGGAGAGGCTCGGAGAGATACAATCACTGCCGGATATCCAGGAGTGGGATACTGGAGAGGATCACTGGACTGCTGAAGATAAGGTTCAGATGCCCCGATCAATCTGTGTGCTCCGCTGTACCTGCCTGAGCGAGTGCCAGTCAATGTGATAGTCTGCCATGCTCTCCACAATCTCACCCTGTCCAGAAGGGAGCCTCTGAACAGGAGGAGGATGCAACAGCTAGAGGTGCAGATATGGACACGGACGAGGGCTCCGATATCAATGCCACACAACCAGAGGGAGAGGATGGCAATGTGAAATGTCCAGGAGGTCAGGAAGTTCTTCAGGTATGCCAGCATGTCCTGCCCTCCTCCAGTGGGCACTACCAGCATCCCCGGCACACAACACTCATCCATTCCATGAAGCCACTCTCTTCTAAATGAAGATGACACCCCAGACATCTCTGATTAGACAGATACAGCATGGAAGACACATCTGGGTTGAGTGCAGTACGATAGTTATGCAGAGACGTGCGCACAGCAGGTTGGTCCACTTGGACCAGGAACAGAACATTGGGATTTTAAGTCAATCGCTTCCGGTGCGGATCCCATCCAACACCACCAACACCACCCCCCAACCCCGTCACACCCTCCCCCCAGCACCCCCCCACACCACCCAAACACAACCCACCCTTACCTCCACCTACCTACTCCTGGCACCTCCCTGAAAAGCACTCAGGGTTAGAATCGAGCCCCGGCTCACACTATTTGTGTAAAAGATTCTAACGTCAGACATTCAAATCAACAGGAAGACACAAATAAAGCAAAACATTTCCACTAATCCCGAGAATTCTTCCAAGCTGCTTTATCTCAGGTTACAAGGTCCCAGTGCTAAGATACACCCCGATGCGTAACATCCTCTGTAGATGGTGCCCCGTAGCTCAGGCTCGGCCTTCAGGAGGAGGCCTGACCCTGGGTGGCTCTCATTAAAAGGAACCCTGATGAACCTCTTTAACAGAAACCCTCCTGAGTTAAATCAATCAGGGAGCTTGTGAGATTGAAAGCTCCTCACAAACAGAGTGGCTAATGATCGCGCTCTCATTAAAAGGTCTCCTGGTGCTAGTGTGGATTTGAATTGAAGGAGGAGTTCAGCAGCTAATCCTCATTCGAGTTGGTATGGAGATCTCCGATCCCTGGGTCTCTGATCACTGCATTAACCCCCCAACCTCCCCAAACCCCACCACCCCCCTGGGGCAACCTGAGGGGTGGCCTGACTGTAACAGTCTGCAGGTGAGGTCAGGACTTGTTCCAATCCAACCTCACATAAGCAACAAGAAGAGTTCAATTTAATCAAATGCTTGTATTAATCCACTTAGCAATGCACTCTGACTGAGGGCATCACCACATTTAATATCTCAGTGGTATTATGTAGGTCAGATACAGAGTAAAGCTCCCTCTACACTGTCCCCCATCAAACACTCCCAGGACAGGTACAGCACGGAGTTAGATACAGAGTAAAGCTCCCTCTACACTGTCCCCATCAAACACTCCCAGGACAGGTACAGCACGGGGTTAGATACAGAGTAAAGCTCCCTCTACACTGTCCCCATCAAACACTCCCAGGACAGGTACAGCACGGGGTTAGATACAGAGTAAAGCTCCCTCTACACTGTCCCCATCAAACACTCCCAGGACAGGTACAGCACAGGGTTAGATACAGAGTAAAGCTCCCTCTACACTGTCCCCACATCAAACACTCCCAGGACAGGTACAGCACGGGGTTAGATACAGAGTAAAGCTCTCTCTACACTGTCCCCATCAAACACTCCCAGGACAGGTACAGCACGGGGTTATATATAGAGTAAAGCTCCCTCTACACTGTCCCCATCAAACACTCTCAGGACAGGGACAGCACGGGGTTAGATACAGAGTAAAACTCCCTCTACAGAATAAAGGTCTCTTCATACTCTCCTCCTCAAACACTCCTCAGGTGGGTAATCTTGTGTTGGCAAGGGGATTCCTAGATGTAGGGCCCGATTTTCTTTCAAAGTGCTGAATCTGGACGTAATACAGATCCAACTTGGAAATCTGCTTTCAGGAACCCCCATATGCTCTCAGCTATCTCCAGTCCCATTCACGCTGTGGGTGGGGCTTTGTGCTGCCGAAACGATCGGAGCTCTGAACTGCGCATGCACAGTAGGAAAAAAATTTCAAAAAGCGCGCCCATGTCAGATCACTCCCGAATCGGAGAAAGCGGAGAAAGCAGTCTGGGAGCAACAAGCAGGAACAATGGTGCACACACACATCACTGTCCCCCTTATCCACCCCCCCACTACCCACACACATCACTGTCCCCCTTATCCACCCCCCCACTACCCACACACATCACTGTCCCCCTTATCCACCCCCCACTACCCACACACATCACTGTCCCCCTTATCCACCCCCCCACTACCCACACACATCACTGTCCCCCTTATCCACCCCCCCCACTACCCACACACATCACTGTCCCCCTTATCCACCCCCCCCACTACCCACACACATCACTGTCCCCCTTATCCACCCCCCCACTACCCACACACATCACTGTCCCCCTTATCCACCCCCCCCACTACCCACACACATCACTGTCCCCCTTATCCACCCCCCCACTACCCACACACATCACTGTCCCCCTTATCCACCCCCCCCACTACCCACACACATCACTGTCCCCCTTATCCACCCCCCCCACTACCCACACACATCACTGTCCCCCTTATCCACCCACCCCCCCACTACCCACACACATCACTGTCCCCCTTATCCACCCCCCCACTACCCACACACATCACTGTCCCCTTATCCACCCCCCCCACTACCCACACACATCACTGTCCCCCTTATCCACCCCCCCACTACCCACACACATCACTGTCCCCCTTATCCACCCCCCCCCACCACCTACACACATCACTGTCCCCCTTATCCACCCCCTCCACTACCCACACACATCACTGTCCCCCTTATCCACCCCCCCCACCACCCACACACATCACTGTCCCCCTTATCCACCCCCTCCACTACCCACACACATCACTGTCCCCCTTATCCACCCCCCCCCACCACCCACACACATCACTGTCCCCCTTATCCACCCCCTCCACTACCCACACACATCACTGTCCCCCTTATCCACCCCCCCCCACCACCCACACACATCACTGTCCCCCTTATCCACCCCCTCCACTACCCACACACATCACTGTCCCCCTTATCCACCCCCCCCCACCACCCACACACATCACTGTCCCCCTTATCCACCCCCCCCACCACCCACACACATCACTGTCCCCCTTATCCACCCCCTCCACTACCCACACACATCACTGTCCCCCTTATCCACACCCCCACTACCCACACACATCACTGTCCCCCTTATCCACCCCCCCCCACCACCCACACACATCACTGTCCCCCTTATCCACCCCCCCCCACTACCCAGACCGATCGCCATCTCTGCCCCCCTCTACCTCCCCACTGACCATCCGCAGAGTGGCAGCGGACCCTTCTACCCCACCCCCCCATCAGAGATCCATCTGCCCCCACCCCAACAATGCGAAAGCGGGGCTCCCTCCCCCATCCAGACAATGATGTGGCCTCGCCCCACTCCTGCCCCCCCCCCCTCGGGAATGGCCCGGCCTTACTCACCCACCCCCACCCCCGACAACGATCTGACATCACTCATTGACGCCCCCCCCACCCCTGCCAAGAGAATGGTCTGGCCTCACTCATCCCCCACCCCCCGCCACCCCCCAAGGAACATCTGACCCGCCACCTGCTCCCTCCCCACCACCAGATATACATCTGACCCATCTCCTCCTCCTCCCCCCACACCAGAAAACCATCTGGCCCCACTCCTCTCCCCTCCCCTCAACCGGAGAATGATCTGACCTGCCTCTCTCCTCCCCCCCCACCACTGATCTGAGTCACAGAGCCGTTGGAGACATTGAACACACTCTTCAGAAGCTGGAGAACCCGATTCAGATCTTTTATTCAGCAGGATCATTACGGGGCGGTTCTGGATTGGCGAACGCGGTGGTAAAGGGGGAAATGCTGATAAAGTTGGGCGGGCAGTTCATTATTTCAATTTAAATACATGCAAATACATTTAAATCACCGTTGTGCCCATTTTGGATGCAAATTGAATCACCGCCACTCCCGGGTTTCATAAGAAATAGGAGCAGGAGTAGGCCATCTAGCCCTTTGAGCCTGCCCCGCCGTTCAATAAGATCATGGCTGATCTGTCGTGGCTCAGTTCCACATTCCCGCCCTCTTCCCATAACCCTTAATCCCCTCGCTTATCAAAAACCTATCAACCCGCGTCTTAAATATATTTAGCGAGGCAGCCTCCACCACTTCAACGGGCAGAGAATTCCAGAGATTCACCACCCTCTGAGTGAAGGAGTTCCTCCTCAACTCCGTTCTAAACCGCCCCCCCTTTATCTTGAGGCTGTGCCCCCTAGTCCTACTGTCCTTTCTGAGCGGGAAGAGTCTCTCCACCTCTATCCTATCCATCCCATTCATCATCTTATACGTCTCAATGAGATCTCCCCTCATTCTTCTAAACTCTAACGAGTACAAGCCTAGTTTATTCAGCCTCTCCTCATAGCTCAACCCCCTCAACTCCGGTATCAGCCTAGTAAACCTCCTCTGCACTCCCTCCAAGGTCAAAATATCCTTGCGCAAGTGCAGCGACCAAAACTGCACACAGTACTCCAGCTGCGGCCTCACCAGTGCCCTGTACAGCTGCAGCAAGACCTCCCTACTTTTATATTCAATCCCCCTCGCTATGAAGGCCAGCATCCCATTTGCCTTCCTGACCACCTGCTGCACCTGCAAGCTGGGTTTTTGTGACTCATGCACAAGGACCCCGAGGTCCCTCTGCACCGTCGCCTGCTGCAGTTTTTCGCCACCTAAGTAATAGTCCTTCCTACCATTATTCCTACAAAAGTGGACAACCTCACATTTGCCAACATTAAATTCCATTTGCCAGTTCCTGGCCCATTTGCCCAGCCTATCTAGATCCTTCTGCAGACTCTCCACACCCTCCGTACAATTTGCCATTCCACCAATCTTGGTGTCATCAGCAAATTTCAACACCATACACTCGGTTCCCTCCTCCAGATCATCTATATAAATGGTAAATAGCTGAGGCCCCAGCACCGACCCCTGGGGCACTCCACTAGTCACCAACCGCCAATCCGAATAGCACCCATTGACCCCCACTCTCTGTCTCCTATTTGACAGCCAATCTTCTTTCCACACTAACACCCTACCCCCGACTCCATGCCCCCGACCTTCTGTAATAACCTCTTGTGAGGTACCTTGTCAAACGCCTTCTGAAAATCAAGAAAGACCACATCCACCGGCTCTCCTCTATCCACCGCCCTAGACATATCCTTATAGAATTCCAATAAATTCGTCAGACATGACTTCCCCTTAACGAAACCGTGCTGCGTCTGCTCTATCAAACAATTCTCCTCAAGATGCCTCGCTATTTTCTCCTTGATCACGGGTTCTAACATTTTACCTACAACAGATGTTAAACTAACCGGTCTATAATTCCCTGCCTTTTGCCTGCTACCTTTTATACACCTCTATCAGGTCACCTCTCATCCTTTGTCTTTCCAAGGAGGAAAGACTGAGCTCTCTCAACCTATCCTCATAAGGCATGCCTCCCAATCCAGGCGACATCCTTGTAAATCTCCTCTGCACCCTCTCAATGGCTTCCACATCCCTCCTGTAATGAGGCGACAAGAACTGGGCACAGTACTCCAAGTGGGGTCTGCTGCAGCATTACCTCCCGAGTCCTAAACTCAATTGATTAAGGCAAACCCAATTCCTCGATTGATGAGGGCAACTTCATTGCAGTGTTAATGTGACACTACTTGTGACACTAATGAATAAACTTTAAACAGTGGAAAAATAAGGGGTTGCCCATCTATGACTGAGACAAGGTGATGTTTCTCTCTCAAGCGTTCGTTAGTCTGTGGAATTCTCTTCCCGAGTGAGCAGGGGAGGCTGGGTTAGACAGATTTTGACTGATAAGGGAGTCAAAACATCTTGGAGTAGACAGCAAGGAAGAGAACACCGACAGATCAGCCACAATCTTATCAAATAGACGAGGTGCTGAATGGTCTGCCCCTACTCCAAGTTTGTGTGTATGTTTGTTTGTAATGTTTCAGTGCAAATGAGATAGAAAATTGGTGACTAGAAGTTTTAATAGATCAAAGAGTTCAGATGATAATCAGCTTTTTTGAAATCTGACTATTGCCTCAGGAGCCTGACAAGGATATACTCAGTGTGCTGTCATGCCCAATGATTGACACTGAATCACTGACAAACCCCCTGCAGATTCAGCGCGTGTCCTCACCTTCTACACACGCACTTCGATTCACACGCAGGATTTGATACTCAGATACGAACACATGAGTCATTTGACCCTGTGTGTAAAATTGGCATGTTTACCACATGCTAACCATAGCAGTCTGGTGTAGCCATTCACGGTACGTGGGATCAAAGCAAACAGGAGCAGGAATAGACCATTCGGCCCATCAATCTCTCCAATCAAGACAATATTGCTGATCTTGGCCTGGATCCCACCTTCCTACCCCCATCCCCCTATCCGTCGATTACCCGGCAGACCAGGAATCTATCTATTCCAGCCAAACTAGATCCTGTTCATCTCACACCAACAAGGAGCAGGAGTAGGCCATTCGGTCCCTCAAGCCTTCGCCACCATTTAACTAGATAATGGTTGATCTGATATTAACCTTGAATCTGCATCTCACCCACCCTGATAACATATCGTCCCTTTGCTTATTAAGGATTGGGACATGCCAGGCAGTGCCCCATTGCAGCCCCAACCTGGCAGTGCCGGGGTCCAGCAATGTGGCATCAAGGACAAGCCCTCTAGGAAGTTCAATGGTGGGGGGGCATCTTATCTGTGGAGGATGGTTCCCTAGTGCTCATGGAGGGAGCTGGTGGCGGTGGTTTAGAAATCTAAGTACAGTACATCCACTGGTTCCACTTTATGTACACTTCATGTACTTTATGGTTTATAAAATGTTGAGAGGTATAGGGTAGATTCTCAGAGGCTATTTCCCAGGGCTGAAATGGTCGCTAGGAGAGGACACAGGTTTAAGGTGCTGGGGAGCAGGTACAGAGGAGATGTCAGGGGTAAGTTTTTCACTCAGAGGGTGGTGAGTGAGTGGAATCGGCTGCTGTCAGTGGTGGTGGAGGCGAACTTGCTGGGGTCTTTTAAAAGACTTCTGGATGAGTACATGGGATTTAATGGGATTGAGGGTCATAGATAGGCCTAGTAGGTATGGATATGATCGGCGCTACTTGTGGGCTGAAGGGCCTGTTTGTGCTGTAGTGTTCTATGTTCTACAACGCAAGTTACTTTTTCAAAGTACTCTAACAAGTTGGTTAAACCTGATTCCCCTTTCTGAAAACCATGTTAACCCTACCTGAATACCTTCAGCTATTCTAACTATCCTGCTATATGCTATAGCTTCTTTAATAATAGCCTCTAACATTTTTCCAGTAAGAGATGTTAGGCTAACTAACCTGTAGTTTCCTTCTTCCTGTCTCCCTCCCTTTTTGAAGAATGGAGTGACATTTGCCAGTCTCCAATCCAATGGAACCTTGCACTTGACCCTGGGGAGTTTAGGAAAATTAAATGCATCAATTACCTCAGTTGCCACTTCTTCTGAGACTCTAGGACGAAGTGGAACCAGCGGATGTTCTGTACTTAGATTTCTCTCCCCAGTCCCTCCATGAGTACTAGGGAACCATCCTCCACAGATGAGATGACCCAGGCTGTAGGGTGGTCGTAGCTTCAACAATTTACTCAGTACCACTTCTCTGGTGATTGCCATTTCCCTGAGTTCCTCCCTCACTTTCATTCCCTGGTTTATAGCTACTTCCGGGGCTGTTACTTCCATTTTCCACAGTGATGGTGGGTACAGGATATCTGTTCAGTTCATCTGTCAGCTCCTTGTTTCCCATTATCAATTCCCCAGACTCACTTTCTGGAGCAATAATGCTCACTTTATTAACTTGATCCTTATTAAATATTTATAGAAAAATGTACTACTTTTTTTTATATTTCTAGCTAGCTTTCTCTTATAATCGACTATTTTGCTCCTCAGTAATTTTTTAGTCTTCCTTGGCTGTTCCTTCAAGTCTGCCCAATTTCCTGACCTTCCCCCTGTCTTATATGCTTTTCTTTAAGTTTGATACTATCTTTAATCTTACTCATCAACTACCAATGGTTTCCACCCCCTGGACTTTCTATTACTCATATTAACGCATCCTATGTTTCTAAAATATCCTCTTAAATGTTTGCCGTTACATCTCTGTTGACATAGCCCTAATTTGCCAATTCACTTTAGCCACCTCTGCTTTTATGCCCTATTAATTGCTCTGATTTAAGTTTATAAACATTGGACCCACTCCTCCCTCCCTCGCCGCACTTACGCAAGGATATTTTGGCCTTGGAGGGAGTGCAGAGGAGGTTTACTAGGCTGATGCCGGAGTTGAGGGGGTTGAGCTATGAAGAGAGGCTGAATAAACTAGGCTTGTACTCGTTAGAGTTTAGAAGAATGAGGGGAGATCTCATTGAGACATATAAGATGATGAATGGGATGGATAGGATAGAGGTGGAGAGACTCTTCCCGCTCAGAAAGGACAGTAGGACTAGGGGGCACAGCCTCAAGATAAAGGGGGGGCGGTTTAGAACGGAGTTGAGGAGGAACTTCTTCACTCAAAGGGTGGTGAATCTCTGGAATTCTCTGCCCGTTGAAGTGGTGGAGGCTGCCTCGCTAAATATTTTTAAGATGCGGGTTGATGGGTTTTTGATAAGCGAGGGGATTAAGGGTTATGGGGAGAGGGCGGGAAAGTGGAACTGAGCCACGACAGATCAGCCATGATCTTATTGAATGGCGGGGCAGGCTCAAAGGGCTAGATGGCCTACTCCTGCTCCTATTTCTTATGTTCTTATGTTCCCTCAAACTGAACGTAAAATTCAATCATATTATGATCACTGTTTCCGTGGGGTGCCTTTACTATGAGATCATTAATTTATCTCAACTCATTACTCAATACAAGCTCTCTGATAGCCCCCTCTCTGGCTCCAGAACATGCTGTTATAAAAAATCATCCCAAAAGCATTCTCTGAACTCATCATCCATGCTAGCTTTGCCAATTTACATTTCCAGTCTATACGTAAATTAAAATTGTCCATTATTATAATGTACCTTTCTGACAAGCTTCAATTATTTTTTCCTTCATGCTCCACCCTATCACACGGTTACTGTTGGAGAGCCTGCACACAACTCCCAAAAGTGACCATTTCATAGAATTATAGAATCTACAGAGAGAGGCCCTTTGGCCCAAACTTGTCCAAGACAACCAAAAAGCCCATCTAAGCTAACCCCATTTGCCTGCATTTGGCCCTCATCCCTCTAAACCTTTGCTATCCCTGTCCCTGTCCAAATGCCTTTTAAATGTAAATTTCTCATCTCTACCCAAACCGTTTTCACATCCTGGCTTTCTGGACTTTGATCATCCCTCCCTCTCATGTGAATACCATCATTAACTAACAGAACCACTCCTCCGACTTCTCTTCACTTCCTGTCCTTGCTAAATGTCCTGTGCCCTCCTGATCCCGATCTATGTCCTCCTGCAGCTTTAGTGGCTATCAAATCGTACTTATTTATATCTGTATGCACTCTCAGTTCATTTGTTTTGTTTGGAATGCTTTGTACATTCAGATACAGAACGTTTAGTTTCATCCCTTTTTAACCTCTAGTCTCAGCTGTTGATTTATTGTTAGATTTGTGCTGTCTATCCCTTCCTGTCACAGCCTGTTTTTCATTTCCCATTGCTTTGTCTCTAATTTTTGATTTGCCACATCTCCCCAAGCTTAATCCCTTTCCCCGACGATTTAATTTACAACCCTCCTACTTCCCTGGATAACTTATTAAAACACCAGCCCCAGCAAAGGTCAGGTGTGGACTGCCCCAGTGGTTCAGATCCCACTTTCTCCAGTACAGATGCTCCAAGAACCGGAATCCACTTCTCCTACTCCAGCCTCAGAGCCACACACTCACCTCTCTAATTAGATTTGTCCTCTGTTAATTTGTACGCAGCTCAGGTTAAATCCAGAGATTCTGATAGTTGCGATTTTGCTTCATAATTTGCTCCTCATACTGACTATACAGAACCTCCTTCTTTGACCTGCCAATGTCATTGGAACTAACATGGACCACTACAACTCAATCCTTTCCCTCCCATTCTAACATCCTCACCAGTCCATAGAACATAGAGCACTACAGCACAGACAGGCCCTTCGGCCCACAAGTTGTGCTGATCATATCCCTACCTACCAGGCCTATCTATAACCCTCAATCCCATTAAATCCCATGTACTCATCCAGAAGTCTCTTAAAAGACCCTATCGAATTGGCCTCCACCACCACTGACGGCAGCCGATTCCACTCACTCACCACCCTCTGAGTGAAAAACTTACGATGTGGGTATGCCGGCGTTGGACTGGCTAAACACAGTAAAAAGTCTGACAACACCAGGTTTTAGTCCAACCTATTTATTTGATAATAGACTCACAAGCTTTCGGGGTTAGCCCCTTCGTCAGGTGAATGGAGAGTTCTGGTCTGTGCTTTATATGCTCTGCCTGAGGCCAGATCTCTCCATTCACCTGACGAAGGGGCTAACCCCGAAAGCTTGTGAGTATATTATCAAATAAATAGGTTGGACTAAAACCTGGTGTTGTCAGACTTTTTACTGAAAAACTTACCCCTGACATCTCCTCTGCACCTGCTCCCCAGCACCTTAAACCTGTGTCCTCTCATAGTGACCATTTCAGCCCTGGGAAATAGCCTCCGAGAATCCACCCTATCTATTCCTCTCAACATTTTATAAACCTCTATCAGGTCACCTCTCAACCTACGTCTCTCCAGGGAGAAGAGACCCAGCTCCCTCGACCTATCTTCATAAGGCATGCCTCCCAATCCAGGCAACATCCTTGTAAATCTCCTCTGCACCCCCTCAATAGCTTCCACACCCTAAACCTGTCCAGAACAGGTACCCAAAATCCTGACACCAGGCAGGCAACACAGCCATCTGGGCTCACACTCTTTGCTGCAGAGTATGGTGTCAATTGCCCTCACTATACGCTCACATACCCTACCAGTACATTCCTCATTACTCTCCCAACCAGAATGGTTTCCTGTACAATGGTGCTACGGCTGCTCTCATGCAAACAAACTGAAAAAACCTCAAACCTGCGAGATAGTTGCGTAGGCCGAGGCTCCCACACTTTGGGCCTCCTTACCTCCTCACTTGCAGTCCACAGTCTCCTGGCCTGACCACTGACCAAATCAGAAGGCCTTCTCCTAAGGGGCATCACTACCTCCTGGAATGAAGAATAGCCAATGTTGTTCCTTTGTTTAAGAAGAGTAGCAAGGATAATCCAGCTAATTACAGGCTGGTGAGCTCTACGTCACTGGTAGGGAAATTATTGGAGAGGATTCCTCAAGGCAGGATTTACTCCCACTTGGAAATAAGTGGGCGTATTAGCGAGAGGCAACATGGTTTTGTGAAGTGGAGGTCGTGTCTTACCAATTTGATTGGCTTTTTCAAGGAAGTGACAAAGATGATTGATGAGGATAGGGCAGTGGATGTTGTCTACATGGACTTCAGTAAGGACTTTGACAAGACCCCTCATGGTAGATGGGTACAGAAGGTGAAGTCACATGGGATCAAAGGTGAGCTGGCGATGTGGATACAGAACTGGCTCGATCACAGAAGACAGAGGGCAGCAGTGGAAGGATGTGTTTCTGAATGGAAGGTTGTGACAAGTGATGTTCATCAGGGGTCAGTGCTGGGACCTTTGATATTTGTGATATATATAAATGATTTGGAGGAAAATGTAACTGGTTTGATTAGTAAGTTTGCAGATGACACAAAGGTTGGTGGAATTGCAGATAATGACAAGGACCACCAAAGGATATAGATCGATTGAAGGCTTGGATGGAGAAATGGCAGATGGCATTTAATCCGGACAAATGTGAGGTAATGCATTTTGGAAGGTCTAATATAGTAAATAGTATAATCCTTATGAGTATTGAGAGGCAGAGGGATCTGGGTGTACAGGTGCACAGGTCACTGAAAGTGGCAACACAGGTGGAGGAGGTAGTCAAGAAGGCATACGGCATGCTTGCCTTCATCGGCCAGGGCACTGAGTTTAAAAAATTGGTAAGTCATGTTGTAGCTTTATAGAACCTTAATTAGGCTGCACTTGGAATATAGTGTTCAATTCTGGTCACCTCACTACCAGAAGGATGTGGAGGCTTTGGAGAGGGTACAGAAAAGGTTTACCAGGATGTTGCCTGTTATGGAGGGCATTAGCTATGAGGAGAGGTTGGAGAAACTTGGTTTGTTCTCACTAAACGACAGAGGTTGAGGGGAGACCTGATAGAAATCTACAAGATTATGAGGGGCATGGACAGAGTGGATAGTCAGAAGCTTTTTCCCAGGGTGGAAGAGTCAATTACTAGGAGGAATAAGATTAAGGTGTGAGGGGCAACGTTTAGAGGAGATGTACGAGGCACATTTTTACACAGAGGGTGGTGGGTGCCTGGAACTCGCTGCCAAGGGAGGTGGTGGAAGCAGATACGATAGTGACTTTTGAGGGGGCCTGGATAAATACACAAATAGGATGGGAATAGAGGGATATAGTCCCTGGGTTTAGTTCAGTCGGGCAGCATGGTTGGTGCAGTCTTGGAGGGCCAAAGGGCTTGTTCCTGTGCTGTAATTTTCTTTCTTCTTTGTTGTTTGAAGTGTCCAGGTAACTTTTCCCCTCCCTGATATGTCACAGTGTCTGCAGCTTAGCCTCCTTCTCAATAACTCAAAGCTGAATTCCCTATTGCAAACACTGACCGAAGGTGTGCTTGCTTTGGATCACACTGCAGATGTGTTTATACTGGATCACAATGCAGATGTGTTTATACTGGATCACAATGCAGATGTGTTTGCTCTGGATCACACTGCAGATATGTTTGCTCTGGATCACACTGCAGATGTGTTTACTGGATCACACTGCAGATGTGTTTACTGGATCACACTGCAGATGTGTTTACACTGGATCACACTGCAGATGTGTTTGCTCTGGATCACACTGCAGATGTGTTTACTGGATCACACTGCAGATGTGTTTACTGGATCACACTGCAGATGTGTTTACACTGGATCACACTGCAGTTGTATTTATACTGGATCACAATGCAGATGTGTTTGCTCTGGATCACACTGCAGATGTGTTTACTGGATCAGACTGCAGGTGTGTTTACTCTGGATCACACTGCAGATGTGTTTACTGGATCACACTGCAGATGTGTTTGCACTGGATCACACTGCAGTTATGTTTACACTGGATCACACTGCAGTTGTGTTTACACTGGATCACACAGCAGTTGTGTTTACACTGGATCACACTGCAGATGTGTTTACACAGGATCACACTGCAGATGTGTTTACACAGGATCACACTGCAGATGTGTTTACACTGGATCACACTGCAGATGTGTTTGCTCTGGATCACACTGCAGATGTCTTTACTGGATCACACTACAAATGTATTTACTGGATCACGCTGCAGATGTGTTTACACTGGATCACACTGCATCACACTGCAGATGTGTTTACACTGGATCACACTGCAGATGTGTTTACACTGGATCACACTGCAGATGTGTTTACACTGGATCACACTGCAGATGTCTTTACTGGATCACACTACACATGTGTTTGCTCTGGATCACACTGCAGATGTGATTACACTGGATCACACTGCACATGTGTTTGCTCTGGATCACACTGCAGATGTCTTTCTGGATCACACTGCAGATGTACTTACTGGATCACACTGCAGGTGTGTTTGCTCTGGATCACACTGCAGATGTGTTTACTGGATCACACTACAAATGTGTTTACTCTGGATCACACTGCAGATGTGTTTACTGGATCACACTACAAATGTGTTTACTCGGGACCACACTGCAGATGTGTTTACTGGATCACACTGCAGATGTGTTTACTGGATCACACTGCAGATGTGTTTACACTGGATCACGCTGCAGATGTGTTTACACTGGATCACGCTGCAGATGTGTTTACTGGATCACACTGCAGATGTGTTTACTCTGGATCACACTGCAGGTGTGTTTACTCTGGATCACACTGCAGATGTGTTTACTCTGGATCACACTGCAGATGTGTTTACACTGGATCACACTACAGATGTGTTTACTCTGCATCACACTGCAGATGTCTTTCTGGATCACACTGCAGACGTATTTACTGGATCAAACTACAAATGTGTTTACTCTGGATCACACTGCAGATGTGTTTACTCGGGATCACACTGCAGATGTGTTTACTGGATCACACTGCAGATGTGTTTACTGGATCACACTGCAGATGTGTTTACTGGATCACACTACAAATGTGTTTACACTGGATCACGCTGCAGATGTGTTTACTCTGGATCACACTGCAGATGTGTTTACTCTGGATCACACTGCAGATGTGTTTACTCTGGATCACACTGCAGATGTGTTTACTGGATCACACTGCAGATGTGTTTACTCTGGATCACACTGCAGATGTGTTTACTCTGGATCACACTGCAGATGTGTTTACTCTGGATCACACTGCAGATGTGTTTACTCTGGATCACACTGCAGATGTGTTTACTCTGGATCACACTGCAGATGTGTTTACTCTGGATCACACTGCAGATGTGTTTACTCTGGATCACATGGCAGATGTGTTTACTCTGGATCATACTGCAGATGTGTTTACTCTGGATCACACTGCAGATGTGTTTACTCTGGATCACACTGCAGATGTGTTTGCCCTGGATCACACTGCAGATGTGTTTACTCTGGATCATACTGCAGATGTGTTTACTCTGGATCACACTGCAGATGTGTTTGCTCTGGATCACACTGCAGATGTGTTTGCTCTGGATCACACTGCAGATGTGTTTACTGGATCACACTGCAGATGTGTTTGCTCTGGATCACACTGCAGATGTGTTTACACTGGATCACACTGCAGATGTGTTTGCCCTGGATCACACTGCAGATGTGTTGACACTGGATCACACTGATCTCCAGAAGCTCCTACATCCTGCAGTCACAGCACAACATCTGTCCTGCCATCTCCAATACAAGTAGTGTCTACAAGTTAACCCAATGGGTTTTGGCACTGCCAATAAAGTTTATAATAATGATAAAACAATCCCGTACTTACAACTCTAATAAAATCAGTTATTCAATTCCCTGCTGCACCAACATGGAAATGAAATACTGGAGATGGGGTGGTGGGGGGGATTTTCCATTCCTGTTTTTGGGAGGTGAGCTCAGCAGCGGGGCCTAAAAATCCCGCGAGAGACCAAAAACGCTTTTTACATCGTTGGGTTCTTCTGTTGCGATTGGCGTCACCAATAAACCTAACAGGTACCCCAATGTTTGAGATCAGCATTCTCACTTAAATCATTTTAAATATAATTATCAGGCCACTTTGCTTCATAATTCCTCACGTCCATTAAATTGTCCATTCGCATCCACGTGAAGCCACATGGACGGACTGATCCCCCATGACGTAGACCTGGCGAGCAGAACCCACCAGAGACACAGAGGTGAGGACAGCTTAGCTTCCTGTCAACACCTCTCCAGGCTACGGGCTTTCAGGTCATTAACAATTGGCCACCATTGAGGTCTTTATAACCAGGCTATTTATCTTACTGAAGGCCGGTTAGTTCTAGGTTGTTAGTTCTTAGTCAGAATCTGACTTGTACTCTAGGGGGATTTCCACAGTAACTTCATTGCAGTGTTAAGGTAAGCCTACTTGTGGCTAATAAATAAACGTCAAAAATTCAACTCGAAAAAGACTTACAGTTGAGATCCCACCTTGAGCCGAATTCGCTGAGACCCTCACTTGGTGTCTGTCTCACTCAGACCTCACTGACTGTGTGCCTCTTACTCTGTAGAAGAGTCACACAGACCTGCTGAGTTTTTCCAGCATTTCCAGCTCTTTAATTCAAATTTCCAGCAGCTGCACTATTTTGCTTTTATCCAACAAACATCAAATGGATGAGGAGTCAAATATCTGTTTCCAGTGATGTTAGTTGATGGGTAAGAGATTGAGTAGATTGGGTCTGTACTCATTGGAGTTTAGAAGGCCGAGGGGGGATCTTATAGAGACATATAAGATAATGAAGGGGCTAGATAGGGTAGAGGCAGAGAGATTCTTTCCACTTAGAAAGGAAACAAGAACTAGAGGGCACAGCCTCAAAATAAAGGGGAGTAGATTTAGAACAGGGTTGAGGAGGAACTTCTTCTCTCAGAGGGTAGTGAATCTTTGGAATTCTCTGCCCATTGAAGTGGTGGAGAACACAAGAAATAGGAGCAGGAGTAGGCCATCTAGCCCCTCGAGCCTGCCCTTCGTTGAATATGTTTCAACAAGGCTACCTCATTGAATGTGTTTAAGTCACGGGTAGATAGATGTCTGATCAATAAGGGAATTAAGGGTTATGGGGAGCAGGTGGGTAAGTGGAACTGAACCCACTATCAGATCAGCCATGATCTTATTGAATGGCGGGGCAGGCTCGAGGGGCTAGTTGGCCTACTCCTGCTCCTATTTCTTGTGTTCTTGTAAATATTGATGCAGGGAATATTGTCTGTGCTACCTAACTCCTGTTCACTACATAGATCAAATAAACACTTTGGTAGGAATAACAGATGTGTCGAGTACAGGGCTAACGGGAGGACTTTGAATAGTGTGGATGAGCAGAGGGATCTAGGTGTATGTGTACATAGATCCCTGAAAGTTGGGAGTCAAGTAGATAAGGTTGTTAAGAAGGCATACGGTGTCTTGGCGTTTATTGGCAGGGGGATTGAATTTAGGAGTCGCAGCGTCATGTTGCAACTCTGGTGCGGCCGCACTTGGAGTACTGTGTGCAGTTCTGGTCCCCACATTACAGGAAGGATGTGGAGGCTTTGGAGAGGGTGCAGAGGAGGTTTACCAGGATGTTGCCTGGTATGGAGGGGAGGTCCTATGAGGAGAGGCTGAGGGATTTGGGGTTGTTTTCGCTGGAAAGAAGGCGGCTAAGAGGGGATCTTATTGAAACATATAAGATGATTAGAGGTTTAGATAGGGTGGATAGTAATAGCCTTTTTCCTCTGATGGAGAAATCTAGCACGAGGGGGCATGGCTTTAAATTAAGGGGTGGTAGTTATAGGACGGATGTCAGGGGTAGGTTCTTTACCCAGAGGGTGGTGAGGGATTGGAATGCCCTGCCTGCTGCAGTTGTAAATGCGCCTAGTTTGGGGGCGTTTAAGAGATCCATGGATAGGTTTATGGACGAAAAGGGTTTGGTTTAGGTTAGTGGGTCATTGCTTTGTAACTGGTCGGCGCAACATCGTGGGCCGAAGGGCCTGTTCTGCGCTGTAATGTTCTATGTTCTATGTTCTATGTTCTAACAAGAGGGAGAGGAGGACAAAGGGGAAAAAGACAGGGAGGGTGTATGGGAATGGGATGTAGGAAGAGAGAGGAGAGAGGCAGGGAATAACAAGGAGGGGAGGAAAAGAAAGGAGATGGGAGGGGATAGAATGGGATGAACAATGTAAGGACAGGCAGAAAATAGCAGCTGGCAACTCTCTGGAGCAAAACGCAAGGTGCCTAATGAGTGCTACTATTGCAGAGGTTGTGTGAAATGGAGATCCAGACACACTGCCTGAGGTCAAAAACCAGGCCAAGCTGCAGGGAGTTGTTAGATTGTCTTTTCTGCGGCTGGAGATCTGTCAGTCACGGTCACCACCTGTTTGAGACCCCTTTCAAGCACCCTGTTCAGTTGAGGTTTGGCGCTGAGGGAAAAGTGTGTTCAGTCTGGAGTGAGGGAAACAAACAGTGGGGTGGGGGGGTGGGGGGCGGTGTTGCTGACTACGACCCCCCCGGTGAGGGAGTTCCAAAGAGACACCCACTCCCCACTAATGAGGAGTCAACTTTGGCTTAGGCCTCACCTTTCACAACATTGTTAGTGAAACGAGACAGACAGCAAAGCTTAATTATCCGGCACCACTTGTCTTGTTTGTGCTTCACAATAGCTGACAGGCACAGATTGATTAGCTGGGGGGGCTTTCAGAGAAATGAATGGCTTCCCTTGTGGCACATTTCCCAAGTCAGTTTCGCTTGTGGCACCTTTAAATTAGCAGGACCCGCGTCCACATCCCTGACACGGAAACCGCACATTTAAGGACCCTGATCAATCAAACAAACTGATTGATGCTTACTGTCAGGATTACACAGCGAGGTTTCAGACAGAACAAAAATTACAAGGCAGCCCAGAGCAAGAATGTACCACTAAAATACATCCAAGTACAACTCATTAGCCCAGCAATTCCTGGGATCGCCTCCAATCAAAGGTTTCCAAATCTACAAAATGCCTTAATTATTGAGGAGCCTAAGTGATTGGTCCATGGCCATGGTGCAGGAGAATTGGCCCGTGGTGTAGGACAGACTGAATGAGAATAGATACGAGGAGAGGAATCAGATAACTTCAGACTTATTAAGGGTATCAAACTGCACAATTGTGAGTCACCCATTGGACCAAATCTCTGAATTGTGTATGAACAGGAGAAGGAAAGCTAATCCACTACCACTGACATGCTGTTCACGCTGTCTTTCAAATACAAATTTCCTGCAGCACGGTGGTTAGCACTGCTGCTTCACAACTCCAGGGACCTGGGTTCGATTCCTGGCTCGGGTCACTGCCTGTGTGGAGTTTGCACATTCTCCTCGTGTCTGCGTGGGTTTCCTCCGGGTGCTCCGGTTCCCTCCCACAGCCCAAAGATGTGTGGGTTAGGTTGATTGGCCATGCTAAAAAATGCACCTTAGAGCCCTGAGATGTGTAGGTTAGAGGGATTAGTGGGTAAATATATGGGGGTAGGGCCTGGGTGGGATTGTGGTTGGTGCAGACTCGACGGGCCGAATGGCCTCCTTCTGCACTGTAGGGTTTCTATGATTTTCTCCATTTGGTTTAATAGGTGGCACAGTGGTTAGCACTGCTGCCTCACAGTACCAGGGACCCAGGTTCAATTCCAGCCTTGGGTAACTGTCTGTGTGGAGTTTGCATGTTCTCCCCATGTCTGCGTGGGTTTCCTCCAGGTGCTCCAGTTTCCTCCCACACTCCAAAAATGTGCGGGTTAGGGGGAATTGGAACACCGTCAGTTTCAAATCCACCCAGCACTTAGAATCAAAATGGTAAAATCGGGCTCTTAATGTCAGGGGGATTAGCGGGGTGAGGTTAGGGGGCTAGGGCATGGGCGGGATTGTGGTCTGTACAGACTCGATGGGCCGAATGGCCTCCTTCTGCACTCTCAGGGTTCTATGAAGATGCTTGGGGCGAACTTCAGTGGTCAGAAACACATCCTATTCAAGGATCGCAACAATTAGTTGGAAAACAGAGGCAGCAGTTTCGGGGAGAAGCTGAGTTTTAATGAGTGGGATTTTGTGCTCCCACGGATGGTGGGAATCATGGTGGGAGGGAGCGCAGAATTGAGCAGGAGGTCAGAAGTCAGATTCCTGCCAGTGGGAAAACAGTTCCGAAATTCCCACTCAGAACTTTCATGTTCCCACCGATTCCCATTGGGAAGTCCATTTGCGTGCATTAGCGTGTCATGAATACTCATTACAATTTGCCGGAAATTTGTGGATAATTAGGCTGGCCGGACGTGAGCCTGCTCACCCTCACCGCACTCACGGATTCACGGATCGTCGGAGCAGAAAGGGCACAGCACGATCTCGCTCCCCTTCTAACTCCGGAGCTGTGGTCACACTCTCCCAAAGGGTGAGAGACTGTTCACAGACTGGGGCTGGTAAGAGCGATCAGCGGAGTGGGCTTGGGGGGGGTGTAACGGAATGGCGGGTGGATGGATGGATGGATGGATGGATGGATGGATGGATGGATGGATGGATGGATGGACGGATGGATGGATGTGCGTGTCTGTTGGGAGGCAGAAGGGAGGGTGGGAGGTGGTGGTGGCAGGAACAGGAATAACTGGGAGTGTGAGTGAGGTTTGGAGCCCCAAATAGACACAGCAAACTAGTGGGGGAGGCGCAGGGAGTGAGCGGGGGTTAGAATTGTGCTGGGGAAGAGATGCACAGACACTGAGGGAGCTGGGGTGGGGGGTGTGAGGGAAGCTATGAGGAGGGGGTGTGAGGGAAGCGGGAAGGAGGGGGTGTGAGGGAAGTGGGGAGGAGGGGGTGTGAGGGAAGCGGGAAGGAGGGGGTGTGAGGGAAGTGGGGAGGAGGGGGTGTGAGGGAAGTGCGGAGGAGGGGGTGTGAGGGAAGTGGGGAGGAGGGGGTGTGAGGGGAGTGCGGAGGAGGGGGTGTGAGGGAAACGGGGAGGAGGGGGTGTGAGGGAAACGGGGAGGAGGGGGTGTGAGGGAAGCGGGAAGGAGGGGGTGTGAGGGATGCGGGGAGGAGGGGGTGTGAGGGATGCGGGGAGGAGGGGGTGTGAGGGAAGTGGGGAGGAGGGGGTGTGAGGGAAGTATGGAGGAGGGGGTGTGAGGGGAGTGCGGAGGAGGGGGTGTGAGGGATGTGGGGAGGAGGGGGTGTGAGGGAAGTGGGGAGGAGGGGGTGTGAGGGAAGTGCGGAGGAGGGGGTGTGAGGGGAGTGCGGAGGAGGGGGTGTGAGGGGAGTGCAGAGGAGGGGGTGTGAGGGGAGTGCGGAGGAGGGGGTGTGAGGGGAGTGCAGAGGAGGGGGTGTGAGGGGAGTGCGGAGGAGGGGGTGTGAGGGGAGTGCGGAGGAGGGGGTGTGAGGGGAGTATGGAGGAGGGGGTGTGAGGGAAACGGGGAGGAGGGGGTGTGAGGGGAGTGCGGAGGAGGGGGTGTGAGGGGAGTGGGGAGGAGGGGCTGTGAGGGAAGTGCGGAGGAGGGGCTGTGAGGGAAGTATGGAGGAGGGGCTGTGAGGGGAGTGCGGAGGAGGGGGTGTGAGGGGAGTAGGAAGATAAGTACCAGCCAGTCTATACTGTGGGGAATGTTGGCCTATGGCCAGGGTTGTGTACAGTGGGTGTCATAGACTCCACGCCCCAGGACAATGTCTGGCACACATGACCAGTGAGGGTGGCCCTCAGCTACAAGACTGGGACAGAGAAGGGCAGTTAATGCAAACAGAGTCCAAGGACTGTCTTCCTCTGGTTTAGAGCGGGAAATCTGTATTTACTGGGAGAGGTACAAGCACCTCCAGGATCTATCTATCTGTAGGAAGGAGAATTACAGATTGGATTTGTTTTGTATTCATTCATGGACATGTGCATCGCTGGCGGCCCGGTATTTATTGCCCATCCCTAGGTCACTTTGTTCGGAGGGCAGTTGAGAACCACTCACATTGCTGTGACTCTGGAGTTACATGTAGGCTGGAACAGGTAGGGACGGCAGGGTTCCTTCCCTACAGTGAACCAGATGAGTTTTTCCAATAATCAACAATAATTTCACGGCCAACAGTAGATTCTTAATCCCAGATATTTTTAATGAATTCAATTTCAACCATCTGCCGTAGCGGGATTCGAATCCAGGCCCTCAGAACATTAGCCCCTGTCTAGTGAAGCCATCGCCTTCCCATACCCTCCTGATATCGATGCATCTCTCCTGACTTTCACTCTATTTCCTTTTGACCTTGTCCCACCCACCCTTTTGCTTCAGACCAATTACATCTCAAACCTCTCTCCCAGTTGTGGTGAAAGGACATTGATCTGAAACTGATCAGTGTGTGCACAGAGGGGGGTGGAATCTGTACCCCAACATGGGTCAGTGTGTGTGTTGAGTATAAAAGTAGGGAGGTCTTGCTGCAGCTGTACAGGGCACTGGTGAGGCCGCAGCTGGAGTACTGTGTGCAGTTTTGGGCGCCGTACTTACGCAAGGATATTTTGGCCTTGGAGGGAGTGCAGAGGAGGTTTACTCGGCTGATACCGGAGTTGAGGGGGTTGAACTATGAGGAGAGGCTGAATAAACTAGGCTTGTACTCGTTAGAGTTTAGAAGAATGAGGGGAGATCTCATTGAGACGTATAAGATGATGAATGGGATGGATAGGATAGAGGTGGAGAGACTCTTCCCGCTCAGAAAGGACAGTAGGACTAGGGGGCACAGCCTCAAGATAAAAGGGGGGCGGTTTAGAACGGAGTTGAGGAGGAACTTCTTCACTCAAAGGGTGGTGAATCTCTGGAATTCTCTGCCCGTTGAAGTGGTGGAGGCTGCCTCGCTAAATATTTTTAAGACACGGGTAGATAGGTTTTTGATAGACAAGGGAATTAAGGGTTATGGGGAGAAAGCGGGAAAGTGGAACTGATCCACTTCAGATCAGCCATGATCTTATTGAATGGCAGGGCAGGCTCGAGGGGCTAGATGGCCTACTCCTGCTCCTATTTCTTGTGTTCTTATGTTCTTATGAAACACTAACTCTGTCTCTCTCCCCACACACGCTG
The DNA here is from genome assembly GCF_965287045.1 of Carcharhinus amblyrhynchos. NCBI lineage: Eukaryota > Metazoa > Chordata > Chondrichthyes > Carcharhiniformes > Carcharhinidae > Carcharhinus > Carcharhinus amblyrhynchos. The sequence goes on from NC_137350.1 coordinate 5,614,819, forward strand.
CCTAACCTGCTGAGTATTTCCAGCACTTGCTGCTTTCACTCCAGCAGTTAAACAGCTGCAGAGTTTTGAATCCTGCAGAGTCGGGTCTGCGCAGAGAAGGGAGATCTGTACCCCAACATGGATCAGTGTGTGCACAGAGAGGGGGTCTGTACCCCAACATGGGTCAGTGTGTGCACAGAGAGGGGGTCTGTACCCCAACATGGGTCAGTGTGTGCACAGAGAGGGGGTCTGTAACCCAACATGGGTCAGTGTGTGCACAGAGAGGGGGTCTGTACCCCAACATGGGTCAGTGTGTGCACAGAGAGGGGATCTGTACCCCAACATGGGTCAGTGTGTGCACAGAGAGGGGGTCTGTACCCCAACATGGGTCAGTGTGTGCACAGAGAGGGGATCTGTACCCCAACATGGGTCACTGTGTGCACAGGGGGAGGGGATCTGTGCCCCAACATGGGTCAGTGTGTGCACAGAGGGAGGGGGTCTGTACCCCAACATGAGTCAGTGTGTGCACAGAGGGAGTGGGCCTGTACCCCAACATGGATCAGTCCCTGCAGGTGTGAGAATATCTCCACCCCAGTATAACCAAGAGTAAAACACTTTTGTCTTGCTCTCCACATAGTTTTAAGAATGTCTCAAATGCTCTGAGTTAAAAAATCGTGTACCAATCAATCTTACCCGTATCTCATTAGAAGTGGCCTCTCACGGGATGATGCAGTTTGCGATGTTGTGGAGGTAACATTCCTCGATAGTTCCAGAAAAATGACAGGTATGAATGTAATACAAAATCGCTTGATAAAGAAATGCAAACTAATAAATAAGCTTGGGCTTTTCTATCATTCCTGGGGAGCAGTCACTGGCTTCAGGCTAGAATAACCTTGGCATGTGGCTAGAATAACAGAGAAAAAGGTAATTAGCTCTGAAACATAACCACACAAACATACTCGCAGAAGGCAAGTCAGAGTGGAAAGATGTTTCTCAGGACAGGACATTCCGAGAATAAAACCATTAAAAAAAAGTAAGGCAATGTTCAAGTGATACAGAACCTTGGTGGGACCGCGGGACTGCATAGAGCTCTGGAATTCACATTGCAGCAGGGAGTTCGAGAAACGACAGAGAGAATTTGCAAGGGTAGCAATAGGCTTCAGAGGATCTAATTATCAAGAAACACAAAGGATCCTCTCCAGGCAATAAAAGAATGAGCAACTGTGATAAAATAACAATCCCCCCTGGGGGTGGCTCGGTGGCACAGTGGTTAGCACTGCTGCCTCACAGCTCCTGAGTTCAATTCCGGCCTCGGGTCTGTGTGGAGTTTGCACATTCTCCCCATGTCTGTGTGGGTTTCCCACCACAGTCCAAAAATGTGCAGGTTAGATGCCTTGGCCATGCTAAATTGGCCCTTAGTGTCCCAGGATACGTAGGTTGGAGGGATTAACAGGGGAAGCATTCGGGAATAGGGCCTAGGTGGGATTGTTGTCGGTGCAGACTCAATGGGCCAAATGGACTCCTTCTGCACTATAAGGTTTCTATGATTCTAACATCTTATATCTATATATTTTCTTTAACATAATAAAATGTCCAATAGCAATTCTCAGGAGCATTACAAAGCAAAACCAAGCCACATAAGGAGACATTGTTTGGGGGGAAGGAGGAGATTACAGGAACATGGGCGGATTTGAAAACAAGAATGAGAATTTAAATGTTGCTTGTCTGACAGTCAACAAACACGAGGGAGATGAGGAATGGTAGCTGCTAGGAGTTAAACCTCCCACTTCAACCTCCTTCCCATGCCTCCAACATCACCCCCCCCCGCCACAACCTCCCCCAACCCTCCAACCATACCCCTACAGCCCCTACTCCTCAATCTCGCCCCACCACCTTGTCCTTGCCCCCTTTCTCCAGTCTCCACCAGCCCTCTCCTCCAAACTCCCCTCAACCTCATCCACCACCGTCCTCCTACAATCTCCCCCACACCCCTCAAACCCCCCCAACCTCCCCAACCCTCTCCCCCTCAACCCACATCCCTCTCCCACAACATTCCCCTTACCCCAAACTCATCCACCCCTTCAACACAATCTGCCCCCTCACACAGGCAGAACATCGAATAATTTTATAAATCACACCGATTTTGCTGTTTGAACTAAAAGCTCCCTCCTGAAAGTTGCTACTCTGGTTCACCTTCGGATAGCTTCATGGTTTTCTGGTGGAATTTTCAAAACACAAAATTGGAGTCACAAAGTTGCCTGAAGATCAATAGCAGCAGCGCAGCAATTAGGAGAACTGACCTGACAACCTGCTTTAAACTAAACTCAGCCTCATCATTTTCATTTCTTTAATCCAGAATTTCATATCTGAAGCTTTGGTTGATGCGTGTGTATGGCTTGGGAACTTTGTTTAAAGCACTAAGCCTGGATCCCTCTATGCCCCCAGATCCTGGTGTTTGATTATCTGCACTCCCTCTTTCCCCTTCTGCTGGGTTTTATCTCTCCCATCTGGAAGGACAAGAGCAGCAGATGGATGGGAACATCACCACCGCAAATTCCCCTCCAAGCTACATACCAGCCTGATGTGGAACTGTATCACTGTTTCTCCACAGTTGTTGAGTCAACATAGAAACCAGAAGCATGAGTAGGCCATTCAGCCCTTCAAGCCTACTCCACCTTCATTTTGATCGTCATCAAATTCATTATCCTGATCCCGCCTCCCCCCCATCTCCCCTGATCCCTTTAGCCCCAAGAGCTATATCTAATTTCTTCTTAAAATCAGAAAATACTTTGGCCTCAATGACATCCTGTGATAGTGAATTCCACACATTCACCACTTTCTAGTGAAGGAATTTCTCCTCACCTCAGTTCTAAAAGATTTACCCCTTATCTTCAAACTATGACCCCCTAGTTCTGGACTCCCCCACCACTGGGAACATCCCTCCTGAATCTACCCTGTCTAATCCTGTTAGACTTTTATAAGTTTCCGTCAGATTCCCCCCTCACTCTTCTATACTCCAATTAATACAATCCTAACCATCTCTCCTCATATGACTGACCCGCCATCCCAGGAATCAGCCTGGAAAACCTTCACTGAACTCCCTCTATGGCAATGACATCCTCCTACAAACAAGGAAACCAAAACTGCACCCAATACTCCAGGTGTGGTCTCACCAACAATTGCAGCAAAATATCCCTATCCCTCAAATTCTCTCGCTATGAAGGACAACATACAATTTGCCTTATTTACTGCGTGTTGTTCTAATCTTATGGTTAATCATAGAATCCCTACAGTGCAGGAAAGGCCATTTGGTCTACTGAGCCTGCACTGTCTCTCAGACAGAGTATCTTACCCAGGCCCTGTCTCCCACCTTATCCCTGTAACCCCACACATTTCACATGGCTAATCCTTACGTATCTCGGGACACCTGTGACATTAGTGTACCTTTAAGATTTTTTAAAAATCATGTTCTCTGCAGTTCTAGGCAGATCTTAGCAGATCTTTTCACTATTTTGATTGTTGCCGGACTGTCTGGTAGAGGTTCTTTTATTGCTGCTTCAATGGCTTAAATGGAGTTTTGTTTATTTTTACTCTGGGCCTTGGGTATTTCTGGGAGTTGTTTTATGACCCTGCATTGTTAGGACGAAGACTGATGGCAGGCCTTGTGTTCTAGGCAGTTTTTTTTCATCGGTTTTACTTTGCATTTGGCTGGCAGCAGTTTTAGTTTAGAAGGGAGCAGACAACAAGCTGGAAAGCAATGCTTCTCTCTCTCTGTCTGTCTCTCTCCCTGGTTTTGGAAATTCTGCTGTCAGCTGGAGGCGAGGTACTGGCTTCTTGGAGTAGAAACTCTGTTGTTAATGGTTGGTTTGACTAGAGTCTCCTGGTGTTTTGGAAAGCTATTCTGACTCTAAACGGAAACATTAGTCTTCGCTGTGTTACATCTGTGGAAAGGGTTTTGTTTATGGGATTGGTTTGATTGAGACATTTTCTGCATTCTTTAGGGGTTATACAATATCATGATTGTTTTTCTCCTGTTTGTAACTGGTAAATTTGCTAATTTTCTTTCTATACATGTTAACTCTATATTTTTGATTGATAAAGCTTCCTAGTGGGTCAGTCAAATCATACTTGAAGTGAAGTATCTCGTGTTCACCCTAGCCAAATTCAAAGTGCAAAACCAGGTGGACTTTATAAAACACTTTGGAGTTTCTGACCTGAATTAAAGGGCGGCATGGTGGCATAGTGGTTAACATCGCTGCCTCACAGCACCAGGGACCCAGGTTCAACTCCTAGCTTGGGTCACTGTCCATGCAGAGTCTGCACATTCTCCTTGTGGCTGTGTGGGTTTCCTCCCAGCGCTCCGGTTTCCTCCTACAGTCCCAAAGACGTGCCGGTTAGGTGCATTGGCCAGGTTAAATTCTCCCTCAGTATACCCGAATAGGCGCAGGAGTGTGGTGACGTGGGGATTTTCACAGAAATGTCATTCACAAATGAAGAAACGTAAGACATATAACACACTAAGGAGCAATTTAGCATGGCCAATCCATCTAACCTGCACATTGGATAGCGTTGACTGTGGGAGGAAACTGGAGCACCCGAAAGAAACACACGCAGACATAGGGAAAATGTGCAGACTCCATACAGTTACCCGAGGCTGGAACTGAACCCAGGTCCCCACACTGTGAAGCGGTGAGCAATGAGCATCACAGTGCCAACATGCTGCCCTTAAATTTAGATTTCTATCGAATTCAGATTTCACCATCCGCCCTGGTGGGATTTGAACCCAGATTACCTTGGTTCTTTGGATTACTAGGCCAATGACAATACCACTGTGCAACTGTCTCTCTCCGAGAACTCATTTCCTAACAGCACTGGAGCAGTACTGGCCCCACACGGACTGCAACAGTTCAAAAAGACATCTCATCTCCAACTTCTCAAGGAAAATTAGGAATGGATAATAATGCTGGTCTAGCAAGCAACAGCCACAGCCTGTGAAAGGAAACAGGCTCCATGGTACCTACTCTATGTTGGACTGTGTAGAAGGAGTTTCCTTTATATCTAACCCCGTGCTGTACCTGTCCTGGGAGTGTTTGATGGGGACAGTGTAGAGGGAGCTTTACTCTGTATCTAACCCCGTGCTGTACCTGTCCTGGGAGTGTTTGATGGGGACAGTGTAGAGGGAGCTTTACTCTGTATCTAACCCCGTGCTGTACCTGTCCTGGGAGTGTTTGATGGGGGGACAGTGTAGGGGGAACTTTACTCTGTATCTAACTCCGTGCTGTACCTGTCCTGGGAGTGTTTGATGGGGACAGTGTAGAGGGAGCTTTACTCTGTATCTAACCCCGTGCTGTACCTGTCCTGGGAGTGTTTGATGGGGACAGTGTAGAGGGAGCTTTACTCTGTATCTAACCCTGTGCTGTACCTGTCCTGGGAGTGTTTGATGGGGGGACAGTGTAGAGGGAGCTTTACTCTGTATCCAACCCCGTGCTGTACCTGTCCTGGGAGTGTTTGATGGGGACAGTGTAGAGGGAGCTTTACTCTGTATCTAACCCTGTGCTGTAACTGTCCTGGGAGTGTTTGATGGGGGACAGTGTGGTGGATGTTTCAGACTGTATTTAGTCGGTGTTTGACATCAGCTAACTAATGCTCACTCTACTTTATCAGCGTTTCCTGCAGCCTGTGCCTTAACCCATCCCCTGGATCTCAGTTACTAGAATAACTGTACTTAATCATTGTTTAATTAGCTCAATGTTTCAGAACTGGGTTCAGGCAGATTAGTGAAGTGTGAAGGATCTCAGGGTTTATAGACAGGACATTGAATATGCAGGCTGTGAGACGATACTAACCCAGGAGAAAACATGTTTGGCCCCAGCTGAAATATTGTGTCCAATTCTGGACATCAACAGCAGGATGGACTTGGAAGTTGCAGGAATGTGGGATTGCAAGTTTGTGCATCGATTGCAACAGGTGGTTCTCCTGAGAGTAGACAAAGAGGAGACTGAAGGGTTCAGATAGAAAATGAAGAGAAGCTGTTTCCAGTGGCTAAGGAGCCGATAAACAGAGATTCAGCTTTAAGGAAAAAACAGAGATGTCACAGAGCAAAAACTGTTTTTGCACAATGGCACTGTCTGATTGGATGGTGGGAACTGCTTCAACTGTTGACTCCCAGTAGGAATTAGATACAAACTTGAAGGAGTAAATATTTGCAGAGACGTGGCAGAGAGGGGAGGAGTGGGACTACTGGAATTAGTCTTTGAATGTGCCAGTGTAGACGTGTTGGGCTGAATGGCCTTCTGTCATTTTATGATTCTATCTGAATCAACCCAAATTTCTGATCGATTTCACTTCCACCCTGGTATTGATTCGCCATTTCTCATTTCAATTAATTTTGAAGTAAAGTTCCTTCTAACGTTTTTGAGTGGGGTGAAATAGTGATATTGTCACTGGGCTAGTAATCCAGAGACCAGGATCATTCTCTGGGGACCTGGGTTCGAATCCCACCAAGATAGATGGTGAAATTTGAATCCAATGAAATCAGGAATTAAAAGTCTAAAAATGACCATGAAATCATTGATTGTCCTATCAAAAGCCACCTGGTTCACTAATGTCCTTTAGGGAAGGAAATCTGGCGTCTTTATCAGGTCAGCGCTACACATGATTCCAGAGCCACAATAAAGTGGTTAACTCTTAACTGCCTCTCAATGGCCCAGCAAGCCACTCAGGGTAAGGGCGATTAGGGAAAGGCATCAAATACTGGCCTTACCAGCAAGGCCCACATCCCATAAAGAAAATAATGAGCAATCAAAAGTTTAAGAAAGAATATCTGGATAAAATGTGATGAATAATTTAATTGTCTGGATGGTAATGTTGTTTTCCCCAAAAGTTGTGGTCAGGAACACAGTTGTAGCAGTTCACAGTAAAGCCCATTGTGCTGGGTGCTCTGTGCTTCTGCCATAGTCTGGCATTCCTGTTGGTAGTCATGCGTGGGCTGCTCTTGAAAGTTCGAGAGTGGCCTAGTACTTTGTGTCATTTGTGTATGCTTAAAACTGGTCCAGCAGATGGGCACCACGACAGCTCAGTGACTGTCGCTGATTGCTGTGCAGATACATGGATTTGGGCCAGTGTCTGTGGGAGTTTGCGCATTCTCCCCGTGCTTGCGTGGGTTTCCTCCGGGTGCTCCGGTTTCCTCCCACACCCCAAAGATGTGCTCTTAGGCTGATTGGTGTAACAAATTGTCCCTAAATTATTCTCCCCTTAATCTGGTTTCCAATGGGGGTACCATAAGCATAGACACGGGTCAAGGGAGGAGTAGGAAAAACACATTGTTAAGATGGCGGGGCGGGCTCGTTGGGCCGAAGGGCCTGTTTCCCGTGCTGTATTGTTCTTTGCTCTTTGAACATCAACTGAGATAGACTCAGGCAGCCAGATCCAACAACAAGATCTACAGAATCAGGTCATGTTTGATTACAATTTTGAGATTTACAAGGATGTTGCCTGGATTGGGTGGCATGCCTTATGAGGATAGGCTGAGAGAGCTCGGCCTTTTCTCCCTGGAGAGACGAAGGTTGAGAGGTGACCTGATAGAGGTTTATAAAATGTTGAGAGGTATAGATAGGGTGGATTCTCAGAGGCTATTTCCCAGGGCTGAAATGGTCGCTACGAGAGGACACAGGTTTCAGGTGCTGGGGAGCAGGTACAGAGGAGATGTCAGGGGTAAGTTTTTCACTCAGAGGGTGGTGAGTGAGTGGAATCGGCTGCCGTCAGTGGTGGTAGAGGCGAACTCGCTGGGGTGTGTTAAAAGACTTCTGGATGAATACATGGGACTTAATAGAATTGAGAGTTATAGATAAGCCTAGTAGGTAGGGTTATGATGGGCGCAACTTGTGGGCCGAAGGGCCTGTTTGTGCTGTAGTTTTTCTATGTTCTATGTTTGGGCAACACGGTGGCACAGTGGTTAGCACTGCTGCCTCCTAGCGCCAGGGACCCGGGTTCAATTCCCAGCTCGAGTCACAACCTGTGTGGAGTTTGCACATTCTCCCCGTGTCTGTGTGGGTTTCCTCCGGGTGCTCCGATTTCCTTCCACCGTCCAACGATGTGCAGGTTTGGGGGATTGGCCATGCTAAATTAACCCTAGTGTCAGGGGGGGCTAGCTAGGGCAAATGCATGGGGTTATGGGGATGGGGCCTGAGTGGGATTGTGGTCAGTGCAGACATGATAAGCTGAACAGGCTCTATGCTTAAACCACAAAACTGCACATGTGCGTTCTTGCAATGTCAAGGGGACAGTCACGAGGAGATGCAGGGGCTATGGATGACACTGGGCAATCGATAATATTGGAGTAGCCATATCTCACCCGGTTTTCATTGCAAAGAGATTCTGGCTCACTCCTTGTATTCTCATATGGTCTGTCCCTGACCGTTCACCATCATTGTCACGGCTACCACCCTTATCACAGTTATATTCACCTGGGAAGAGACATGAGGCTCCTCCCTGGATGATGGCTAGCTCCGGTTGTTTGGGCTTCAGGCCGTCCACTGTCTGACGATGAACCTCTGCCACTTTCCGGTTTGGGTTTTAGTGCGGGGTGTTAGGGAGGATGTAAGCGACGGCTGCACCGACAGCGGAACCCCAAGCCGGGCCGCGTGTGACACCGTTCGCGAGGCAATGCAAAAGGAGATGCACTGGTTAAACACACTCTTTCCAAAAGCTGAGCGTTTGAAACTGCAGACAGCTACAGCCTGCTGGAGCAACCCAGCAGTCGATACATCGATGTGACCTTTGAAAATGTCACAAGATGTGTGAGATTCCGAAAGGTGCTGAAGGAGGGAGGAGATGAAGCATTGCTGTCAATCCTCGTGGCGAAGGTACTGTTTTTGTGGCCATCACAATGGAACCCCATTTGTTTATACAACCCCCCAACACCTCTTTGTGAACACACTCACTGCCCTCGGTAGGTATATTAATCTGGGTGGGAACTGGTCTGACATAAAGGTCCTTTTCAGAGCTTGGACCCATGTATTGCAGGTAAAGATGATCTTGACGGTCACTGGCCATCCTCCACCCTTCCTGCACTCTTACTTGGGGGGACGTTGGGACTACCTTGCCCTGCTCTACTCTGCTCAGACCTGCCATGTGGATGCCAACGGCAGCTCAGTCACCAGCTGGAAACCCCAAGCCAAGTAAGTAATGCAAACTGTGTGCTGGGGCAAAGCATCTCTACCAGACCTGTCCAATATAGAACATAGAAAAACTACTGCACAAACAGGCCCTTCGGCCCACAAGTTGCGCCGATCATATCGCTACCTACTAGGCTTACCTATAAGCCTCAACCCTATTAAGTCCCATGTACTCATCCAGAAGTCTCTTAAAAGACCCCAGCGAGTTCGCCTCTGCCACCACTGACGGCAGCCGATTCCACTCACTCACCACCCTCTGAGTGAAAAACTCACCCCTGACATCTCTAAACAAAAGGAAAAAAAGTGGAGTCGGCCACACTTTCCCTCAAGCCTGTTCCAAAATTCAATAACATCATGGTTGAATTTCTTGACCTTGCTACCATATCTCTCGATTTCGTCAGTGCCCAAAAATCTATCATCTATGACTTTACCGATATCATGGACTGAACATCCATAGCCTTCTCATGTAAAAGAAAGAATGGTGTTAGTGAGGTGTTCACAGTGTTTGGTGAGATAAAGTAAACGGTCAAGTTGCCATAGTCCCAGATGACCATGGGCTGTTCCTCCCCTTGAGAGGGGAGGGCTGACTGGTGGTGGTTCAAGCTTCCTTCCTCAGCAGACAGGAGAGCAGTCAGCGGGTGAGTGGCAAGTGGTTTAGAAGAACGCAAAATAGGGATCACACCTGTGGCAAGAGGCATCTGAAGCAGACTACAATTGCTGCTTCTCATTCAGTGAGGAAGGACAAGAAAGACAGCACCAGTGAAGGAAATGACGAAATATAAAGGAGCTGGAGGCTGGAGGAACTCCTACAGCTCTGGAAACATTGAGAGGACCTAATGAGCCCAGCTCACTGGAAACCAGGAAGACAACATCCTCGAAGAAGAACAGAATGAAAAGACTGCACCAGCAGAGAACATCCCGAGCAACCCCCCCCCCTGCTGTTACCCCTGTGGAACAACCCTCGGGGGTATTTAGTGTAGTTTTCCCAGCCCCCAAAAACAGAGCAACTGGTTGCGAAAACCTCGAGTGTGCAGAAATATAGTGACGAGCTGGGGCTAGTATGGACAATTGGACTGGAAAAGACATAGGGTGGGATTTTACACCATAGCTCGGGCAAGACTAGAAATTCCCACCCGGGGTCAGCGGATATTTACAATGTCCGTCCCCGGCCCGATCCAATTCTGTGGCAGGCGGGGTGGGAGAATTCTAGAAACATAGAACAGTACAGCACAGTACAGGCCCTTTGGCCCTCAGTGTTGTGCCAAGCTATGTCCAACCCCAAGATCAAGCTATCCCACTCCCTATCATTCTGGTGTGCTCCATGTGCCTATCCAATAACCGTTCGAAAGTTCCTAAAGTGTCCGACTCCACTATCACAGCAGGCAGTGCATTCCACACCCCAACCACTCTCTGAGTGAAGAATCTACCTCAAACATCCCTCCTATATCTCCCACCATGGACCTTATAGTTATGCCCCCTAGTAACAGCTACATCCACCTGAGGAAATTGTCTCTGCACATCCACTCTATCAATCCCTCTCATCATCTTATAAACCTCTATTAAGTCGCCTCTCATCCTCCTCCGTTCTAAAGAGAAAAGCCCCAGCTCCCTCAACCTTTCCTCATCAGACCTTCCCTCCAAACCAGGCAGCATCCTGGTAAATCTCCTCTGCACTCTCTCCAATGCTTCCATATCCTTCTTGTAATGAGGTGACCAGAGCTGAACTATCTGGTGATAGTTTTAATGTGTCTCAAAATTGCCTCCATTATTGTGCATCAACCTTAAGGTATCTTGCCAAGGCCAAAGCTTTTGGTGGGAGTGCAGGACAATGAACCTCACAGTGGTCACTCCATGGACCATTGGAGAAACAATTCCCATTGGCCAGAGCTGGATATTCCGCAGTGGGGAGGTAACTCCACCATTTCCAAGGTTCAGGAGGTGGTTGGGTAAAGCTCCTCATTCTAGAAGATGGATTGTATAGAAATGTTCCATTCTAGTTTATCACCGTGTATCTGTGGACTGTAACCAGTGAGCCACTGACCAGCCTTCAGCTGCTCCAATCACTGCTGCTCATGCTGAGAGGTGGCTTTAATCGATCTGATTGGACAATCTGGCATAGCCAACAGAAAACTGGATTCCTGGAGGAAAGGGGAAAAGAACCTGAACTGAATCAGTCCACCTTGTTGTCTAACGAGGGGCAGGCACACGGTGGGTCATGCGTGGGCTGCTCTTGGATGTTTCGAGAGTGGCCTAGTACTTCGTGTTGTTTGTGTATGCTTAAAACTGGACCAGCAGATGGGCACCACGACAGCTCAGTGACTATCGCTGATTGCTGTGCAGATACATGGATTTGGGCCAGTGTCTGTGGGAGTTTGCGCATTCTCCCCGTGCTTGCGTGGGTTTCCTCCGGGTGCTCCGGTTTCCTCCCACACCCCAAAGATGTGCTCTTAGGCTGATTGGTGTGACAAATTGTCCCCAAATTATTCTCCCCTTAATCTGGTTTCCAATGGGGGGACCATAAGCATAGACATGGGTCAGGAGGAAAAACACATTGTTAAGATGGGTGCGCGGGCTCGTTGGGCCGAAGGGCCTGTTTCCCGTGCTGTGTTGTTCTTTGTTCTTTGTTCTTTGCATGATGTTGTTCCCCGTGCTCCAGTCCATTGGTGGACACAATAACTTTATCTTTAAATGAAACCACGTCTTTATTAGGAAAATATTTTTAAAAATCTTAAATACTTACGAGTGCTACAAGACTGATGTTCTTGCACTGTATCACAAGTAAATGTTTCTATTCCCCTATAAATCTACTCTAATAAACTTATAAGCATAGATTTTCAACTACTAATACTTATCTACTGGACCTGTAGGGGTGCCTCTACCCAATCATGCTGGGCTGGGGTGGAGAGGTTTCTTTCCTCTTATTTCTGTGGTTCTCCCTCCAATTCTGCTTTAAGACTTTGATATTTACCCTCTGAGCTCTGCTGGAAACGTGCATTTCCACTTGTCGGCACTGATCCTGGGTATATTGTTCAAATTAGTTTATTCCAGGTTGCCTGAAAGTCAGAACCAATTGTGCTTGATTATCATAGTATTCAAAATCAATCTTCTGGCTCTGCTTTGTATCTAGCTTCTGATTGTTTGATCGATTAGGGAGAGTTAATTATCAGAAATATGTATTATTTTCCACCCTGCTAATTTGTCATGGTCAGCCTTTCCTTTGAAGACACCTGTTGTCCAGTATCCTGCTGACTTTATTGCCCATTGTAACATCATATTCATCATACTTGCAACAACATTTACTGCAAGTAAACATAGGTCACTTTTTCTTGTTGTAAGTCACATGCTCTCGGCTAAGAGTTAAAGTTCTGAAATTAGCCACATTTCCCATCAGGCCATAGTAGTGTTCTTTCTGTGCTTAGCCATTTTGTATCATACTATAACTGGTCGACCACAATGTCTTCAGTAACCCTGAAGATGGGACACCGGATAAATACTCTTACCCGAATGCAGCCAGCTCCAGTCGTCCCAAGACATACTTCCTGTTGTGTCTCAAGCCTCCTGTCCATTGACTCTGTCTACACTTCCCGCTGCCTCAGCAAAGCAGCCAGCATAATTAAGAACTCCATGCGCCCCGGACATTCTCTCTTCCACCTTCTCCCGTCGGGAAAAAGATACAAAAATCTGACCCTGACCCTAAACCTAACCCTAACCCTAACCCTAACTATCAACCGACTCAAGAACAGTTTCTTCCCTGCTGCCATCAGACTTTTGAATGGACCTACCTTGCATTAAGTTGATCTTTCCCTGCACCGTGGCTATGACTATAACACTCTCTCATCTCCTTCTCTATGAACAGTATGTTTTGTCTGGATAGCGCGCAGACACAATACTTTTCACTGTATGTTAAAACATGCGACAATAATAAATTAAATCAAATCAAAAGGCATTCATAGTCAGATCCATTGACATCAAATCATTGTTCAACTCTGGCTTTTGATCTCTACTGACCGGCAGTCACTTATAGAGAGCAAAGGGGGAATGAAACTGAGCGTGTAACTGTTGACCCCAGGAAAATGGAGAAATTCAAAAGGAATTGAAAAGATTGGACAACTGTGAAAGCACTCTGGAGTTCCTGACCCTCTGATGGGAAGCTGTTAAACTGAACATCAAAAGTTTCTTCATCATTAAAGGTGTCCAGAAGGCCAAGAGACAGGGAGAAATGTCCAGGCTGTAGGAAAGCATGCAGAAACTGCTCCAACTGCAATCTTTCAGGGTTGAGTTCTCCAAGATCAGATTCTGGTCCAGAGACCACTCTGAGGAGCAGATCAAGACGGGCTCATGTTTCTTTTACATTTGTTGTGGAAAAATCACCACTCAGAGTCAAGACTTAAAGATTCAACATTCAGTTTATTGAACGAAGCTTCGGAAGTCGTGAAATGCGTAGGTTAGAGGGATTAATGGGTAAATATGTAGGGATGTGGGACTGGGGCCTGGGTGGGATTGTGGTCGGTGTAGACTCGATGGGCCGAATGGCCTCTTGTAGGTTTTCTATCATTCTATGAAGAAGAATCGGACACTTCCAGTGCACGCAGTCAACTTCTTGATTTGGCATGGTGGCTAGCTGGTTTTTTATACATTGTAATCGTACAGACACCAGCAGTTATTGTGTCAGCAGCTTTGGGCGGTTACACGTATTAACCAATTGGGCTCCCTAGCAACCATTAGCTTCCAATCATATTCCTTCAGAAACATCCATTAACTCATTGTTTCGGTTTTTAAGCCAAGCTTGACCACATGGTCTGGTCTTTGGCCTAACCACAGTTATTTATACATTAACAGGATGTGGCTCAAAGGTTAGTTCTCTGTGCAATGTCTGTGCCTATACCAGCACGTTTTAATGTCTTTTCACAGAGTCCATTTTGTACGAGGTAGCCATCTTGTATCTTCTAATTTCGGGATTCCATCTGGCAGCATCTCACTTCTACTCCAACACCAAAAAGTGTCCGGGGAGAGTTCTGTGATCATCATCCTGAAGATACTTTGAGATGAGCAAATGTCCCGGGAGTGACAGCTAATCAGCTCACCAGTATTCAACTCTGTGGGACGAGGTTGGCCCAGACCTGCTGGGAGTGTCGGAGAATGTGCTTCTGGAAGGGGATGAGAGTTCCTTACGGAGCCTCACTTTGATTCAGAGCCATAGACCGGAGCTAACAGGAATGAGTGACTATGCCAAGCAGTGCGTTTAAGCAGCAACTTTATTAGTTTGTTTATTTATTAGTGACAAGTAAGGCTTACTTTAACGCTGCAATGAAGTTACTGTGAAATTCCCCTAGTCGCCACATTCCAGTGCCTGTTCGGATCAATGCACCTAACCAGCACATACAAAGAACAAAGAAAATTACAGCACAGGAACAGGCCCTTCGGCCCTCCAAGCTTGCACTGACCATGTTGCCCGATTTAACTAAAATCCTACTCTTCCGGGGACCATATCCCTCTATTCCCATCCTGTTCATGTACTTGCCAAGACGCCCCTTAGAAGTCACGACCAGATCCGTTTCCACTACCTCCCCCGGCAACGAGTCCCAGGCACCCACTACTCCCTGTAAAAAACCTGCCTCGTACATCTCCTTTAAACCTTGCCCCTCGCACCTTAAACCTGTGCCCCTTAGTAATTGACTCTTCCACCCTAGGAAAAAGCTTCTGACTATCCACTCCGTCCATGCCTCTCATAACCTTGTAGACTTCTATCAGGCCTCCCCTCAACCTTCAGTGAGAACAAACCAATTTTCTCCAACCTTTCCTCATAGCTAATACCAGGCAACATCCTGGTAAATCTTTTCTGTACCCTCTCCAAAGCCTCCACATCCTTCTGGTAGTGTGGCGACCAGAATTGAAGACTATATTCCAAGTGCAGCCTAACTAAGGTTCTATAAAGCTGCAACATGACTTGCCAATTTTTAAACTCAATGCCCCAGCCGATGAAGACAAGCATGCCGTATGCCTTTTTGACTACCTTCTCCACCTGCATTGTCACTTTCAGTGATCTATGTGCCTGTACACCCAGATTCCTCTGCCTATCAATATTCTTAAGGGTTCTGCCATTGACTGTATATTTCCTATCTGTATTACACCTTCCAAAATGCATTGCCTCACATTTGTCCAGATTGAACTCCATCTGCCATCTCTCCGCCCAAGTCTCCAACTGAACTATATCCTGCTGTATCGGCTGACGGTCCTCATAGCTAACCGCAAGCCTTTGTGTCATCCGCAAACTTACTTATCAATCCAGTTACATTTTCCTCCAAATCATTTATGTATATTACAAACAGCAACGATCTTTCAGAATGTGGGAAGAAACTGGAGCACCTGGAGGAAACCCAGGAAAATGTGTGAGCTCCGCACAGGCAGTGACCCCAGGCAAGAATCGAACCTGGGTCCCTGGCGCTGTGAAGCAGCAGCGCTAACCCACTGTGCCACCGATTATTGCACATTGAATAATGATAATTACAATAACTGTGAAATTACGATTATAGTTGATAAAATAAAAAAGAAAGAAGGAAACAGAAAGATAACTTTATTGAAAGGAAAAAAAACACAATATATTTTAAGAAAGAAAGACATTTCTTCTATTTGATACGTATATTACAGACATATACTAGATCACAACTATATTGCAAAGTAACCTCAAGATCAAGACAGCTTCCCAAAATGGTGACATTCTCAGTGGTACATCCAGCACCAAGTCTCTAAGTTACCTTATAGGGGTGGGCACTTTAGCCAGTCACTCCGTTCCCGACCCTCCCTCCAGTATTTTTGAGCAGTTGGCTAATGCATTCCGGCTGTAGCAAGTCCAGGTAGCAACGACCTCATAGTCAGAGAGTCATAGAGGTTTACAGCATGGAAACAGGCCCTTCGGCCCAACTTGTCCATGCCACCCTTTTTTTAACCACTGAGCTATTCCCAATTGCCCACGTTTGGCCCATATCCCTCGATACCCATCTTACCCATGTAACTGTCTAAACGCTTTTTAAAAGACAAAATTGTACCCGTCTCTCTTACCACCCCTAGCAGCTGGTTCCCGACACTCATCACCCTCTGTGTGAAAAAAGTGCCCCTCTGAACTCTTTTGCATCTCTCCCTTCTCACCTTAAACCTATATCCTCTAATTTTAGACTCCCCTAACTTTGGGAAAAGATGTTGACTATTTAGCTGATCTGTGCCCCTCATTATTTTATAGACTTCTATAAGTTCACCCCTAAGCCCTGGGAAAGAGAACAAATCTATCAGCCTCTCCTTATAACTCAAATATCAAATCCCAGTAGCATCCTAGTAAATCTTTTCTGCGCTCTTTCTAGTTTAATAATATTGTTTCTATAATAGGGCGATCAGAGCTGTACGCAGTATTCCAAGTGTGGCCTTACCAATGTCTTGTACAACTTCAACAAGTATTCAACGTTCTGACTGATAAAATCAAGCATGCCAAATGCCTTCTTCACCACTCTGTCCACCTGTGACTCTGCTTTCAAGGAGCTATGAACATGTGTCCCTAGATCTCTTTGTTCTCTAACTCGCCCCAAAGCCCCACCATTAACTGAGTAAGTTCCGCCCTGGTTCGATCTATCTCGCATTTACCTAAATAAAACTCCACTAAAACCAAAACCTTAAAACCAAATTTCTGATTCCGTTCCAACCTTTCGAGGCTTTCTCAAAATAAGAATCTGGTAAACATGAGCCCTTATCAAATTCTCCTCATAGGCACCACAAAGCTTTGTAAACTTTGCGATATTCTATCTGTTTACGCATTTTTTTCATGTGTCTCCCATCTTCCATTAATCAGGTTGTACGTCTGGCTGTCAGACTCCAAGTCCCGATCCTACAGCATAATTAACCACGTGTAAAGCTGTGGAGGGAGCGAATATTTGTAGAATGGGTGCCAATCAAGGGGGCTGCTTCGTCCTAGGTGGTGTCGAGCTTCCTGAAAGTTGTTGGAGCTGCACTCATCCAGGCAAATGGAGAGTATTCCATCACATTCCTGACTTGTCGATGGTGGACAGGAGGTGAGTTACTCCCTGCAGAATTCCCAGCCTCTGACCTGTCCTTGTATCCATTGTGTCTATATGGCTAGTCCAGTTCAGTTTTGGATCAATGGTAACCCCCAGGATGTGGGGGATTCACTAATGGTATCACCATTGAATCTCTCTTGTTGGAGATGGTCATTGCCTGGAACTTATGCAGTGTAAATGTTATTTGTGACTTTTAGCCCCAAGTCTGAATACTGTCCTAATATGGTTTAAATAAGGAATATCCTGATCATCAGACAGGAATATCTATACCAACAACAGGGACAAGACTCTGCCTAAGAACACTTGCTCTGAAGCCACACGTAGACTCAGGTTGACCTAAAACTCTGTTCCTGAGGAACTGTACCTGAGTTCTGCTGGTGCACTGGAATATAAGCTGTGAATATAAAACTGCAGTGAATCTGTCTTTCTAAACTACCAGAGCTCCTCTTCAGGATTACACATCTGTATTGTTCAACATCTGTCAGGCCGGGGAAAAACAGTGTAACAAATAACTCTTGAATTTTCAAACACAAAAGCACTCTACTTTTATAATCACAAACTTCTCCTTAGTTTGTGTGAACTCGACGTATTTCTGTATATTCAGCTCATAGGATTCTACAGCACAGAAGGAGGCCATTCGGCCCATTGAATGTGTACCAACCACAGTCCCTCCCAGGCCCTATCCCCACAACCCCATGCATTTACCCTATCTAGTCCCCCCTGACACTAAGGGGCAATTTAGCATGGCCAATCCATCTAACCCATACATCTTTAGACTGTGGGAGGAAACCAGAGCACCTGGAGGAAACCCACGCAGACACGAGGAGAATGTGCAAACTCCACACAGACAGTGACCCGAGGCTGGGAATTGAACCCGGGTCCCTGGTGCTGACCACTGTGCCACCGTGTTGCCCCAAGTGCTGAATAAAATACCATTACTGTGTTTTTAAAGCTTGCAATATCCTGTCATTTGCCTTTTCCTGACAATGAAAGTATTCAGGAGTTTTAAAAAAATCTTTTTAATTAAATACTGTCTTTGATCAGTGGGTAAGTGCAAAAAGGGAGACAAGCCTATCAATTCCTCCCTCTGTCTGTATATCATCACAAAGCTAAGAATGAAATTTCACTGTACATTACAGTCCGTGAAAGGAAACACTTGTCAAGTGAGACTCTTTGAGGATACATTCTCAAATTAACCTCACTTGTAACAGTGCGTATGGAGTACACTTGGAGACGCTTCCAAAGAGAAAAACAATAAAATCCAAATCAAGCTTTTGAGCAGAGATAATAAGGTGGTGTTGAAGGAGGATTACTATAGGGCTACAGCCATGGAAATGGCAGAAAGTACAGTAAGAAGTCACACAACATCAGGTTAAAGTCCAACAGGTTCGTTTGGAGACTAAAGAAATGTTAAATGTTGTATTCGTCTACTTCATAAAATCTTAGAATCTGGAGAAGGAGGGCCATTCAGCCCTTCAGAGTTGTGCTAACTCTTTGAAGGAGCTACTCAATTCTTTGCAGTCCCCTGCCCTTTTCCTGTCACCCTGAATATTTCTCTTTAGTAATTATCCGATCTATTTTGAACGTTAATTTATGATTTGTCACCATCCTTATAGCTCACTGTGTAAACACAATTCTCCTCAGCTCCCTGGTGGCTCTTTTGTCAATGGTCTTAAATCTGTGCCCACTCTTTATCAACCTTTCTGCCAGTGGAAATGGTCTCCACTCACCTGAGAAAGGGGCAGCGCTCCGAACGCTCGTAAATAAACCTGTTGGACTGTAACCTGGTGTTGTGAGACTTCTTACTGTGCCCACCCCAATCCAACACCGGCACCTCCATATCTTGGCAGAAAATGACAGTGGCATATTGTTTTGGAGTTCGTTTTCCAAGTCTGCAGCAGGGCAGCAAGATCCAACCCGTGCCAACCAGGTGCACAGTTACAAACTCAGAAATTCAGACGCAAGCATTGCCTAATTTTGCCACCAACCAGTTAGATGTCCCCAGTTGTCAAGCTGTGGGAATGTCAGTCATATCCAGACAACATTCAGTGCCGGAGGAAGCAGTAAGGTTGCAGGTCAGAGCTATGAACCAGGGTTGAGATTGTGGTAGATATAAAGCTCGTTCAGGAGTCTGGAAGCCTGCGAATGCGCATGTTGTTGAGTTGGAAAGAAAAGTTGATGTTATTGAGTGAGGCACCTTAGTTGGTTGTATCTCATGTTGAGACAGTTTATGAGTTGTCAGATACGTTGATGTCAGATAATAGACCACAGTTTATGGCAGAAGAGTTTAAACTATTTTTGTGCAGCGACGGAGTCAACACACAATCTAATAACGCCATATCAAATGGTGATGCAGAAAGAAGTGTCCCCAGATTGTGAAGAGAGCTCTGCAGAAGGGTTTGTCAGGTGACAGGTTAGGCAGTAATCTTTGATACAGGCCGGACAGTTTTCTATTCTCTCACAGTCTACAACTGCTGGCTCACTTTTCGAGCTAGTGTTTAAACACGCTCCTAGGACGTGGTTTAGTTTACTTAAACCCAGAACTCAACCACAAATTAAGAAAAAAGCAGGACAATGTGAAGATGAGTCATGAAACAAGGTGAACGAATGGAGAATTCAACGCTGATCAGAAAACCATAGTGAAAAGCCACTGAGGTTTTACATAGGAAGCATGTTAGTGGAGTTGTTATGAAGAGTGCATTCACATATCTAAGTTTAAGTTTTATTTTTTAGTGTCACTAGTAGGTTTACATTAACAATGCAATGAAGTTACTGTGAAAATCTCCTAGTCAACACATTCCGGTGCCTGTTCAGGCACACTAGAACAGTACAGCGCAGTACAGGCCCTTCGGCCCTCAATGTTGTGCCAAGCTATGTCCAACCCCAAGATCAAGCTATCCCACTCCCTATCATTCTGGTGTGCTCCATGTGCCTATCCAGTAACCGCTTGAAAGTTCCTAAAGCGTCCGACTCCACTATCACAGCAGGCAGTGCATTCCACACCCCAACCACTCTGAGTAAAGAATCTACCTCGGACATCCCTCCTCTATCTCCCACCATGAACCTTATAGTTATGCCCCCTAGTAACAACTACATCCACCCACGGAAATAGTCTCTGCACATCCACTCTATCAATCCCCCTCATCATCTTACAAACCTCTATTAAATCGCCTCTCACTCTCCTCTGCTCCAAAGAGAAAAGCCTCAGCTCCCTCAACCTTACCTCATAAGACCTCCCCTCCAAACCAGGCAGCATCCTGGTAAATCTCCTCTGCACTCTCTCCAATGCTTCCACATCCTTCTTATAATGAGGTGACCAGAACTGAACACAATATTCCAAATGTGGTCTCACCAACGTCTGGTACAGTTGCAACATAACCCCACGGCTCTTAAACTTAAACCCCCTGTTAATAAACGCTAACACGCTATAAGCCTTCTTCATGGCTCTATCCTGAGGGATAGAGGGAGGGTTTAACATGGCCAGTGCACCTGAGGGAGAATTTAACATGGCCAGTGCACCTAACCAGCATGTCTTTTTGACTGTGGGAGGAAACTGGAGCAGCCAAGGAAACCCACGCAGACACTGGGAGAACGTGCAAACTCCACATAGACAATGATCCAAATTTGGGTCCTTGGCACTGTGAGGCGGCAGTGCTAGTGGCTGTACCACCATGCTGCCCCCATCTAGTGAAGATTGGAGAAAGACCCTATTAGTTTCATGTGAATTAATGGCTCGGAAAAGGATCTCTGACAAAGGGAGATCAAAAGATACACCCTTTTGGTGCCAATTCTCCCTAGAATCCTGAGTGAAAGTCCAAAAGTAAATGAAAATTTACCAGTATCACAGAATGCACTGATAGAGCAAAGTAAGTCAGGGTTTCTGATTAAGACAGATTACAGTCTTAACCATTCAGTGGGATTGGTCATCAAAGTTCAGATTTGTCCCATTGAGAGATGTTGAGTGAATAGAATCGAGTTGATGGAAGTGGACAGAAAGAGAAAGAACATTCAGATCCCTAATTTGACAGGTCGCGTGCCACAGTGAAGTGAAGTGGGAGATTAGAGGAGATCTTGTGGGAATAAGAACATAAGAAATAGGAGCAGGAGTAGGCCATCCAGCCCTTCGAGCCTGCCCCGCCATTCAATAAGATCATGGCTGACCTGAAGTGGATCAGTTCCACTTTCCCGCTTTCTCCCCTTAATTCCCTTGTCTATCAGAAACCTATCTACCCGTGACTTAAATATATTCAACGAGGCAGCCTCCACCACTTCAACGGGCAGAGAATTCCAGAGATTCACCACTCTTTGAGTGAAGAAGTTCCTCCTCAACTCCGTTCTAAACTGCCCCCCCCTTATCTTGAGGCTGTGCCCTCTAGTCCTGCTGTCCTTTCTAAGTGGGAAGAATCTCTCTACCTCTACCCTATCCATCCCCTTCATTATCTTATATGTCTCTTTAAGATTCCCCCTCATCCTTCTAAACTCCAACGAGTACAGACCCAATTCTATTCAGTCTCTCTTCGTAGACCAGGGGATGTACCCAGTGGTTTCAGACGTGAGTACGTGAGAGAGCCAGAGTGCCAGCATATCGTGCACACAAAACATGGTACCAAATTAGAGCTGTGCAGAAAATAAGGATAAAGGGAGATTTAACAGAGGTGTTCAAAATGAAGAAGGGTTTTGATAGAGTCAGTAGTTTCCACTGGCAGAAAGGTAGATAAAGAGTGGGCACGGAATTAAGACCATTAACAAAAGAGACAGAGGGAGCTGAGGGGAATCATGTTTACATAGTGAGCTGTCATCATTTATCTGTAAAGAAGGGGACAAATCATAAATTAATGTTCAAAATAGATTGGATAAATACAGAGAAATGTTCAGGGTGATGGGGAAACGACAGGGGACGGGGACGAATTAAATAGCTCCATCAAAGAGTTAGCACAGCCGATGGGCTGAATGGCCTCCTTCTCTAGAATAACATTTTAAGATTCTCTGACTCAGATGGATACAAGATATTTAGCATTCCTTTCGACCCTCCCTCCCTTAGTGCTGATCCCAAGATTGGGTTCAGAAAGAAACAGCTTCATCTGTTTTTAATTCAATCCCACTCCCTGGGGGTGGCGGGAGGGGGCAGATTTCTGAGAGACTAGATCATTCAAAATGCAGACAAGTGGATCTCCCCTTTAATATCTGTTTACTCAGCCAGATCAGCAAATATCCGCTCAGTAAATCAAACATTGTGTTAGCCGGGCAGATTAGACTGCTCAATAACCCTAATTATACGGGAGACTCTTCTGTGTGGTTTGTGTGAACACAGGTTAATTGTGCAGTGATACTGTGAGCTTGTAATTGATAAGCAGAGAAACACAGACTCTTCCACCTCGGGGCAACTTGATTGAAATGTCAACTCCAAGAGAGCGATAGGAACCCGCAGTAAAAGGTCTGGTAAATGCGCAGTGGTGTAGGGAATACATCCTACGTGTCTGCTTCATATCGTCTGTGTAAATCGCTCCAAATATTCATCATCGTTAAAAACAGCGACTCCCTCAACAGCACCCATTCCTCTGCTGAAGGTTCGGGCCGAGCGCTCCCGGGCTTTTCTGACCACAGCTGGACAGCCCAAGGACAACAAAATGCATTTATGTAGCACCTTTATGGCAGGACAGTATCCCAAGGTGTTTCACAGGAGAGGCACCAGGCAAACTCTGATGCCCAACCATATAAGGGAATATTTAGCCCAGGTGAGTCCCCCAAAGTAGGAGGGGTGGGGAGAGAGGTTTATGCGGGAAAGTTTAGCTCCCGGGTAGCTGAACAAAACTGTGTGGGGGAAGCGTTCTGCTAGATCCCACACTCCTTTCCTCATGCCCACGTTAAGAAGAGCTTTGCACCTTCCGTGTTGCTGGCAAGCGAGCGGTAGGTGTGAACCTTGGCAGACATCCCACCTTGGGTAGTGCCAGACAGGATACCAGTGAAGAAGCAACACTTCGATTCCATAGTGATGGGAGTCGTGCGGAGCAGCGTCAAGGAACAGCTTGGTGAAGATCTCTTCCCCTGGCGAGCTCCTGTGCTTGTTCGTCCTGCATGGTGGCCTACATGGTTCCTCCCCCTGAGAATGTAACCCTCTCAACCGGCAGCTATTTCCCGACTGCCCTTTGTTGTGCCGGGCTCCGAGCGATGGCAGCTTTCTCCACATCATGGCGGTGGGGACCAGAGGGAGGTCGCCACTCGTCCTGACAAGTGCTGGGGTGGAGGGGACGGTGGTGATTCCCTCATTAACTCTTCCAAAAGGTTCGTGCCCACAGCTCCCCACCCAAGCACCTGAAGAAGGGCTGGCACAGGGGCAGAGCGCAAAGCTTTTCATAACCTCAAAGAACAAAGAAAATTACAGCACAGGAACAGGCCCTTCGGTCCTCCAAGCCTGCACCGACCACGCTACCCGACTAAAATCCCCTACCCTTCCGGCGACCATATCCCTCTATTCCATTCCTATTCATATATTTGCAAAGATGCCCCTTAAAAGTCACTTCCGTATCTTCTTCCACTCCCTCCCCCAGCAGTGAATTCCAGGCACCCACCACCCTCTGTGTAAAAAATCTGCCTCGTACATCTCCTTTAAACCTTGCCCCTTGCACCTTAAACTTGTGCCCCCTAGTAACTGACTCTTCCACCCTGGGAAAAAGCCTCTGACTATCCACCCAATCCATGCCCCTCATAATCTTGTAGACTTCTATCAGGTCGCCCCCCCCCCTCCCCACCCCCAGCTTCCATCATTCCACTGAAACAGATCAAGTTTCTCCAACCTCTCCTCATAGCTAATGCCCTCCATACCAGGCAACACTCTGGTAAATCTTTTCTGTACCCTCTCCAAAGCCTCCACATCCTTTAGGTAGTGTGGTAACCAGAATTGAACACTATATTCCAAGTGCAGCCTAACTAAGATTCTATAAAGCCACAACATGAACTGCCAATTTTTAAACTCAATGCCCGGCTGATGAAGGCAAGCATGCCGTATGCCTTCTTGACTACCTTCTCCACCTGTGTTGCCACTTTCAGTGACCTGTATACCTGTACACCCAGATCCCTCTGCCTATCAATATTTATAAGGCTTCTGCCATTTACTGTATATTTCCCATTGTATTAGACTTTCCAAAATGCATTACCTCACATTTGGCTGGATTAAATTTCATCTGCCATCTCTCTGCCCAAGTTTCCAACTGATCTATATCCTGCTGTATCCTCTGATGGTCCTCATCGCTATCCGCAAATCCACCAACCTTTGTGTCATCTGCAAGTGTACTAATCAAACCAGTTACATTTTTCTCCAAATCATTTATATATATTACAAACAGCTAAGATCCCAGCACTGATCCCTGAGGAACACCACTTCAGAAACACACCCGTCCACTACTGCCCTCTATGTTCTATGACCGAGCCAGTTCTGTATCCATTTTGCCAGCTCTCCTCTGACCCCATGCGACTCCACCTTCTGCACCAGTCTGCCATGAGGGACCTTGTCAAAAGTCTTACTGAAGTTCATGTAGACAACATCCACTGCCGTACGTCACTTCCTTGAAAAACTTGATCAAGTTAGTGAGACACGAGCTTCCCTTAAAACCACAAGGTCCTTACATACTTCACCACCAATGAAGCACTGTTAAGTACAACACCTACTGCATTGATGCACAGTAGCAGCAATGTGTACCATCCACAAAATTCACTGCAGGAACTCATCAAGGCTCCTTGTGTAGCACCTTCCTAATCCACTACCATCTAGAAGGACAAGAGCAGCAGACACATGGGAACACCACCTTCTGAAGGTTCCTCTCCAAGCCTCTGACCATCCTGACTTGGGAATGTATCACTGTTCCCTCACTGTCACTGGAACATCCCTCCCTTACAGCACTGTGGATGGATGTACACCTCAGAGACTGCATCAGTTCAAGAAGGCAGCTCACCACCACCTTCTCAAGGGCAGCTAGAGGTGGGCAATAAATGCTGATCTAGCCAGTGACACTCACATCCTATAAATGAATTAAAAAATACAAAAATAGCCAACTTACTCTCCCTGCTCCGACCTTTGCTTGGAGTCTGTGATGTGATGCTGCATTGAAGGCCTTTGGAGAGTTCAAATGTGTCACATCTTTTACTCTCCCTGATACTCCTTTAAAATATCTCAGTAAGGTTGGTCAGGTAGAACCTTCCCATTTGAAATCAGTGCTTTAACCTGTTATTGTACCTTAGTTTCTGCATCTTTTTCCGAAACATCATTGAGTAAAGATTCCATTAACTTCCCTGACCGTAACATTAAACTAACTGATGTATCGTTCTGTAGACTTGTTCTGTCTCCATTTTAAAATGAAGGAATAACATTAGCTATTCTCCAGTCCTCTGCACCATACCCTTTACAAATGGTTTCTTATCATATTTTTCTTATCTTTTCAAACGTGGATGTGTAATCCATAGGAAGATGCAAGAGCAGAAGATGTTGACCGCCTTCCCAAGGCTGCTCTGCCATTCATAATTTTCTGTTTAAGTTCCCCTTCAGGATCTTATCTATTTCAGTGAGGACACCTCCAGTTCTTCCAAACCCTGGAATGAATGCACCCATTTTATCCAGTCCGGGCTTTATCTCGGTTACGTTTCTCAACGATATCACTGCTCAAGCAGGCATTAGGAGGTTATTTGAATAAGTAAATGTGCAGTGGGTGCGAGGAAAAGGCAGGGGAGTCATAATGCTCCTGTGGAGAGCTGGTGCAGATGCGATGGGCCAAATGGCCTCCTTCTGTGATTCATTCATTGCTCCTGAACCTCAATCTAGGAACTCCTGGCGAGGGCTCCTTCATCACAAGGGTAGCAGCACTTCAGGAAGGAAATAAAGTGCCGCTCTCTCGGGGGGCAGCTAGGAATGGCCAAAGGGTATTAGCCTTCCCTGAGACAGCTACATCCCGAGAATGAATTGAAATAATGGGTCCTAATCTCTGCGCAGAGACAGAGAGGCACTATCACTCCCCACCCGCTACTCCACCTGAAATGAAGCTTTCTCGCCTGATTTTCCAATTCAGGCCAGGTGAAGAAGGAGCAGTGTGGTGGGTTCCTGAGAGGTGGTCTCGAAGGCAGTTAAGGTGAAGGTGAGGAAACCTGGTGCCTTTTGTACAACACCAGCTGTCATAGCGCAGAGAGGTTTAAATGTCCAATCACTTTGAGAAGCCAGGGAAACGGTAAGTTTGTAAGGTGGGGCGCGGGGAGGCATGCAGGGGGTGGTGGGTGTGGACTCTGCATAGATGGTCAGTGGGGTGAACAGTTGGAGAGGGTTTGGGTGGTCAGTGCGGGGGGTGTGGGGGGGTGCAGACACTGCATGGGTGGTCAGTGCGGGGGGTGTGGTGGGGGGGCAGACACTACATGGGTGGTCAGTGCAGGGGGTGTGGTGGGGGGGCAGACACTACATGGGTGGTCAGTGCAGGGGGTACGGGGGGGGCAGACACTGCGTGGGTGGTCAGTGCAGGGGGTATGGGGGGGGCAGACACTGCGTGGGTGGTCAGTGCAGGGGGTATGGGGGGGGCAGACACTGCGTGGGTGGTCAGTGCAGGGGGTGTGGGGGGGCAGACACTGCATGGGTGGTCAGTGCGGGGGGTGTGGTGGGGGGGCAGACACTACATGGGTGGTCAGTGCGGGGGGTGTGGTGGGGGGGCAGACACTACATGGGTGGTCAGTGCAGGGGGTATGGGGGGGGCAGACACTGCGTGGGTGGTCAGTGCAGGGGGTATGGGGGGGGCAGACACTGCGTGGGTGGTCAGTGCAGGGGGTGTGGGGGGGCAGACACTGCATGGGTGGTCAGTGCGGGGGGTGTGGGGGGGCAGACACTGCATGGGTGGTCAGTGCGGGGGGTGTGGGGGGGGCAGACACTGCGTGGGTGGTCAGTGCGGGGGGTATGGGGGGGGCAGACACTGCGTGGGTGGTCAGTGCAGAGGGGTATGGGGGGGCAGACACTGCATGGGTGGTCAGTGCAGAGGGGTATGGGGGGGGCAGACACTGCGTGGGTGGTCAGTGCAGGGGGCGTGGGGGGGGCAGACACTGCATGGGTGGTCAGTGCGGGGGGTGTGGGGGGGCAGACACTGCATGGGTGGTCAGTGCAGGGAGTATGGGGGGGGCAGACACTGCATGGGTGGTCAGTGCAGGGGGTATGGGGGGGCAGACACTGCATGGGTGGTCAGTGCAGGGGGTATGGGGGGGGCAGACACTGCATGGGTGGTCAGTGCAGGGGGTATGGGGGGGGCAGACACTGCATGGGTGGTCAGTGCAGGGGGTATGGGGGGGGCAGACACTGCATGGGTGGTCAGTGCAGGGGGTATGGGGGGGGCAGACACTGCATGGGTGGTCAGTGCAGGGGGTATGGGGGGGGCAGACACTGCGTGGGTGGTCAGTGCAGGGGGTATGGGGGGGGCAGACACTGCGTGGGTGGTCAATGCAGAGGGGTATGGGGGGCAGACACTGCGTGGGTGGTCAGTGCGGGGGGTATGGGGGGGCAGACACTGCATGGGTGGTCAGTGCAGGGGGTATGGGGGGGGCAGACACTGCATGGGTGGTCAGTGCGGGGGGTATGGGGGGGGCAGACACTGCGTGGGTGGTCAGTGCAGGGGGTATGGGGGGGGCAGACACTGCGTGGGTGGTCAATGCAGAGGGGTATGGGGGGCAGACACTGCGTGGGTGGTCAGTGCGGGGGGTATGGGGGGGCAGACACTGCATGGGTGGTCAGTGCAGGGAGTATGGGGGGGCAGACACTGCATGGGTGGTCAGTGCAGGGGGTATGGGGGGGGCAGACACTGCATGGGTGGTCAGTGCAGGGGGTATGGGGGGGGCAGACACTGCGTGGGTGGTCAGTGCAGAGGGGTATGGGGGGGGCAGACACTGCATGGGTGGTCAGTGCGGGGGGTATGGGGCGGGCAGACACTGCATGGGTGGTCAGTGCAGGGAGTATGGGGGGGGCAGACACTGCATGGGTGGTCAGTGCAGGGGGTATGGGGGGGGCAGACACTGCATGGGTGGTCAGTGCAGGGGGTATGGGGGGGGCAGACACTGCGTGGGTGGTCAGTGCAGAGGGGTATGGGGGGGGCAGACACTGCATGGGTGGTCAGTGCAGGGGGTATGGGGGGGCAGACACTGCGTGGGTGGTCAGTGCAGAGGGGTATGGGGGGGGCAGACACTGCATGGGTGGTCAGTGCAGAGGGGTATGGGGGGGGCAGACACTGCATGGGTGGTCAGTGCAGAGGGGTATGGGGGGGGCAGACACTGCATGGGTGGTCAGTGCAGAGGGGTATGGGGGGCAGACACTGCGTGGGTGGTCAGTGCAGAGGGGTATGGGGGGGGCAGACACTGCATGGGTGGTCAGTGCAGGGAGTATTGGGGGGGCAGACACTGCATGGGTGGTCAGTGCAATGGGGTGGACAGTTGGATGGCCAGGACACAGGGTGTGGGGGGGAAACATTGCATGGGTCGTCAGTGCAGTGGGTATGGGGGGGCAGACACTGCATGGGTGGTCAGTGCAGTGGGATGGACAGTTGGAGGGCGGGCTGGGTGGTCAGTGAGATGGTGATCATTGAAAAGGGGTGAATGGTTGGCTAGGTGGTTAAGTTGTGGGGGTTGGACAGTGAGGTGGTGGTCAGTGGAGGGAGTTCCAGGATAATCGAGGGTGGTAGTGTAGTCAGGAGGTAGGACGTGTAGTCAGAAAGTAAGGGATATTGTGGGTGGGTGGGGTAGGCGGTTAGAGGCCTAGCGAGGCGGGGGGGGCAGTCAGTGGTGGAGAGAGCAGTCATGGGTTCCCACGAGAGGTGCATGCCTAGACAAGGGGTGTTGAGAGTTAGCCAGGAAGGGGGGGTGACGGTGAGTATTGTGGGGTCTCACTGAGGGTCAGGTTGCTGAAGGAGAAATCCTGTTGGGGTGAAGTGATCAGGAAGGCGTTGACCACGATCGTCACCCAAAAGTTAGATGATTTTAATTCTTCTAAATTCTTCTGGGTAACTGTAAATCAGTTTTGGATGGATCTGAGAGATGGACAATAACCTTATAGATGTTTGACCTTCCGGGCTAATTGCCAATTGCCATATTCGGGGAACCCCTTTGGTACAACACCTCAGAGGTTAGAAATTTTGGACTAATATTTTAATCTGAACATTATATGGGCCCCTGATGGGAATAAAGCATGTTGTACGATTACAATCTATATTGTACCATTACAATCCATGTTGTTCTATTATAATCTGTTATAACATTACAGTCCATGTTGTACAATTACAATCTGTGTTATATCATTACAATCCATCCTGTACCATTACCATAGAAGCATAGAATACTTACAGGCCATTCGACCCATTGAGTCTATACTGACTCTGACAAAGTATCTTACCCAGGCCCACACCTCCACCCTATCCCCACAACCCCACACATTTATCATGGCTAACCCACACATCTTTGGACTGCGGGAGGAAACCGGAGCACCTGGAGGAAACCCACACAGACATGGGGAGAACATGCAAACTCCACTCAGTCACCCAAGCCCAGAATTGATCCTGGATCCCTGGTGCTCTGAGACAACAGGGCTAACCACTGACAAGTTATATCATTAGAATCCATGCTGTATTATTAAAATCTATGCTGTACCATCACAAGTCATGTTAACCCAATACATCAAGGAACATGGTGCAATAGTCTAACAACAATACAACAAGGTAAATGAGTTTGTTGAGCTTACTGAAATTGGTGTAATGTTGCGGGCGTCACAGAGACGTGGCTACAAGGGGGATCAGGGCTGGGATCTAAATATCCAAGGATATGTGTCCTAGAATCATAAAATCCTAAATTGCAGAAAGACACCATTTGGCCCATCTAGGCTGCACCAACCACAATCCCACCCAGGCTATTCCCATATCCCTACAAATTTACCCACTAATCCTTCTAACCTATGCATCCCAGGAAACTAAGGGGCAATTTAGCACGGCCAATCAACCTAACCCGCACATCTTTACACTGTGAGAGGAAACCAGAGCACCCGGAGGAAACCCATGCAGACATGAGGAGAACGTGCAAACTCCTCACCGACAGTGACCCGAGCCGGGAATCCAACCCAGGTCCCTGGAGCTGTGAAGCAGCAGTGCTAACCACTGTGCTACTGTGCCATAACGTACTGTGTCTTACCGGAAGGACAGGCAGATGGGCAAAGTGGACGAGGTTGCTTTGTTAGTAAGGAATGAAGTTAAATCGATAGCAAGAAGTGATATGGGATCAGAAGGCAATGAATCTCTATGGATAGAGTTGAGGAATCGCAAAGGTAAAAAGACCCTGATGGGAGTTATGAACAGGTCCCCTAGCAGTAATCAGGATGTGGGGCAGAAAATAAAGCAGGAGATAGAAAAGGCAATATTACAATCATCATGGGGGGGCCTCAATATGCAGATGAACTGGGAAAATCAGGTAGGTAGTGGATTGTAATGGTACAACATGGATTATAATCATGTAATATGGATTGTAATTGTATAACATGGATTGCAATGGTATAGCATGATCTGTATTGATACAATATTGATTGTATTGGTACCACATGGATTGTAATGGTATAACATGGATTGTAATGGCAAGAAAGGAATTTGTGGAATGTTTAAGAGCTGGTTTTTAGAGCAGCTTGTGACAGAGCCAACCAGGGAACAGGCAGTTCTGGATGTGTAATGAGGCAGATTTGATGAGGGAACTTAAGGTGAAGGAACCCTTAAGGAGCAGTGACCACAATATGATAGAATTTACTCTGTAGTTTGAGAGGCAGAAGCTGGAATTGGATGTAATGGTATTGCAATTAAATAAAGGTAGCTACAAAGAGATGAATTTCTTCAGCCAGAGTGTGGTGAATCTGTGGAATTCTTTGCCGCAGAAGGCTGTGGAGGCCAGGTCATTGAGTGTCTTTAAGACAGAGATTGATAAGTTCTTGATTCTAATAAGGGGATCGGGGGTTATGGGGTAAAGGCAAGAGAATGGGGATGAGAGAAAAAAAACAATCAACCCCGATTGAATGGCAGAGCAGACTCGATGGGCCGAGTGGCCTAATTCTGCTCCTATGTCTTATGGTCTTATCCATGCTGTACCATTACAATCTATTTGTACCATTACAATCCATGTTAAACTATTACAAACCATGTTATACAATTATAATCCATGCTGTGCCATTACAGTCCATGTTATACTATTACAATTACTGTGTTTACCCCGTCCAACACCAGCATATCCACATCATGAATACTATCACAATCCATGCTGTACCAATATAATTGATATTGTATCAATACAGATCATGCTGTACCATTGCAATCCATGTTATACGATTACAATCCATATTATACAATTATAATCCATGTTGTACCATTACAATCCATCTTGCACCATTACAATTGAAGGTCTCTTGTGTTGCTTTCCCATTGTAGAAGTTTACAACATGGAAGGAGATCATTCGGCCCATCATGTCTGCACCAGCCAACAAAATCACGCCTCACAAATTTGATGGAGTTTTTTGGAGCGGTAACCAAGGAGGTTGAGGGCAGTGCAATTGATGTTGTCTACACGGACTTTAGCAAGGCCTTTGACAAGGTACCACATGGTAGATTGTTGCGTAAGTTTAAATCTCACAGATCCAGGGTGAGGTAGCCAAATGGATACAAAATTGGCTTGACAACAGAAGACAGAGGGTGGTTGTAGAGGGTTGTTTTTCAAACTGGAGGCCTGTGACCAGCGGTGTGCCTCAGTGCTGGGTCCACTGTTACTTATCATTTATAGTAATGATTTGGAGGAGGCATGGTTAGTAAGTTTGCAGATGACACCAAGATTGGTGGCATAGTGGACAATGAAGAATACGTAGGATTGCAACAGAATTTTGATCAATTGGACCAGTGGGCTGTCAAATGGCAGATGGAGTTTAATTTATATAAAGATGGTGATGCATTTTGGTAAAACAAACCAGGCAGGACTTATTCAGTCAATGGTGGGACACTGGGGAGAGTTGTAGAACAAAGAGACCTAAAGGTACATGTTCATAGCTCCTTGAAAGTGGAGTCACAGGTGGACAGAGTGGTGAAGAAGGCATTCGGCATGCTTGGTTTCATTGGTCAGAACATTGAATACAGGAGTTGGGACATCTTGTTGAAGTTGTACAAGACATTGGTAAGGCCACACTTGGAATATTCTGTACAGTTCTGGTCACCCTATTATAGAAAGGATATTATTAAACTAGAAAGAGTGCAGAAAAGATTTACTAGGATGCTACTGGGACTTGGTGGATTGAGTTATAAGGAGAGGCTGGATAGATTTGTCTTTTTTCCCTGGAGTGTAGGAGGCTGAGGGGTGATCTTATAGAGGTGTATAAAATAATGCGGGGCACAGATCAGCTAGATAGTCAATATCTTTTCCCAAAGGTAGGGGAGTCTAAAACTAGAGGTCATAGGTTTAAGGTGAGAGGGGAGAGGCGCAAAAGGATCCAGAGGGTCAATTCTTTTCACACAGAGGGTGGTGAGTGTCTGGAACGAACTGCCAGAGGTAGTAGGAGAGGCAGGTACAATTTTATCTTTTAAAAAGCAGTTAGACAGTTACGTGGGTAAGGTGGGTATAGAGGGACACGGGCCAAACGCGGACAACTGGGACGAGTTTAGTGATTTCAAAAAAAGGGCAGCGTGGACAAATTAGGCCGCAGGGCCTGTTTCCACACTGTAAACCTCTATGACTCTTTGACGCTAAGTAGTCATCCAAGTTAAAATCACTTTCCAGATCTTGATCCATAGACTTTAGATTTACAAAACTTTAAGTTTTTATCCGAGTTGTTTTTAAATGTTGAGAGTGCTCCTACCATCCTTTCAGGCAGTGAGTTCCCAGTCCCCACCACCCTCTGGGTGAAAACATTTTCCCTCCATTCCCTCTAAACGTCTGATCTCTTCCACTCAGTTAATGTTCCCTCAGTTCTTTAGTGAAGACAGGGTGTGGGCACAGGACTCCCTCTGTGCCAGTGTTCCATTGTGCCATGCTAATGCCAGCGACCATGATGAACACGCACATTACAACTTCTGAAGCTGGAGCCCCGATGAGCCTGTCGGCATAATTTTTGAAAAATAAACCAAAAATAGCTTGCTTCAGCAGTCAGCTTCAAGAATGTCATCTCAGCACATTCCCAGCTACTTTCAAACATGTCATCTCAACTTAATTGTACAGAATGCATGGGTAATTCCACAGGATGACACTCACTTGAAGCTCCTTAACCAGCCAACATCATTATCAGCAGCACATGACAGCTCCCGCAAAGAACAGGACAATATTGATAGCTCATTAAACTCAACAACTATTAATCAGGATTAATCGACTGATTAGGGGAAGGATGTGTTACGTTGCGTTCCTTAAATTGCTCATTTCCAGTCAATGAAATGAATGTGGCGACACAGCGAGGGCAATTAGCGGCGATCTGTGGCAATGTTAATCAATGTTCATCAACTGTATCCACAATGATTGATGTGATCGACAAGCGATTTGCGTGGCCCATTAAGCAGAAATAAAAATATACGAACACACGAGCGCAAAGTGAAGTGATTACTCCCTGAATGTGGAGTGGCTCATGGCTGGGGGCGCTCTGAATGTTAGTGGTTGTTTTGGGAAATGGTTAACACTGACTAACCCTGCTGCCTCACCACAGAGGCTGGAGGAGGGCGTCTCGTCCATCTTTTGAGACTTGATTTGATTTATTGCTGTCACACGTATTAGTATACTGTGAAAAGTATTGTCTCTTGTGCGCAATACAGACAAAGCATACTGTTCATAGAGAAAGAAAAGAGAGAATGCAGTGTTACAGTTATAGCTAGGGTGTGCAGAACTTTACATGTGGTAGGTCCATTCAAAAATCTGATGGCAGTGGGGAGGAAGCTGTTCTTGAGTCGGTTGATACTTGGTCTCAGACTTTTGTATCTTTTTCCTGACGGAAGAAGGTGGAAGAGAGAATGCCCGGGGTGCGTGGAGTTCTCAATTAGCTGGTTGCTTTGCCGAGACAGAAAGAAGTGTAGACAGAGTCAGTGGATGGGAGGCTGGTTTGCGTGATGGATTAGGCTACATTCATGACTCTTGTAGTTCCTCGCGGTCTTGGTCAGAGCAGGAGCCATACCAAGCTGTGACACAACCAGAAAGAATGTTTTTTATGGTGTATCCATAAAAGTGGTATGGTCTGAATAGCCACACTCAATAGAAAGTAACTTAAGGCCACAGAAAAAAAGGGACAGTTAGAAATAAAACATAGAACACTACAGCGCAGTACAGGCCCTTTGGCCCTCAATGTTGCGCCGACCAGTGGAACCAACCTAATGACCCTCTAACCTAAACTATTCCAATGTTATCCATATGGCGGCGTGGGCTTGTTGGGCCAAAGGGCCTGTTTCCCAGGCTGTTTTTGTTCTTTTTTGTTCTATATACCTATCCACTGACCATTTGAACGCCCTTAAAGTTGGCGAGTCCACAACTGCTGCAGGCAGGGCATTCCACGCCCTTACTACCCTCTGAGTAAAGAACCTACCTCTGACATCCGTCCTATAATTATCACTCCTCAATTTAAAGCTACGTCCCCTCGTGTTAGCCATCACCATCCGAGGAAAAAGGCTCTCACTCTCCACCCTATCTAACCCTCTGATGGATACCATGGCGATTGAGTGATCGGGTGAGAAGGGATTGAACATTTTTACAGAGTAGATGTGGAGAAACTGTTTCCCACTCCTGAAAGGATCCAGGACGAGAGGACACGGGTTTAGGGAAATTGGTGAAAGGAGCCAAGGCGAGATGAGGAAAAGCTTTTTCATGAAGCGAGTGGTTCGGGTGGGGAGTGCTCTGCCTGAGAGAGCGATGGAGACACATTCAATTGAGAGAGCATTAGATTTATCTGAAAAGGAAGCATGTATGGGGTGGGGGTGGTGGGGCGGGGGGAGGTGGAGGAACTGAATTAAGTAAATTGCTCATTTAGAGAGCTGCAGCAGACACGATGGGCTGAATGGCCTCTTCCTGCACTATTTAGGGCAGAATTCTCTGGCTGATCTAAAAGCTGGAAATTCCCATCCAATTGTCATCCCGCCTGCTAAAATCCCAGTATTGGATGGGACGGGAGAATTCCAGCCAAGTTATTCTATGTTTCTGTGTAATAGTCCAGACCACTGACAATTACTTTAAATCTGCGCCCTCTCATTCTCAATCCTTCCACCAGTGGGAACATTTTCTCTCTATCTATTGTATCCAGACCGCACAAGATTTTGAATATCTTCATCAAATTTCCTCTCAACCTTTCTTTTCTCCAAGGAAAGCAATTCCAATGCCTCCAGTCTATCTGTGTAACTGAAGTTCCTCATCCCTGGAACCACTCTCATGAATATTTTTTAACATTCTCCCAATATCTCTAAAATTAATCGCTTTACACTTCTCAATTTGATTTGCCATTTGTACGTGTCCGTCCGAAATTCTACACGATCCTTCTCACAGTTCACAATGCTTCTGAGTTTTATATCATCCACTAATTTTGAAATTGTTACCCACGCACCAAATATCATGAAAATATATCAGGAAAACACTAGCCGCTGGAGAACTCTATACATCTTCCTCCGGTCTGAAAACCAGCCATTAATCACTAACAAAGAACAAAGAACAACACAGCACAGGAAACAGGCCCTTTGGCCCTACAAGCCCACGCCACCCATTTTAACACTCAGTGGGCGCCTCATTCCAATCCTTCTTCTACCTACGACTTTTGTCTACGCCTCGTGGACTCCACAATAAAGGGGTGCAAATTTAGAGAATTATATGTGTGCCAGATTAACAGAGGTCTAATTTAGGGACAATTTGTTACACCAATCAGCCTAAAAGCATGTTTTTGGGGTGTGGGAGGAAACCAGAGCACCTGGAGAAAACCCACGCAAGCACGGGGAGAATGTACAAACTCCCACAGACATTGATCCAAGTCGGAGATCTGACCCGGGTCCCTGTATCTGCACAGCAAACAGTGATAGTCACTGAGCTGTCGTGTTGCCCGTCAGTTGGTCCAGTTTAAGCGTACACTAACGACGTGAAGCACTAGGCAACTCTCGAAGCAACATCCAAGAGCAGCCCTCGTATGACCCACCACGTGTATGCCCCTTGTTGGCTACTCCGGTCACTCAGCCAATCTCACAGCCATGTTATCATGATTTGTATTTCTTCTTTCAAGCGATGTGGGTGTCGCTGGGCCACGCCAACGTTTGTTGCCCATCCCTAATTGCCCTTGAACTGATTGTCACACTTGACCATTTCAGAGGGGCAGTTAAGCGTCAATTGCTGTGGTTCTAGAGTCACATGTAGGCCAGACCAGGTAAGGAGGGCAGATTTCCTTCCCTGAAGGACATTAGTGAACCAGACTGGGTTATTCCAACAATCAATTCATGGTCACCATCACTGATTAGCTCTCAATTTCAAATTTATTGATTAAATTTAAAAACACCAGTTGTGTGATTTGAACGTGTGTTCTCAGAGCATTAGCCTGGGCCTCGGGAGTGTAAGTTTTTCCTCAGTCCGTTATGACATTATGATAGTTTGGATGAACTGGTTTATGAAACCTGAGAGGACCAATTAAGACAGCATTGGAACAGGGAGTAAGGACATGGCTGAGGGTATCTGCAGGTGATGGTCAGAGGAGGAGGCAGCATTACAGAGGTGAAATTGAGGCCTTGGTGATGGAGAAGGGATGGAATTGGCATCTCAGCTCAGGGTCAAATAGAAGGTCGAGATGATGAACCATCCAGTTCAGCTTCAGTTGGGGAAATTGATGGAACAGGTTGCGATGAAATGGTGTTTGAGACTGGGTGCAGTGGTGGGCAGCTCTGTCAGGGCCAGTCCCACTGACCAGAGTGGCAGAATCCTGTGCCAGGTTCAGCGCTCGGAACCTCATTAATTCCACGCGGGCGAGTTCCCTCTGACTCGCCTGGCAACTGGTTCACCTGCCCGCTGATGGGTTTGAAGGCCCTGCCACTATAAGTACCAGTCCAGCATCATTCATGCCACCATCTCCAGCTCGCCTGTCTTCCCCAAACCAAGCAGGATGTCAGCAACCTAGAGGCTAGTAGTCTCAAGAGAAGTCTGGTCCTCGATTCAACCACCTACCACACCTTCTTTTCCCCCAAGCCCATCACCTACTCGGACGTGGACCCACCACCTGTGGAGTCTTCATCACTCCCCCTCCAGTAAACTGTGTGTGGCATCCCTTTGGACCCCCTTGTTTGTGAGTTTTTCATGCAGCCTCGTAAGAGTCCAGCCTCCCTCTCATCAGCCTTCCCTCTGGCTACCATTGCGCACCTTCTTCACCCACCTCCTTGGCGCTGAGTGCCATCATGAGCCCTCTCCCTTACACAGCCCCCCCCTTACACATTGCCCCCCCTTTGCCTTTGTTTGGGCACCCCACCCCACATGGAGATGGAGGCAGGAGCCAGACTGTTCCGGCTTGGTGGTGTACAGCACATCAGGAGCACTATGGCAAGGAGTTGTTGTATTCACCTGGAATTCTCTGCTGAGTTTTGGATTGCCTCACAGACACTAGTCTTTAGCCGAGGGATCTGCGCTGATACGATTTCCCATTAGCCTGTTGCAAGATCGAAAGGTCTATGGGATACCAGTGGATATGCAGTCATGAGAATGCAAATGGCGTTGCCAGCAGGAAGAGCGACCCACCTTTGGGAGAATTGCCTTGGGGTTTTATGCCAACAGGTTCCGGACTATTCTGGCCAGATTCACCGAGGTTGCACTCCACCAACCCACCACAGGCTGATGGGGAGAATTCTCCCCAATAGCATCACAGCGGAGGAATGGAGAGAGGTGTTGCTGGGTGTCTCCAGTAGATATCCAGTGGAATCTGGCATTATGAATTTGGCTGGTGTAATCTCAGCGAGCTGGATACACACAACCAGAGAGGCAACAGTTGTGGGAATCATAGAATCCCTACAATGCAGGAGGAGGCCATTTGGCCCATCGAGTTTGCACGGACTCTCTGTCAGAGCACCTTGCCCAGGTCCTATCCCCATAATCCCAGATATTGATCCTGCTAATGCACCTAACTACACATCTCGGGACACGAAGGGTCAATTTAGCCTGGCCAATCCATCAAATCTGGACATCTTTGGACTGTGGGAGGGAACCAGAGCACCCTGAGGAAACCCATGCAGACACAGGGAGAACGTGCAAACTCCACACAGACAGTCAACCCAAGGCCAGAATTGAACCTGGGTCCCTGTGAGGCAGCAGTGCTAACCACTGTGCCACCGTGCTGATGCCGTTATTACAGCAGCAAGAACATTAATTATGGAGGATTTAAAGCCTCAGAATTCACATGCGACTAATGCATCAAATCTATTTCACTTTTCCTGTATGTGTCCAAGTGATCAGTTGACAGGTCAAATTAGATGCTAGTTCCTGCTCTTTGAATAATGATTTAGGATTTGGTAATAGCACCAGAACAGGCAAACGGGGCCTCGATTTAGCTTTTGATTTGAAGCATCGAGTCAACCTCCTGCATTCTATGTTAACCCAGCTGTTTCATTCCTGTTATGGGTCTTGGCCACTTGCCTTAACCTCTAAAATGGCTGCTCGGTGCCCATTCTGTTTTGAGTCTTTCCGTTCCTGAACCTATTCCCCGGAGATAGGACGAGCAAAAGCCGTGGATCAATAAATCCCACGAATCTGAAGTCTTCGCTCCACATACAACCAGAGAGGCAACAGTTGTGGGAATCATAAAATCCCTACAATGCAGGAAGAGGCCATTTGGCCCATCGAGTCTGTGCCGACTCTCTGTCAGAGCACTTTGCCCAGGCCCTATCCCCATAATCCTATATATTTATCCCGCTAATCCACTTAACTGCACATCTTGGGACGCCAAGGGTCAATTTAGCCTGGCCAATCCACCTAATCTGCACGCCTTTATGGGAGGAAACCAGAGCACCCGGAGGCAACCCACATCTCCAATGTGATGCCACTGGTGTGGAACTTTGTCCTTCAGTGAGGAGGAACCCTGCACAAAGTGGCTGCACCCAGACCCCGAGTGTTCCCCGCAAAATGGCTGCAAAACATTTGACAGCAGAGAGGGCTTGAGGTACAAGTCACCAGATGGGGAGTATTTTGATTTGTATAAATACACTGCACCACAAGATTATAATCTGTAAACTGTGTAGTTAATTGTATCTCTATACATTCTTTCTTGTCAAGAACTGTTTGTCCAAATTACCATTTTCCATAGTGATGGTAAACTTATGTGAAGGGATTAAGACACAAGATACATTCGTTTTGGCACACTGGGTCTTTTTTGCCATTTTTGTTCAAAAATCAGAGTAGTTGTCTTGACGATTCAAACATATTTGCCCTTTAAGGATGATTGGTGGTTTTAGACAGACTGCACGAGTCTTTTAGCTGGGGTATTCCCACCCCAAGGCAAACAGCCGACAGTGGCAGCTCCAGAGATAAACCCAGTTTGTTCCATCAGGTCCCCTGAACTGTGACGCACTCTGTGTCTGTAAAAATTACTCAGCACAGCAACTGGCGTCACCAACCCTCATCCTCATCCTCCACATCTAGCAAACCCACCCCCCCACCCCCAGCTGGCAATCCACTTAAAGCTTGCCTCGGTCTTGTTAGTGCAATGAATGCAGTGGGCTGAATGAAGTCAAGCATCAGGTTCTAATTGTCACACTTCATCTGTGTCCGAGCCACCGCGTCCAGTACTCTGCGGAACTCGCTCTCGGTTCAAATGAATGCGAAAAAAGGATGGTTCAAAGAAGGTCGAGAATTTCCTCGTGTCCTGGACAACATTCACCACGAGGAGGTTAACTTGACATTCACCTCACTACTGCGAGCTCAACACATGAAGTAGTTGATGCCAAAACTTTGAATGTATTCAAGAAGCGGTTGGATATAGCACTTGGGGCAAACAGGAGAGAACAGGATTAGGCTATTGAGTTGGACAATCAGCCATGATCGTAATGAATGGCTGGGCAGGCTCGAAGGGCCAACTGGCCACCTCCAGCTCCGATCTTCTTTGTTCCTATGTTTCGTTGAGCAGTTAGTTTCTGCACCCTCTTCACCCTTGGCACCCACATCTCCTCACTCAGGGCAAACATTCAGCTAAAACTCCCCATTCACCTTATTCCCAACCCCCCACCAGCAAGTTGCAATATGACCTCTGCACTATATCAACAATCACCCTGATAATTGTAAAAGCCAAATTGGTTCGTTACTCTAAATGAGGGAACGTGCTATCCCTATCCCAGCTAACTGACATCTGACTCTGTACTGCCAGGGTGTTGGGAATGGTCTGGGTTAAAATGGGACTGGATAAACTGTACCATCCACACTGTGATGTAAAGAGTCACGGGAGGTGGTCAAGTTTAATGGTGAATCTGGTGGATGTCTGTGTGAAGATAGCACCTAGTTAGGGCTGACTAACTAGTATTATTCCATATGGTTATGTGTCATTAATGAACAACCATTGGTCAACTTTACAAGTCTTTAGATGAGACAACATACTGTCATACAACATGGTAGCAGCAGGTGAAAGACCCCAAAGAATGAGAAAGTAAAGATAACTTCACTCTGTGAATTCTGCCTATCTTGAAACACCTTCAACAGTTGGAGATTTAGAACATAGAACACTACAGCACAAACAGGCCCTTCGGCCCACAAGTTGCGCCGATCACATCCATACCGACCAAGCCATAGAACTATCTGTAACTCCCAATCCCATTTGCTAAGAAATTGATTACAGGTATGGAGATTGAGGGTACAGAAGGAAGATCCACTTTGCAGCATATCAGGACTTCACTACAGCACGTGGAGGTGTGTTACAGACCCTACTGAAAGCAAAGTCAGAGAAGCTGGCCACATCACAAAAGGGTGAGCAAACTCCAAAAAAGGGTTTAAATTTGGTGCAATAATGAGGCAGCCTTGGTAGCCCAATTGCTTAATAAGAACATAAGAAATAGGAGCAGGAGTAGGCCATCTAGCCC
The DNA here is from genome assembly GCF_965287045.1 of Carcharhinus amblyrhynchos. Taxonomy (NCBI): domain Eukaryota; kingdom Metazoa; phylum Chordata; class Chondrichthyes; order Carcharhiniformes; family Carcharhinidae; genus Carcharhinus; species Carcharhinus amblyrhynchos. The sequence continues at coordinate 5,656,090 of NC_137350.1, forward strand.
TTCGAGCCTGCCCCGCCATTCAACGCGGCTTTTTTAAAATGTATTCTTTTAAGGGATTTGTTGCCCCTCTCTAATTGCCCTTAACATTTCAGATGGTAGTTTAGAATCATTCGCATTGCCGTGTGTCTGGAGTCACATGTAGACCAGACCAGGTGAGGATGGCAGATTTCCTTCCCTAAAGGACATTAGCGAACTGAACAGATTTTTATGATAATCGATGACGATTTGTCATGGTCAGCATTACTGAGACTAGCTTTCAATTTGTGATTTATTCTAATTTACTTTCCGCTAGCTGCCATGATGAGATTTGATCCCACATCCCGTTAACCGGGGCCTCTGGATTGTGATGCAGTGACATTAACACTTTAAAGAACGCTGCAACCCGGATCCAGGGTTGGTGCCTTAACACACACGCACAAAAAAGAAAATTGCAACAAGACGTTCAAGCAAAGAACTCAATTCAATTCTCCAGGAAAACAACTTGCTGGCCAAAACAACTGGTTCAAAAGATTTCCTGTGTGATTGCTGCAGTTTAAAAAGGGATGGGAACCCATCAAATCCCAACCGGCACAGACAAAATATAAATACTGAACTCCACACTGCTCTGTGCTGAAAATAGCCATGGGTGAGAAATCAACAGAGTAGACCAAATACAGAAGATGGAAGGATGAGACCAGATACAAGGCTGGACATCATGGAGAAGTGGATTATTAAGATATATGAAAGGATCAAGCTTGAGTAGGAAAGCAAAGACTGAACACGTGAATATAGAAACACAGAAAAACTACAGCACAAACAGGCCCTTTGGCCCACGGTTGTCCCTACCTACGAGGCATACCTATAACCCTCTATCTTACTAAGTTTCATGTACTTATCCAAAGGTCTCTTGAAAGACCCTTTCGAATCCGTCTCCACCACCACTGCCAACAGCCAATTCCACGCACCAATACGCTATTATATTCAGTAGGTCCAATAGCTGACAACATAATAGGATGGCACGGTGGTTAGCACTGCTGCCTCACAGCTCCAGGGAGCTGGGTACAATTCCAACCTCGGGTCACGTGTGTATGGAGTTTGCAAACTCTCCTCGTGTCTGCGTGGGTTTCCTCCAGGTGCTCCTGTTTCCTCCCACACTCCAAAGCCGTGTGGGTTAGGTTGATTGGCCATGCTAAATTAACCCTAATGTCAGGGGGATTAGCAGGTGAGGCAAGAGTGATAGCCCTTGACATGAGACAGTGTGGCAATAAGAAGCCACAATGAAAATTAAGTTAATAGAAATCAAGGGAAGGCGCTCCACTAATTGGAGTCATACCCGACACAGAGGAAGGTGGTTGTGGTGTTTGGAGGTCAATTATCTCAGCTCCAGGACATCGCTGCGGGAGTTCCTCAGGGTAGTGTCCTAGACCCAACCCTCTTCATCAATGACCTTCCCTCCATCATAATATCAGAAGTGGGGGTGTTCACTGATGAATGTTCATCGCCATTCGCGACTCCTCATGTACATGAACAGTCCATGTTCAAATGTAGCAAGACCTTGGCAATATTCAGTTGGCAAGTAACATTCATGCCACACAAGGGTCGGGCAATGACCATCCCCAACAAGAGAGGATGTAACCACCGCCCCTTGACAGTCAATGGCATTATCATCACTGTATCCCCACTATCAAAACCCCTGGGGTTACCACTGGCCAAAACTAAACTGGACTAGCCATATAAACACAGTGGCGACAAGAGCAGGACAGAAACTGGGAATCCTGCAGAGTATCGTACTTCCCAAAGCCTGTCCATAAGGCACAAATCAGGAGTGTGATGGAATACTCCCCACTTCCCTGGTCGAGTGCAGCTCTGACAATCCTCAGGAAGCTCAACACAGATAAAGCAGCCTTCTTGATCAACGCACCATCAACTATCTTAAGGATTCATCCCCTCGACCACTGCCACACAGTAGCAACAGTGCGTATCATCTACAAGATGCACTGTAGAAACTCACCAAGGCTCCTTTGATACTACCTTCCAAACCACAGCCTCAATACGTAGAAGGGTAAGAGTAACAGATGCTTGGGAACATCACTGCCTGCAAATTTCCTGCCACAGCCACACACCAACCTGACTTAGAAAGACATCACCATTCTTTCATTGCTATTGGCTCAAAATCCAGGAACTCTCTCCTGAACCGCACTGTGGATGTACCAGCACCACGTAGACTACAGCGGGCCAAGAAGGGAACTTTTTAAGGGCAATTAGGAATGGGCAGTAAATGCTGATCTAGCCAGTGATCTAACTACATCCTGTGAAATAATGGAAAAAAGTAATAACCTGTTGGGGGGTCTCTAATGTTAAGAATATGTTAATTACATTTTTAGGACAAATGGGTGAAGGGTATTGTTTAATTGGGGACATAGAGCGAGCCCATTGCGACACTCTGTGATAGGTAAGAGCAGCAAAGAACCAAGAAGAAAGAAAAGTACATCATAGGAACAGGCCCTTCAATCATGATGCTCATATAGACTAAACACTACGCACTTACGGAGTCTGTATCCTTCCACTCCCATCCTATTCATGTATTCGTCTAGATGCCCCTTAAATGTGGTTATTGTACCCGCTCCCACCCCATCCCCGGGCAGTGCGTTCCTGGCATTCATCACCCTCTGTGTAAAAAACTTACCTCGCACATCTCCTCTAAACATTTCCCTACACACATTAAACCCATAGAACATAGAGCAGCGCAGTACAGGCCCTTCGGCCCTCGATGTTGCGCCGACCAGTGGAACCAATCTAATGACCCTCTAACCTCAACTATTCCAATGTTATCCATATGCCTATCCACTGACCATTTGAACGCCCTTAAAGTTGGTGAGTCCACAACTACTGCAGGCAGGGCATTCCACGCCCTTACTACCCTCTGAGTAAAGAACCTACCTCTGACATCTATCCTATAATTACCACCCCTTAATTTAAAGCCGTGTCCCCTCATGTTAGCCATCACCATCCGAGGAAAAAGGCTCTCACTGTCCACCCTATCTAATCCTCTGATCATCTTGTATGCCTCAATTAGGTCACCTCGTAACCTTCTCCTCTCGAATGAAAATAACCTCAAGTCCCTCAGCCTTTCCTCATAAGACCTTCCCACCATACCAGGCAATGTCCTGGTAAATCCCCTAGTACTTGACTTTTCTACCCTGGGAAAAAGCATCTGATTATCCACTCTGTCCATGTCACTCATAATATTGTAAACCTCTATCAGGTCATCCCTCAACCTTCATTGTTCCAGTGAGAACAAACTGAGTTTATCCAACCTCTCCTCATGGCTAATGCCCTCCAGATGTGGAGATGCCGGCGTTGGACTGGGGTAAACACAGTAAGAAGTCTGACAACACCAGGTTTAAGTCCAACCGATTTATTTGATAGTAAACTCACAAGCAATGCCCTCCAGACCAGGCAACATTCTGGTAAACCTCTTCTGTACCCTCTCCAAAGCATCCACAGCCACATAGTGTGGTGACCAGAATTGTACACAATATTCTAAGTGAGGCCTAACTAAGATTCTGTACTCAGGTTCAGCATGACCTGCCAATTTTCATACTCAATGCCCTGATTGCATACATGTTATGCAGCAAACTGTGAATAAATCTATTAGCAAGAAAACTATTAGTGTCTTATTTCATACCAGCAATCAGTCTAACATCCCTCCTTCATACTCGAATGATTTTCCTTCTCAAAGCCTTCTACTCAGAAAATCATTTGAACTTCCACTCGGGTTGTATTGAGTCCAGAATATCGTCTCATAATAAACAAGACATTCTGCAGATTATAATTATTCCTTGTTATTTCTTGCATACAGGCTGAATGGAGGTGAAGTAACAAATACACACAGATTACACACATCACATCGGTGAGTTTAATGCAATATATTAAACAGTTATTTCCAACCTGCCACACAATAACCACCTCCCAAACAGCAGGGTGTGTGGAGCTGTGGACAGAATGTATACCTTGTGAGGACAGTTTGCCATTGCACAAAACAATGTGGTTCAGCAACTGACGAACTCTCCGTTCGTGTTCGTCTCAGTTGAATAAGCGTGTAGGAGCACGTAGGGAGTTGCCGAGTCCAGGAGTGGAATCAGTGTCATTCCTGGGATGGAGGTTTGGGGCTAGGTAGTATTCCTGTGTTTGAAGATAGGGTGTGTGGGGGGGTAAATGTAGTGGGAGTGACCCCGGTGCCCAGAAGTGTTGTAATTTTATGAGGAGAAAACCCCTGAGCTCCAATGCAAGGGTTCAGCCTTTGGGCAGAACCATTTTCGGAGAGACCTAACACACAGAGGCAGAACTTCACACATATTCTGTAGTTCTTCATGCATTTTTTATGCCTGTTTGATTTACAGGAGTGGGCAGTACGGTGGCATACTGGTTAGCATTGCTGCCTCGCAGTGCCAGGAACCTGCGATCGATTCCGACCTCGGGTCACTGTCTGTGCGGAGTTTGTATATTCTCCTCGTGTCTGCATGGGTTTCCTCCAGGTGCTCTGGATTCCTCCCATGCTCCAAATTTGTGCAGGTTGTGTGGATTGGCCATGCTAAATTGTCCCTTAGTCTCCAAAGATGTCTAGGTTAGGGAGAATAGTAGGATAAATATGTGGGGTTACGGGCTAAGGCTTGAGTAAGATGCTTTGTCAGAGAGTTGATGCAGACTCGATGGGCCGAATGACCTCCTTCTGCACTGTAGGGATGCTATAACTTCATTCCAAATTGGATTTGGTTTTATATTGCTGTAGTGTTTGCCCTTTCTATAACTCAGACGTCAAGGGTTTCCCCAGCAACACAAAGTTATTCGTTGATTGAAATCTGGGACATCGTTACTGCACTGAAATATTTTCACAACATTCCACATGGTTCCAAACACTCAACTACCTCAAATGAGGCAGATAGGAAATGTATTATCAGCGCTGAATATTGATGGAGGATCCTGGAGTCAATGCCGCACTGATGGGGGGGTGGGGGCCAGTGGGGGAAGCATTTAACAAATCGATGCCAGTTCTCTGTAGAGTAAGTCAATCAGTCCCATTTTCTCCACTCCTTCGCTGTAGCCCTGTTGGCTTATTTTCCACAGGTGCCTATTCTGAGTCACTAATGCTGTCTGTGTCCAACATAGACAACAATTTCCTGGGCCATGTGCTTTTTGGAAGGTCCTGTAAAGGATAAGGGCTGCACCCTGTTCGAAGCCCACATTCAGTACTCACGACCTGGCTGCCTTCATTACGTATTCTACTCATAGAATCATAGAACCCTACAGTGCAGAAAGAGGCCCTTCGGCCCATCGAGTCTGCACCGAACACAATCCCACCCAGGCCCTACCCCCATATCCCTACATATTACACCCACTAATCCCTCTAACCTACACATCCCTGGACACTTAGGGGCAATTTCTTAGCATGGCCAATCAACCTAACCCGCACATCTTGGGACTGTGGGAGGAAACCGGAGCACCCGGAGGAAACCCACGCAGACACGAGGAGAATGTGCAAACTCCACACAGACAGTGACCCGAGCCAGGAATCGAACCCAGGACCCTGGAGCTGTGAAGCAGCAGTGCTAACCACTGTGCTCCTCTGCAATCTTCATGGATTCAGGCCACGTTTTTCAAAGAGTCATTGTTTACAGGCCCTTAGAGGATCTTATTGAATGGCGGGGCAGGCTCGAAGGGCTAGATGGCCTACTCCTGCTCCTATTTCTTATGTTCTTATGTTCTTATGAACTGCAAACGCTCATGTGCAAGACGGAACCTTTTGAAAGATCAGCTCAAAAGTTCCCTCTTACTCATCTCATGCCAACTCTACCCTTCCACCCACCACCTCAGGCCCCCATGTCAAGTTCTGGTGCTTCCATGCCCATTGATCCATTGCATACTTACTAGAACCAAGGAAACACTACGCTGTAAAGTGGAATGTGTAAAAAAAGCTTTGAAAGAAATGTGATTCATTCATCCCTGTCACTGATGTTGAAAACAGAATGCACAAGCTAGTGTCAATCATCCAAGCCCTTTTAAGTTCCAAAAACCACAAACACTTCAAACCACCTACTTATATCAACAAACAGTGTTAAATTGCTCACAAAGATCAGCAAGGCTAGGCTGTCAATCAAGCAGTGTTTCCTCTGGGGTGCTGGTGCGCTGTTATTCTAATAGATACCTGAGATCTCAGCCAATCCTCATCCTGTATGACACTTGAAAGGTATTTCATTGGCTACAAAGCATTTATGGGCACCCCAAAGGCCTGTTATTAAGGCAAGTTTAGGGGAGTCATTGGTGTAGTGGTGCTGTCACTGGAGTAATAATGCTCTGGGGCCCACACTTCAAATCTCACAACAGCAAATGATAAAATTCAATAAATATCTGGGATGAAAAGTCTACTGATGACCAAGTCACAAAAAATACCATCTGACTCACTAACGTCCGTTAGGGAAGGAAATCTGCCATCCTCAGCTGGTCTGGCCTACGTGCGACTCCACTGACCACAATATGGTTGACTCTTAACTGCCCCTCTGAAATGGCTGAACAAGCCATTCAGTTCGAGGGCAATTAGGGATGGGCAACAAATGCTGGCCAGGCAGTGATGCCCACATCCTGTGAAAGAGTGAAGAAAAGTCCTTTCTTCCCTCAAGGTCTGGAAGTTTGAGATTTCTGTAGAGATTCCAGTAACTTTCTGCTAAAGGGTGGAGATGCCGGCATTGGACTGGGGTAAACACAGTAAGAAGTCTCACAACACCAGGTTAAAGTCCAACAGGTTTATTTGTTAGCAAAAGCCACTAGCTTTCGGAGCGCTGCTCCTTTATCAGGTGACGAATGAAAGAGGCAAGTGTTCCGAAAGCTAGTGGCATTTACTACCAAGTAAACCTGTTGGACTTTAACCTGGTGTCGCGAGACTTCTTACTGTGTTTCTGCTAAAACAGAAAGAAATCCCACAACACCAGCTTAAAGACCCAACAGGTTTATTTGTAGCAAAAGCCGCAAGCTTTAGGGACAGGCTGTCCCTTCCTCAGGTTACAAATAAACCAGTTTGGACTTTAAGCTGGTATTGTGGGATTTCTCTCTGTTGTACCCCAGTCCAACACTGGCATCTCCACATCATTTCTGCTAAAAAGCAGGACAATTCACTTCTGATATCGTATTTAAAAGGCAAAAAGCTGCAGCATGCTACGGTGCAGAGGGACCTGGGGGTCCTTGTGCACAACTCGCAAAAACCCAGTCTGCAGGTGCAGCAGGTGATCAAGAAGGCAAATGGGATGCTGGCCTTTATAGCGAGGGGGATAGAATATTAAAGCAGGGAGGTCTTGCTGCAACTGTACAGGGTACTGGTGAGACCGCAGCTGGAGTACTGTGTGCAGTTTTGGTCGCCGCACTTGCGCAAGGATATTTTGGCCTTGGAGGGAGTGCAGAGGAGGTTCACTAGGCTGATACCAGAGATGAGGGGGTTGGACTATGAAGAGAGACTAAATAGACTGGGTCTGTACTCGTTGGAGTTTAGAAGGATGAGGGGGGATCTTATAGAGACGTATAAGATAATGAAGGGGATGGATGGGGTAGAGGTAGAGAGATTCTTCCCGCTTAGAAAGGACAGCAGGACTAGAGGGCACAGCCTCAGGATAAGGGGGGGGGGTCAGTTTAGAACAGAGTTGAGGAGGAACTTCTTCACTCAGAGGGTGGTGAATCTCTGGAATTCTCTGCCCTTTGAAGTGGTGGAGGCTACCTCGCTAAATATATTTAAGTCACGGGTAGATAGATTTCTGATAGACAAGGGAATTAAGGGTTATGGGGAGAAAGTGGGAAAGTGGAACTGATCCACTTCAGATCAGCCATGATCTTATTGAATGGTGGGGCAGGCTCGAAGGGCTAGATGGCCTACTCCTGCTCCTATTTCTTATATTCTTATGTAGCAACAATTCACACTGAAATTTATTTCTAATTAGCTCCCTTTCACTTTTGAGTTAAAATCCAGCAAGGGTCCAGTCGAGTCAATGTACAAGATGTAGCCAAGATCTGTTGTGGGAGGTGGGGTGCGAATCTTGGAGGAATTTGAACACAGGGATGAGAATTTTAAAATCAATTTATCACTGGACCAGGAGCCAGTGTGGATCAGTAAGCAGAAGGGAGGTGGGTGATAGGGGCTGCTGTCAGTTTGGACGCAGAGATTGAATGGGTTCACATTTCTGCAGACTGGATGGCAGGGGACAAGGAGGGGGGAGGGAGTGGGGGTACCCGAGGATCGCCCTCAATAGCCATTTGATCCACCACTCAATGTGTAATGATCCCTTGGGTTATAAAATGTTTCAGGCACGCTGGCCATTAGCATCACAGTCTAAGAATAATCGAGCCCTGTGGAAAGGCACTAAGTCTGATGCCTGAGTTGTACACGAACAGTTGACAGGCTGTTCGAGTCCCTCCCGTTAGGCACAGGAGGTTCTCAAAGAACAAAGTGAAGGTTAGCTGGTCCCCCTGGTGCAGAAGGCCAGTGCAGCATTGGGTTTGAATTCACGGAGTGTGTTTAACATTGATTTCAATCAAGTCATGCTTGAAATTTCAGCCGTGATGTGGAGATGGACTGGGGTGGGCACAGAAATCTCACAACACCAGGTTAAAGTCTAATGGGTTTATTCAGTGCTCTGAAAGCTAGTGGCTTGTGCTACCAAATAAACCTGTTGGACTTTAACCTGGTGTTGTGAGACTTAGAACATAGAACACTACAGCACAAACAGGCCCTTTGGCCCACAAGTTGCGCCGATCATATCCTTCCCTACCAGGCCTATCTATAACCCTCAATCCCATGTAATCATCCAGAAGTCTCTAAAAAGACCCCAGCGAGTTCACCTCCACCACCACCGACGGCAGCCGATTCCACTCACTCACCACCCTCTGAGTGAAAAACTTACCCCTGACATCTCCTCTGTACCTGCTCCCCAGCACCTTAAACCTGTGTCCTCTCGTAGCGACCTGGGAAACGGCCTCCGAGAATCCACCCGATCTATACCCCTCAACATCTTATAAACCTCCATCAGGTCACCTCTCAACCTTCGTCTCTCCAGGGAGTCTCCAAGATGCTGGCCAGGAGCTATGTCTGGTGACCAGGCTTGGATGCAGGGATAGTAGCATTGGTGAGTCGGTGCCATCCCAACAAGGGCAAGAGGTGCCATCAGCAGCCCTGCTGCACCCGTGGGAATGGCCAGGTAGGCCATAGGCTTGAATTCATGTCAATTTTGCAGGCCCGTTTATGCGTCCTGTGTTCTTGATAATAGTAAACGCCCACTCAAAATGGTTGGAAATCTACAGGGTGAGCTCGGCAAACACAACACCAGCCATCGAGAAGCTGCACTCCTCATTCTCAACGCACAGAATTCCAGAGGTGTTAGTCTCGGATAACGGATTGGCTTTCATCAGCCAGGAATTCACCAGATTTATGAAGTCGAATGGGATTTGACACATCAGGATGGCATCCAGCGTCAAGTGGGCTCGTGGAGAGACCTGTCCAGACTTTAAAAGCCAGGTTGAAAAAGTGGCGAGTCAATACACACCAAACTCTCCCGCTGCTTGTTTGATTACAGGACAGTCCCACACACCACCACGGGAACAGCACTGGTGGGACTACTCATTACTCCACACCAGGCTGAGCCTGCTATTCCCAAATCTAGGTGGGGGAAGGGGAGTTGGGAAAGCATTGCAGGGGCCAGGATAACAGTCGCCGGGAGAAGCATTTCAAACTGGAGAAAATGTCTGGACGAAGAATTGCACAAATGGTCCCACACGGATAGCAGGAACGGTCGAGTACAGGACAGGGCCCGTGTCTTAACGGATACGCGTGGGAGAAGCTGTCTTAAGAAAGGATCAAGATCAGGTGTGGGCCTTGAGTTCATTGCCCGTCCCTGTGCCGACTCAGCCCAGCCCATTCAAACGCTGCAGATCTGAAGAATATCTGAGACAGACGAGTCGAATCCGTTCTGGATTACAGGATGCATTGTAAACCTGAGCAGAAAGAACACAAATGGCAGTCAGTATCTCAGCTTCCTGCGTCACACTTTGATAGAGCACCGCAAGGGTTCAGGAGAGGGTCAGTGAGGGTACAGGAGAGGGTCAGTGAGGGTACAGGAGAGGGTCAGTGAGGATACAGGAGAGGGTCAGAGAGGGTACAGGAGAGGGTCAGTGAGGGTACAGGAGAGGGTCAGAGAGGGTACAGGAGAGGGTCAGTGAGGGTACAGGAGAGGGTCAGTGAGGGTACAGGAGAGGGTCAGTGAGGGTACAGGAGAGGGTCAGAGAGGGTACAGGAGAGGGTCAGTGAGGGTACAGGAGAGGGTCAGTGAGGGTACAGGAGAGGGTCAGTGAGGGTACACAAGAGGATCAGTGTGGGTACAGGAGAGGGTCAGTGAGGGTACAGGAGAGGGTCAGTGAGGGTACAGGAGAGGGTCAGTGAGGGTACAGGAGAGGGTCAGTGAGGGTACAGGAGAGGGTCAGTGTGGGTACAGGAGAGGGTCAGTGTGGGTACAGGAGAGGGTCAGTGAGGGTACAGGAGACAGTCAGTGAGGGTACAGGAGAGGGTCAGTGAGGGTACAGGAGAGGGTCAGTGTGGGTACAGGAGAGGGTCAGTGAGGGTACAGGAGAGGGTCAGAGAGGGTACAGGAGAGGGTCAGTGAGGGTACAGGAGAGGGTCAGAGAGGGTACAGGAGAGGATCAGTGAGGGTACAGGAGAGGGTCAGTGTGGGTACAGGAGAGGGTCAGAGAGGGTACAGGAGAGGGTCAGTGAGGGTACAGGAGAGGGTCAGAGAGGGTACAGGAGAGGGTCAGAGAGGGTACAGGAGAGGGTCAGAGAGGGTACAGGAAAGGGTCAGTGTGGGTACAGGAGACAGTCAGTGAGGGTACAGGAGAGGATCAGTGAGGGTACAGGAGAGGGTCAGTGTGGGTACAGGAGAGGGTCAGTGAGGGTACAGGAGAGGGTCAGTGTGGGTACAGGAGAGGGTCAGTGAGGGTACAGGAAAGGGTCAGTGTGGGTACAGGAGAGGGTCAGAGAGGGTACAGGAAAGGGTCAGTGTGGGTATAGGAGACAGTCAGTGAGGGTACAGGAGAGGGTCAGTGAGGGTACAGGAGAGGGTCAGAGAGGGTTCAGGAGAGAGTCAGTGTGGATATAGGAGAGGGTCAGTGAGGGTTCAGCGTGGGAGAGGGAGTGGGTCAGTGGCAGAGACACTGCGTTGGAGAGAGTGGCTAAGCAGGGCACAGAATAACCCAGGCCCTGGCTGACAGGCAGACACACCAATGAGCTCAGTGCTGGGAGACACTGCGCAAGTGTATCTGGAACCTGTCCAATCATACAGGAGTTAATGGTGAATTATTATAGGCCCCTGCTTACTGAGAGAGTTGCAGATTTCTATTCCATAGAATCATAGAAACCCAGCAGTGCAGAAAGAGGCCATTCAGCCCATCGTGTCTGCATCGACCACAATCCCCCCCAGGCCCTAATTGTGCGGAGGGTGTGGAGAGTCTGCAGAAGGATCTAGATAGTCTGGGCGAAATGGCCAGGAAATGGCAAATGGAATTCAATGTTGGCAAGTGTGAGGTGGTCCACTTTGGTAGGAAGAATGGTAGGAAGGACTATTACTTACGTGGCGAAAAACTGCAGCAGGCGACGGTGCAGAGGGACCTCGGGGTCCTTGTGCATGAGTCGCAAAAACCCAGCCTGCAGGTGCAACAGGTGGTCAGGAAGGCGAATGGGATGCTGGCCTTCATAGCGAGGGGGATTGAATATAAAAGTAGGGAGGTCTTGCTGCGGCTGTATAGGGCATTGGTGAGGCCGCAGCTGGAGTACTGTGTGCAGTTTTGGGCGCCTTACTTACGCAAGGATATTTTGGCCTTGGAGGGAGTGCAGACGAGGTTTACTAGGCTGATACCGGAGTTGAGGGGGTTGAGCTATGAGGAGAGGCTGAATAAACTAGGCTTGTACTCGTTAGAGTTTAGAAGAATGAGGGGAGATCTCATTGGGACGTATACGATGATGAATGGGATGGATAGGATAGAGGTGGAGAGACTCTTCCCGCTCAGAAAGGACAGTAGGACTAGGGGGCACAGCCTCAAGATAAAAGGGGGGCGGTTTAGAACGGAGTTGAGGAGGAACTTCTTCACTCAAAGGGTGGTGAATCTCTGGAATTCTCTGCCCGTTGAAGTGGTGGAGGCTGCCTCGCTAAATATTTTTAAGATGCGGGTTGATGGTTTTTTGATGAGAGAGGGGATTAAGGGTTATGGGGAGAGGGCGGGAATGTGGAACTGATCCACTTCAGATCAGCCATGATCTTATTGAATGGCGGGGCAGGCTCGAAGGGCTAGATGGCCTACTCCTGCTCCTATTTCTTATGTTCTTATGTTCTTATATCCTTATATATTTTACCCACTAACCCTTCTAATCTACACATCTCAGGACACTAAGGGGCAATTGTAGCATGGCCAATCTTTGGACTGTGGGAGGAAACCGGAACACCCGGAGGAAACCCAAATGGACACAAGGAGAATGTGCGAACTCCACACAGACAGTGACCCAAGCCAGGAATCGAACCCAGGTCCCTGGAGCTGTGAAGCACCAGTGCTAACCACTGTGCTACCGTGCCACCCCAACCACTGTGCTACCGTGCCGCCCATTTTGTGTTAAAGATGTAGCTTCCTCATGTAGAATAAAGGGTTAACTCTACCGATAGCTACTGAGCATGTGCGTCAGGAGCCATGTCACCGTGACATCACTCACTGACTTGTATCTCAGGGGCAGCTTTCACAATGTCTTATCGAACCCCCTCTGTAAATAGTTAGTGCAGAAATAAATGCTAATTTGCACGATAGCCGTTGCCTCCAGCAAGCTCCTAGACAGTGAGAAGCTAATGACTCCAGACACGGTAACAGATCCTGGGGTGGAACCTTCCGGCTTCACTCGGTCCAAAACTGGCAAATCCTACCAAGGTCGACAGCCCTCTGCACGGTCCACCCCACTCCCCAACACCCACTGTGATTCCTGGGGCAGGCGGGACAGGAAAACTACCCCCGCACCCCCCCCCAACACCACCAGTCTCAATGTTTCTCCAGTTGGGTCATTTTAACTGATGGGAATCGGGAGATTGAGGATAAATATTTGTTTTACATCCAGCCTGACCTTACTTTTTATTTAAGTCAATGAAGAGTAAAACCACTCATTGGATTCAGACCTGCCTCATTCCCGCTGGGAGGCTCAGGTTACTGTTACTCCACAATGTTTACTCATCCCAGCTGGGTCCCAGGGACTGAAGGTCCAGTTGCAGAAGGGGACAAATTTCACAGCGGGGCTAACACACGTTGGGACGTGCGTTGAAAACTTCAGGCTCAGAGAGTCATAGAATCATAAGAACATAAGAAATAGGAGCAGGAGTAGGCCATCTAGCCCCTCGAGCCTGCCCCACCATTCAATAAGATCATGGCTGATCTGATAGTGGTTCAGTTCCACTTACCCGCTTTCTCCCCATAACCCTTAATTCCCTTATTGATCAGAAATCTGTGACATCCATACAGTGCAGAAGGAGGCCATTCGGCCCATCGAGCCTGCACCGACCACATTCCCACCCAGGCCTTATCCCCATAGTCCTATGCATTTACCCTTGCTAATCCTCCTGACACTAAGGAGCAATTTAGCACGGCCTATCCACCTCACCCGCACATCTTTGGACCGTGGGAGGAAACTGGAGCATCTTGGAAGAAACCCATGCAGACACGGGGAGAATGTGCAGTCTCTGCACAGACAGTGAGCCGAGGCTGGAATTGAACCCGGGTCCCTGGCACTGTGAGACAACAGTGCTAACCACTGTGCCACCGCACTGCCAACGTTAATGTGTAGCTGCTGGCAAAGTGCTTTTTAACCTGGAAACATTGTTGCCACCGTGGATTCATTAAGGGATTGGCTGGACACCAACCGGGTGACCAATTCTCTGAGCGCTGAGCCTTCTGGCTCTCCAAATTTCTGCCTTCTCTCTGGCACAAGGCAGTGATAGTCCCCATCATGGCAGCTGCCTGCCTTTCACTGCCCTGCTCCAACAGGCATCTCCCCATAGAAACTTAAATTTCTAATTTACCACTGTTCCTGTTCCAAATGAGCAACGTTGCTCTTACAAGACTTAAAATTCCACAGTTAGCAACCATAAATATACTTGCTATAATGCAGGTAGACACTTCTGAAGCTTTCCTGCTCAAAAAAGACAATAGGACTAGGGGGCACAGCCTCAAGATAAAAGGGGGGCGGTTTAGAATGGAGTTGAGGAGGAACTTCTTCACTCAAAGGGTGGTGAATCTCTGGAATTCTCTGCCCGTTGAAGTGGTGGAGGCTGCCTCGCTAAATATTTTTAAGACGCGGGTTGATGGGTTTTTGATAGGACAGGGGATTAAGGGTTATGGGGAGAGGGCGGGAAAGTGGAACTGAGCCACGACAGATCAGCCATGATCTTATTGAATGGCGGGGCAGGCTCGAAGGGCTGGATGGCCTACTCCTGCTCCTATTTCTTATGTTCTTATGTTCTTATAGTGATAGGGTTCCAGAAGCCTGCTCAGCTACAAAACCAGGAGTACACATAAACCACATCATCACATGACCCTGTCAATCAGTTTAATCCAAAATCCTTAGGGAAACTTAAATAAACAAATGTCCATTAGCTCTACTTGAAATAATCACTTGCAAGGTTGAAATGAGTAATTATCCTAATTATCTCCCCATTTCTAATTTGGTGTCGAGTTCACCTCCAGCCCAATTAGGGCATTAATATTTGAAGATTCTGTCATGTGGGTGACACAGACACAGCTCGGGGTTCGGACCTGTGACCTGCCCATGCTCCGTCTTCCCAACCCCCATTCAAAAATCAACTAACTCCCTTGTTTGATGAGCTAACAGTAACACTTTGGCTGGTGTGATGATAATGCTGCAATGGATATGGCTATGGGAATTTTTTTTCTCTTACATTTAAAGGGGAATGTTTAAAAATTCAGCTTTACGCTGGAGGCAGTTGGTATATCTGGCAGGAATGCAACTTAGATTTAGGGAAATAATTAGGATAGTTACTCATTTCAACCTTGCAAATGATTATTTCAAGTAGAGCAATGGACATTTGTTTATTCAAGTTTCCCTAAGGATTTCTGATTCAACTGATTGACAGGGTCATGTGATGATGTGGTTTATGTGTAGCTGAGCATGCTTCTGGAACCTTATCTCTATGAAAGCTTCTCAACTGTCTACATGCATTATAGCAAGTATATTTATGGTTGCTAACTGAATTAAAAGTGGAACTTTAAGTCTTGTAAGAGGAACGTTGCTCATTTGGAACTGAAACAATGATAAATTAGAAATTAAAGTTGTTTCCTTTTCATTTCTAAATATTGTTCAACTGTTAATAGTTACATTGCTTCATTTGTTGGAGTTGTCATAAAATCATAGAATCCTTACCGTGCAGAAAGAGGCCACTTAGCCCATCGAGCCGATACTAACAACAATCTCACCCCATATCTATCCTCATAAGACCACATAATTACCCTGCTAATCCCCCGACATGAAGGGTCAATTTAGCATGACCAATCAACCTAACCCACACGTCTTTGGAGTGTGGGAGGAAATCAGAGCACGCGGAGGAAACACACGCAGACACAGGGAGAATGTGCGAACCCAAGGTTGGAATTGAACGTGGGTCCCTGGTGCTGTAAGGTGGCAGTGCTAAACACTGTACCACCAGGCCAACCCACATTTATACTTAAACTGTGTTATTAAATAAAGTTTGTTTTACTATAAAAGATGCCTAATTTGCCAGTGGAATTACCCCTGGAGTGAAACATCTTTTCCTTACATTTGTGTCAAAATAGAGACATTATTGGGCCCAGTCTGGCATTGTAATGTAACTTGGCATTCTGGTCCAGGACCTAAACATTTACCCTGTCTCCTGGTTTGAAGATTTGAATCGTATTTGTTCCTCTATGGATTTCAGGAATACATTTGCTTTACATGGAAGATAGCAACTTATTTCCATTGTTTGAGGGTCTACAATGAGGGGACACAGATACAAGAGATTTAGGACGGACAAGGGGGAGAAACCCATTGACAGATGAAGCAGTGATAAAGCACTGCCAGTGTTAGTGATTGAGGCAAGACTATATCAACCTTTAGCCATTGGTTAGATAAGTAGCTGAATGAAGTGGGGAGTGGGTGAGTGAGTGTGAGGTGGTTAAAAGAATAAGGGAGCAGAATGGGGAGATGGGACTAGAGATAACTCCAACAAAAATTTGTTGTTAGTTAGTTACCTAGTTAGGGTAGAGTGCCCCCCTTTCATAGTACACGGGAGCACAGTGGTTAGCACTGCTGCTTCACAGCTCCAGGGTCCTGGGTTCGATTCCCGGCTCGGGTCACTGTCTGTGTGGAGTTTGCACATTCTCCTCGTATCTGCGTGGGTTTCCTCTGGGTGCTCCGGTTTCCTCCCACAGTCCAAAGATGTGAGGGTTAGGTTGATTGGCCATGCTAAGAAATTGCCCCTTAGAGTCCAGGGATGCATAGGTTAGAGGGATTAGTGGGTGGGATATGGGGTTAGGGCCTGGGTGGAATTGTGTTCTGTGCAGACTCGATGGGCCGAAGGGCCTCTTTCTGCACTGTAGGGTTCTATGATTCATGTCATAATTTTGGCTACGGATCTGGATTTTCAAAGTAACTTCACTGCAGTGTTAATGTAAGCTTGATTGTGACACTGATAAATAAACTTTAAATTTGTAATCAGTTTGTTTTACCTTTCCTTGAGATCCTTCAGGTTAGACACGGATTTCCCTGTGACCTACAGACAAACACAGAGACAGTTCTAAGAACCACAAACTCCTGTCTGAATCACCGGTGATCCGGTTGATCCCAGCAAGACTCCGAATCCATTGGTCATTGTATCAAATCTTGCCTTTCACCTGCAGGTTTTGGAAATGCACAGACAGTTGTCAACAGCACCTGACAGAACAATATCCCCACGGTGAGTTACCCTTCAGAAACATAAAAACCTGTTAGAGATAAAGAAAGAAAATCTGGTGAAAGATGGAGAAAAGCAGAGAGAGGAAGTGAGGATTCTTGCCTTGGTGTGAAAGGGAGGGGAGAGATCATCACATTCTAGCCTTTATGAGCCAGGATAATTCCCTATCCATAACATCCTGTCATTTTCACACACATCAGCATCACAGAAACTCACACCCCACAGTACCTATGCCAGTAATCTGTCATAGGCACAGCCTATTCCTGATACACAAACACATTGGCAAAGGATTCCTGAGCAACGCCAGCCAGAACCAGTCTTCAGGGTGGCACAGAGGTTAGCACTGCTGTCTCACAGCGCCAGGGGCACAGGTTTGATTCCCGGCTCGGGTCACTGTCTGTGCGGAGTCTGCACATTCTCCCCGTGTCTGCGTGGGTTTCTTCCGGGTGCTCCGGTTTCCTCCCACAGTCTGAAAGACGTGCTGGTTAGGGTGCATTGGCCGTGCTAAGTTCTCCTTCAGTGTAACCCAAACAGGCTCCGGAGTGTGGCGACTGGGGGATTTTCACAGTTATTTAATTGCAGCGTTAATGTAATCCTACTTGTGACTGATAAAAACACTTCAAAACTTAAAACCAGTTCAACAACAACAACTTGCATCTATCAACCGTCTTTAACGCTGAACAGGAAGGTAATCTGACTAAACCTAATGCAGAGACACAGAAGGAGATGTTAGAACAGATGACCCAAATGTTTGATCAGGTTTAAAGGAGGGTCTTACAGAAGGTGCAGTGGGCAAAGAGACTTATAGAAGAAATTCCTGGGTCTGAGGCTGAGGGGAAAAATCAGCGATGGTGAAGGCGATGGGTGTGGGGGCTGAGGAAGAGTTTCTGACTCTGTGGCCAGCTGTCGCTTATTTAGTTTTTTTAAATTATTTTATTTATTAGTCACAAGTAGGCTTACATTACCACTGCAATGAAGTTATTGTGAAAATCCCCTAGTTGCCACACTGTGGGCGGCACGGTAGCACAGTGGGTTAGCACTGCTGCTTCACAGCTCCAGGGTCCTGGGTTCGATTCCCGGCTCGGGTCACTGTCTGTGTGGAGTTGGCACATTCACCTCATGTCTGCATGGGTTTCCTCCGGGTGCTCCGGTTTCCTCCCACAGTCCAAAGATGTGCGGGTTAGGTTGATTGGCCGTGCTAAGAAATTGCCCCTTAGTGTCCAGGGATGTGTAGGTTAGAGGGATTAGTGGGTATAATATGTAGGAATATGGGGGTAGGGCCTGGGTGGGATTGTGTTCGGTGCAGACTCGATGGGCCGAAGGGCCTCTTTCTGCACTGTAGGGTTCTACGATTCTATGTGCGGGTACACTGGGGGAAAATTTAGCATGGCCAATGCATCTAACCAGCCTGTCTTTGGACTGTGGGAGGAAACCCATGCAGACACGGGGAGAACATACAGACTCCACACAGACAGTGACCCAAGCTGGGAATTGTACTCGAGTCCCTAGCACTGTGAGATAGCAGTGCTAACCACTTTGCCAGTGTGCATCTTACTCCTTTAGTTGGACTTCTCAACCATCTCAGAACTCTTTGAAGTGGAACGGAAACAAGTCATCCTCAGTCCCAGGGCACTGCCTAAGAAGACAGACACCCAGCACTCTCCCTCCAAGTGTTAGAGAATGATGCAGGGTGCTGTGAGAGACCATTTCAATGCTGCTGCGAAGATATTCCATCAAGAATGGATTCAGATATATCAGACAATCAGAACGAAGCTTTATCTGGATTTTTTTCAGCTAATTTAGTTTTCCCTTAAGGTTGTGAACTCAAGCATCGTCCGAGATTCCTCCATCATTACAAAACCTTAGACCCCCTCTGCTGGCGTTCCATTATATTACAGACAGAAGCCTGCTCCCCTCGCTGTTACATTTTCATTTCTTGTTTTCTGAGAAAGATTGCGATATTTAGTAGATTATTTTTAACCAGAGTGTTATTGTAGGACCTGTAATAGTCCACCAGAAACAGTGTGGGGAGGGGGGGGGAGAGTTCGATAAATATTTTAAAAGGAGATGGGTGAATGAATGGGAATAAAAAAGGATGAAGTATTTGATTTGATTCGATTTATTACTGTCACATATATTTACAGTTGAGTGTTGTTCCTTACACGCTATACACACAAAACATACCGTTCATAGAGAAGGAAAGGAGAGAGTGTGCAGAATGTCGTGTTACAGTCATAGGTGTAGAGAAAGATCAACTTAATGTGAGGTAGGTCCATTCCAAAGTCTGACAGCAGCAGGGAAGAAGCCGTTCTTGAGTCGTTTGGTACATGACCTCAGACTTTTGTATCTCTTTCCCAATGGAAGAAGGTGGAAGAGAGGATGTCCGGGGCTCGCGGGGTCCTTAATAATGCTGGCTGCCGAGGCAGTGGGAAACGTAGACAGAGTCAACGGATGGGAGGCTGGTTTGAGTGATAAATTGGGCTACATTCACGAAGGGGAGGTGTAGATGAGTAGGACTGAGGGGAAAGGTCCTATAAAGAGCTCGCAGAGCGACAATGAGCCAAATAGCTTCCTTCTTGCGCTGTAAATTTCGATAATTCTCTTTCATAGTCTCTGTCATAAACTTCAAAAGAAAGAATGAGGATCCTGTCTACATTTCCCCAATCAGTTATTCATTCACAGCATGTGCAGGGCTCACATTTGCTACTTAGCTCTGCCTGACCTTTAGAAAGTGGTGAGACACCTTCTCGAATCACTGCACTCCACCTGGAGAGCTTCCCAGGACTTTGACTCAGCGAGGATGAAGTAACGGTGATATATTTCCCAGATTTGGAATGTGACCTGGAGGGGGAACTGGGTAGGTGATAGTGTGGCTGGGCCTCCGGCAGCAGGGTGGCGATGATGAGGGGAGAGCAGCAAGCAGAAGAACCAGGAGCAGGAGTAGGCCATCCGGCCCCTCGAGCCTGCCCCGCCATTCAATAAGATCATGGCTGACCTTTTCAACTCCACTTACCCGCCCGCTCACCATAACCCTTAATTCCTTTACTGTTCAAAAATATTCAATGAGGTAGCCTCAACTGCTTCACTGGGCAGGGAATTCCATAGGTTCACAACCCTTTGTGTGAAGAAATTCCTCCTCAACTCAGTCCTACATCTGATCCCCCTTATTTTGAGGCCATGCCCTCTAGTTTCATCCATCAGTGGAAACAACTTCTCTGCTTCTATCTTATATGTAACCTTCAGAATCTTACATGCTTCTATAAGGTCAGCTCCTGTACCCACCCACCAGGAGTTGTGCCCTTGGCAAGCTGATGGGCAGTGCCAGGTGCCATGAGATAGGACAGAAAGCAGCAAGGGCAGGTCCAGGGCTTGTGAGCGGCAGTGTGGCAGCAGCAAAGGCAATAAAGAAGGCGATGTTACTGACCGGGGATCACTGCCCGTATTGTCAGTTACTGCCGGGACTGCTGGGACTTTGGCCAAATCAGGGAGGCAGCCTGACACGGGTGGACACACCCACGGCACCGAACTTATATCTGGAGGGCAACCTCAGCAGAGCTTTCCCAGAGGGGAGTTACTCGATGCTAGACATCTGGATGATGTGCGGGCAGGCAGCCCACTTACTGGTATAGAGGAGCCTGAACGGTCACAGTGATGTAGGGTGGGATGGGGAATCCTGGAAAATGCACGTCAGGGATCCGATGGAGGCGCAGTTAGATCCAATGTGAGGAGACATAAGAAATAGGAGCAGGAGTAGGCCATCTAGCCCTTCGAGCCTGCCCCGCCATTCAATAAGATCATGGCTGATCTGAAGTGGATCAGTTCCACTTTCCCGCTTTCTCCCCATAACCCTTAATTCCCTTATCGATCAGAAATCTATCTACCCGTGACTTAAATATATTCAGCAAGGTAGCCTCCACCACTTCAATGGGCAGAGAATTCCAGAGACTCACTACCCTTTGAGTGAAGAAGTTCCTCCTCAACTCCGATCTAAACTGCACCCCCCCTTATCTTGAGGCTGTGCCCTGTAGTCCCGCTATCCTTTCTAAGCGGGAAGAATCTCTCTACCTCTACCCTATCCATCCCTTTCACTATCTTATACGTCTCTATAAGATCCCCCCTCATCCTTCTAAACTCCAACGAGTACAGACCCAGTCTATTCAATCTCTCCTCATAGTCCAACCCCCTCATCTCCGGTATCAGCCTAGTGAACCTCCTCTGCACTCCCTCCAAGGCCAATATATCCTTCCGCAAGTGCGGCGACCAAAACTGCACACAGTTTTGGTAATGTGAATGGGTATAGTATGACAATAATGTTTTTCTCTTTTCATTCACAGGTTTTAAGTCGGTCCACCTCGTGTCCAACGAGGGACATACAGGCGATGGGTCGTACTGGGGCTGCTCTTGGTTGTTCGAGATTGGCCTAGTGTTTCATGTCGTTAGTGTGTGCCTAAACTGGACAAGATACTGGGCAAGACGACAGTTCAGTGACTATCGCTGATTGCTGTGCAGACACATGGATTTGGGCCGGTGTCTGTGGGAGTTTGCGCATTCTCCCCGTGCTTGCGTGGGTTTTCTCCGGGTGCTCTGGTTTCCTCCCACACCCCAAAGATGTGCTGTTAGGCTGATTGGCAGGAATAAATTGTCCCTAAATCAGCTTCCCTCAATCTGGATGGCCATAAAACATTAGACAGGGGTCGTGGGTGGAGAGGGGGACTGGTGGTGTTGAGATGGCAGCGCCGACTCGTTGGGCCAAAGGGCCTGTTTCCCGGGCTGGTTTTGTTCTTTGTTCTTTGTACTCTATTGCGGTCTCACCAGTGCCCTGTACAGTTGCAGCAAGACCTCCCTACTTTTATATTCTATCCCAACTCCAGGAGACCAACTCCAGAGCAGGAAGGAAACACCGAGACGTCAGGCAGGGAGGTTAATCAATGCTGCCCTATCTAGGTCTCCATGCGGCCTTGCCAGCACAGAGCCTGGGTGCTATTGAATGTGCCACATTGCAGGAGCTGCCAAGATCACCGGGAGCCAATGCTGAATTTCATCGCAACTTGCACCATCTGCCCAGATCAGTGAAGAGAATCCCACCACCAATGTGGACTGAAATACATTCACTGTCATAGCTCCATTGAACCTGCTGATCACATGACTGCTCAGTACATTGTCTCCGTGTGATATGTCCATTTACCAGGAGAGGAACTCTCAAGCAGGGAGAGTGTAGCAGGTTTCTGGCAGCAGGTGGCGATGCTGGGGGAGAGCAGCAAGTGGTCAGCCTCTGTGGACTCCTTTCCTGCAGGGAGCAGTGTCTTTAGCGAGCTGAGTGGTTGGGCCAGATGTCATGAGATGATGGAGAAGGCAGCAAGATAAGCCTAAGACTTTTGAATGGTGATGTATCAGAAGCCACCAGGAAGGGGAATAGGAGGCTGAGTCAGGCTGACTGGGAATACCCCTGAGAGGTCCTCATGGAGAGAGAAAGGACTAGACTGGACTGCAGCCAAGCGCTGGAGAAGTAGATCATGTCTCATTAACTTGATTGAATTTTTTGAGGAGGTGACAAGAATGATTGACAAGGGAAGGGCTGTAGATGTTGCCTATATGGACTTTAATAAAACATTTGACAAGGCACTTCATGGCAGGCTGGTGCAAAAGGCTACATCACACGGGATCAGGGGTGAACTAGCTAGATGGATTCAGACCTGGATTGGCCATAGGAGTAGAGATGCTGGCGTTGGACTGGGGTAAACACAGTAAGAAAGGATGTCCCGAGGCATGGTACGTTGGGGAGACCATGCAGACGCTAAGACAACGGATGAATGAATATCGCTCGACAATCACCAGGTAAGACTATTTCCTACTTGTTGGTGAACACTTCAGCAGTCATGGGAATTCAGTCTCTGATCTTTGGGTAAGCATTCTCCAAGGCGGCCTTCATAACACATGATAGCGCACAGTTGCTGAGCAGAGACTGAAGTTCCACACACATGAGGACGGTCTCAACCGGGACCTTGGGTTCATGTCACACTATCTGTAATCCCCATGACTTGCCTGGGTTTGTAAAATCTCTCTTACTGTCCTGTCTGGAGACAATACACATCTCTTTAACCTATAGTAATGCTATCTCCACTCACACTGTCTGCATCTTTAAGACTTGAATAGCAGGTTAGCTGCAAAGTCTTGCATTCTAATCAGTATTCTATAAACCGTGTGTGCCTTTATACGCCCTTCTCTGATCAGAACCTCCCACACACCTGATGAAGGAACACCGTTTCCGAAAGCTTGTGGGTTTACTATCAAATAAACTGGTTGGACTTAAACCTGGCATTGAGAGAATTCTTACTATGTTTGGCCGTAGAAGACAGAGGGTAATGGCGGAAGGGCGTTTTTCTGAATGGAGATCTGTAACTAGCGATGTTCTGCAGGGATCAGTGCTGGGACCTCTGTCTGTAATATATATAAATGACTTGGAAGGAAACGTAGCTGCTCTGATTAGCAAGTTTGCGAATGATGCTAAGATTGCAGATAGTGATGAAGAGAATACAGCAGAATGTAGATAGGCTGCAAAATTGGACAGAGAAATGGCAGATGGAATTTAATCCAGACAAATGCGAGGTGATGCATTTTGGTAGATCCAGTTCAAGTGGGAGCTATAAAATAAATGGCAGAACCATCAGGAGCATAGACACAGAGAGAGATCTGGGAGTACAGGTCCTTAATAGTGGCAGCACAGTTGCAAAAGATGGTGAAGAAAGCATATGGCGTACTTGCCTTCATCAGACAGGGTAATGAGTATTTGTGTTGACAAATTATGTTACAGTTATATAAAAAGTTGGTTAGGCCACATTTGGAATACTGTGTCCAATTCTGTTTGCCGCACTACCAGAAGGACATGGAGGCTTTGGAGGGAGTATGGAAAAGGTTTACCAGGAGGGTGCCTGGTATGGAGGGTATTAGCTATGAGGAGAGATTGAATAAACTGGGATTGTTCTCCCTGGAAAGACGGAGGCTGAGGGGGTAACCTGATAGAAGTTTATAAAATTATGAGGGGCAGAGATAAGGTGAACAGTTTTCCCAGGGCAGAAATGACATCTACAAGGGGAAACAAGTTCAAGATAAAGAGGGAAAGGTTAAGTGGAGATGTGCAGGGGAAGGTTTTTAAACAGAGAGTGGTGGGAGCCTGGAATGCAGATCTTTGGAATTCTCTACCCCAGAGAGCTCAGTGATTCAAGGTGGAGTTTGATAGATTGTTAGATATTAAACGAATTGAGTGATATGTGACAGAGAGGAAAGGTAGAGTTGAGATAGAAATTCAGGTTGAATGATGGAGCAGGGTGAAGGCTGAATGGCCAACTGCCCACAACTACTTCTTATATTCTGCCGCAATCCTACACTTACTTCATAGAATTTCATACAATCCCTACAGTGCAGAAGGAGGCCATTCAGCCCATCGAGCCTGTACTGACAACAGTCCCACCCAAGCCCTATCCCCATAACCCCACATATTTTTCCCACTAATCCTCTAACCTATGCATCCTGGGACACTAAGGGGCAACGTAGCCTGGCCAGTCAATCTAACACACACATCTTTGGGCTGTTGGAAGAAAGCAGAGCACCCGAAGGATACCCACGCAGACACAGGGAGAATGTGCAAACTCCACACACAGACAGTGACCCAAGCCGGGAATCGAACCCTGGATCCTGGCGCTGTGAGGCAGCGGTGCTAACCACCATGCCGCCCACACATTTATCTAATCCACTCAGTAGGACAGAGGGACACCCTATTGTACACTATATATGATTTGACATTTCATTAACTGAAGCGTGAAATCAGATGGGGGTTTTAACACAGACAATAAACTCCTGTCCCTGTGATTTGGTTCTGGTTAGGGGCGGTCCCTCTCCCTGACCTACCCCTGCAATCGAAGCACTCAGCAGCTCAAGGAAGGACTCAGAAGGTCTCAGCGGGGGCGGACGATGTGAGTCCAGCTTCCAGTCCTGCCTTTAGCACCGGCGAGTCTGACTAATGCAACATTATCCATTAGAACACCCAGCAAGTCAGGCGGAAAATCAAATGAAGGTTGTTCTCTGAGTGAATGATCATGTCAGCTCCACTATATGCTTTTGGAAACGTTCAGACGTGATGCTTGTAATTGCTGCGGAAATGAGAGATGTAATACAGTGATCACAACCGATTTAAACACATTCAGGTTCCACAATCTGAAGGGTATTTCCCTCCACGAGGGAATTCTCAAGGAATCTGATGTATCCAGGCGACAAGAGTAGAGAGGAGCAGAGCTGGCTCCCATTTAACAAAAGGAAAAACCCTTCTCGCCACTCATTTGCAACTTGCCCAGTCTGCCTTCAGCCTATCGCCTTCTCGGCCCCCTAAAGTTTAAAATTTATTCATTAGAGCAGGCTTACATTAACACTGCAATGAAGTCACTGTGAAAATCCCCCAGTTGCCACACTCTGGCACCTGTTCGGGTACACTGAGGGAGAATTTAGCATGGTCAGCGCACCTAACCAGCACGTCTTTCGGACTGTGGGAGGAAACTGGAGCACCCAGAGGAAACCCATGCAGACACGGGGAGAATGTGTAGACTCCACACAGACAGTGACCCAAGTCGGGAATCGAACCCGGGTCCCTGGCGCTGTGAGGCCACTGAGTGCTAACCACTGTGCCACCATGCACAGATGTCTCCTGGTATGGCCAGACACCAGCAGAGTGATTTGTGTGCTTGCTCTCTCTAGAGCAAGTCTACAATCAGTCCACACACTGCTGATGAGAGCGCAGACCCGATGGGCAGGTCATGTCATCCATATGCCATGATCTTATTGAATGGTGGGGCAGGCTCGAAGGGCTAGATGGCCTACTCCTGCTCCTATTTCTTATGTTCGTATGTCAGGCGAGCGCATATCCAAGCACATCCTTTTTGGAGAACTCTCTGCTGGCAGACACTCGTGTGGAGGGCAGAAGAAACATTTCAAAGACACACTCAAGACCTCCCTGAAGCTGCTTGACTTAGACATGACCACCTGGGAAACGCTGGCAC
Source organism: Carcharhinus amblyrhynchos (assembly GCF_965287045.1). NCBI lineage: Eukaryota > Metazoa > Chordata > Chondrichthyes > Carcharhiniformes > Carcharhinidae > Carcharhinus > Carcharhinus amblyrhynchos. The sequence goes on from NC_137350.1 coordinate 5,682,155, forward strand.
AAAACCGCTCTACCTGGCACTGCCTCATCCACAAAGGCTGTCAAGCTCACAAAGCGAGGGGCATTGCTGAACAGAGTTTAAGTGCAAGCTGCACAAGTCCAGGGCCACCAGCGCCGTAACTACAGCGTCTGCACAAGTCTGTCCAATATGTGCCGGGACATTCCATGCCCGGATTGGCCCTGATCAGTCATCCTCGGACACACTGCAACCAGCCTCAAAATGACTAATGGTGTCGAGGTCCTCATCAATGACGATGGACGAACAACATTGAAATCTCCTGGGTATGGCCAGACACCAGCAGAGTGATTCGTGTGCTCTGTCCCAGCTCTCTAACCTCCAAGTCAGAAGATTGTGAGTTCAAGACGCACTCTAAAGTTTTTGAGTAGCGAATCCTGGCTCTCACTGCAGTGCAGTACTTAGTGAGTGCAGCACTGTCAGAGATGCCATCTTCCAGATGAGATGCTAAACTGAAGCCCCATCTACCCGTTTAGGTGGGCATAAAGGCTCCCACCGTGTTATTTTGAACAAGACAAGAGTGTTCTCGCCATTGTCCTGGCCAATATTTATTCCACAGTAAATAATTGAGACAAATGATCTTGTCTGTATCGTGTGAATCCAGCTGTAAAATATCTGCACATTTTGAACTTCCACTATTTCCGTTTTTTAATTATTTATAAAGAACAGTTTTCAGTCTAAAATGCATTAGAATCGTAGAATCTCTGCAGCGCAGAAAAAGACCATTCAGCCCATCTAGCTCACTCTGCCACACCGTGCTACCCCATGAATTATCTTGTCGTTGCTACATTGCTCTTTGAGGGAGTTTGCTTTAAGCAAATCGGTTGCCACATCGCGCACATCACACCAGCGATTACTTTTCAAAGGACTTCATGAGCTCTAACGTTCTTTGAGGTGCCCTGTGAAAGGCGCTACGTAAATTCAGTCTTTCTTTCTTGGAATGTTTTGAAGATTTGTTTTTAAAGATGAGCGGTGTGGAATAGTCCGTGTGATTTGGTACTCATCAAAATGACCTGATAAATAGGATTGTCCTCTTTGGTTTAACTGATACTTAACGTGTTTAAATAACCCTGATCATTATTTCATGCCTCCATTGACAATTTGTTAATTGTTTGTTTGCGGATAGCCCACTTTGTGTGTGGCCATCACTTTATTTCATTTCCATATGTACCTATCATCTCAGCAGCCAGGAAGTAAACTTCTCAACTATCTATGACCCCTGTATTAAGATGAGATGGTTTGATATCAGTATGTATGCTTTGTTTAAAATATAATTTTTAACTCCGTACCAGTTCTGTCCTCTCATTTTATGATAAGCTTTGTACATTAAGCTAATATTTTGGATTGTTAATAAAATCATTGGGTGGGATTTATCCCTCATTAGAGTAAGTGCACCACAGAAAGCATTCTTTCTGGTTGTATCACAGCTTGGTATGGCTCCTGCTCTGCCCAAGACTGCAAGGAACTACAAAACTAGCCTCCCATCCATTGATTCTGTCTGCACATCCTGCTGCCTCGGCAAAGCAGCCAGCATAATTAAGGACCCCACACGCCTTGGACGTTCTCTCTTCTACCTTCCCCCACTGGGAAACATAGAAAAACTACAGCACAATACAGGCCATTCAGCCCACAAAGTTGTGCCGTACATGTCCCTACCTTAGAGATTACTAGGCTTACCTATAACCCTCTATCTTACTAAATTCCATGCACTTATCTAAAAGTCTCTTAAAAGACCCTATTGAATCTGCAAAAAGATACAAAATTCTGAGGTGCCAAACCAACCGACTCAAGAACAGCTTCTCCCCATCAGACTTTTGAATGGACCTACCTTGCATTAAGTTGATCTTTCTCTACACCCTAGCTATGATTGTAACACTACATTCTGCAGTCTCTTGTTTCCTTCTAAAGGTACTGTGTGCTTTGTTCGTATAGCGCGCAAGCAACAATACTTTTCACTCTAGTATATGGGACAATAATAAGATCAGATCAAGTGCAGTTTTTTACATGGGAAAAGCAGCTTTCCCCCTTTGGACAGCAATGCTGGGATTTTATGCCTGATTGTCTCTTTAAAGATTCATCAACTGGAAACAGGTCATTTAGCCAGAGGATGGACTGTGATTCACCCGCTCTGTCATAACCCATACGGATCCTTACTCCAGGCGTCATCTTTACCCTGCATCCACACACACGCACATCTTCTGATGACTGCACCAGGGGAGATATGCCCCCCAGAAGCAGGAAGAGTACAGTTCCCCATGCTTAGTGGTGCCTCACTGGGTCACCTTCAAGTCCACGGTGATCCCTACCCTGGGGATGGCCATGGGAGGTGGAACAAGGTCAGCAACCTGACTCAGGAGAAGGTGTGTGTGACAGTGACCACCTCAGCCCACAGGAGAACAGCGAGATGGTGTCGCACACAATGGAATGATTTAATAATGAATTTTTTTGTCTCCACAGGCATTTAAGTCCAGCAAGGGGCATGCATGCGGCAGGTTGTAGTGGGCTGCTCTTGGACGTTGCTTCGGGAGTTGCCTATTGCTTCATGTCGTTAGTGTGCTTAAACTGGACCATCTCGAGGGCAACATGACAGCTCAGAGACTATCTCTGTTGCTGTGCGGACACATGGATTTGGGCCTGTGTCTGTGGGAGTTTGCACGTTCTCCCCGTGGTTGCGTGGGTTTCCTCCGGGTGCTCCGGTTTCCTCCCACATCCCAAAGATGTGCTTTTAGGCTGATTGATTGGGTAACAAATTGTCCCTAAATTGGACCTCCCTGATCCTCGCACATTAGGCCTAGACTAAAATCATGAATAGGTCACTGGGACAGTGGGACAGCGGTGCGGGCTCGTTGGGCCGAAGGGCCTGTTTCCCGTGCTGTGTTGTTCTTTGTTCTTTGATTTCATCCACACAGCCAGGGTGTGTCAACCTTCTCACCCCTCAACTCTCACTCTCTCAAACCCCTCATTAACTGGCAGGATAACTGTCCACAGGGATCTGCACACACATACTGCCAGCACAAGGAACATTTCCGCTTGAAATAACACTTCAAAGGCCAGTGTGCCTTCACCAATTTACAAATCCATTTATTTGCAAACTTATCGCCACTCTTAAGAGTGCTTCAGGTACACAGTCAGAATCCAGAGGCCTGGTAACGTTCCTCAATATATACACAGGTGAGATTCTCGGATTGGGCAAGCGATGATTTCCTCAATCAGGGAGCTCGTACTCCAAGTCGCTTGCCTCATGGGCCTCCTTGAGGTCATTACACCACTCACACTGCCACGCGCATTCTGACATCCCCTCCTGGATAAGTTGTCTCCTCACCTTATACATGGCTCCACTCAGTACCCACACAAGGGAGCTATCCTAATCATCCGCCTTCGCGTGCTTCCTGCTCTCACTCTCCGTCAATCTTCCTGCCAAGTAAGAGGGAGAGGTCCCAGGATGGAGGCCAGATGCCAATGGTCAGCTTCCTCGCCCAGTGCACCTGGTCAGAGAGGACTGGCACTGTGCCCGAGGTGATGGTGAGCTCAGCAGTACACACCCACATGAGGACTCTGCACCAGCTGATCCTTCAGGCAGTGAGAGTGTGGATGCGATGCTATATCCAGGGTGCTGCACTAATTATCTCTACACTATTTTACAGACACCAGAGCCAAGGCACACTGGGAACCAACCATTGATTTCCAAAGACGTGAGAGTTTTGAGGACTCATTTGTAGAAGATCTGTCACAACACTCACTCACTCACACCCTCCATGTTGTGTGCAACTATCTCGCCAGAGTGTGTGCCTCTTTCTCAATCCATTACCAACGCAGTGATGCCTTACCCTCAGTATAATGTGCACCTTTGCATCTCGACAACACACCATTGCAAGATTTACAATCTTTCTGTCCAGACCCAGAGGCAGTTTTTGCCCCCATCAGTCTTGTGGGTTGTTGGCTCAATGAGACTATATCCACTAAGCTGACCAGTAAGTGTGTGCCATCTCAGTGTGCCAGTCCTCTGTCCCTCATTGGCACAATTCTATCCTGGTGCTCAAAGCTACACTTTTGTGTCTTGGAATTGTCTGCAGGAGTGACCTGTCCTAGTCCCTCCATGCAGACGCTATAATTAAGAAAGCCCACCAACACCTCTACTTTCTCAGGAGACTAAGGAAATTCGGTATGCCCGCTACCACACTCAACAGCTTCTACAGATGTAGCATAGAAAGCATTCTTTCTGGTTGTATCACAGCTTGGTATGGGCTCCTGCTCTGCCCAAGACCGCAAGAAATGACAAAGGGCCGTGAATGTAGCCCAGTCCATCAGGCAAACCAGCCTCCCATCCATTGACTCTGTCTACACTCCCTGCTCCCTCGGAAAAGCAGCCAGCATAATCAAGGATCCCACACGCCCCGACATACGCTCTTCCACATTCTTCTATTGGGAAAAAAATACCAAAGTCTGAGGACATGTACCAACCAACCCAAGAGCAGCTCCTTCCCTGCTGTCATCAGACTTTTGAATGGATCTACCTCACATTAAGTTGATCTTTCTCTACACCCTAGCTATGACACTACATTCTACACCCTCTCCTTTCCTTCTCTATGATGGTATGTTTTGTCTGTAAAGCGTGCAAGAAACAATACTTTTCACTATATGTTAATACATGTGACAATAATAAATCAAATCAAAGGTATAGATATCAGAGGTGATGCTTGTGAATGGGGACAGGAATGGGGATGTATAAACACTGAAGGTATTGGTGTGTGTAAATACTGAAGATGTTGCTTCAATATTGGAACAGTAGATTCCCCATCCACCTGTAGGTGTCTCCCCTGACCAGCGCATTGCTCTATGTTCTGTAATCACCCTGGTATTCCAGCTTCATGAAGCTTCTTTAATATTAACCCCTCTACATACTGTTCCTATCTGAACCACCCACCTTTAATGTTGATACACCTGCTCAATACTGTCCCGACACCATCAGCTTTAACAATTACCGCCCCCCCCCCCATAGAATCATAGAAAACCTACAGTGCAGAGCAGGCCATCGGCTGGAACTCGCCCACCATGGAATCAGCGGGGCGAGGGTCCGATAACGGACATCTCCGTTGACGTCGGATGGAAATTTCTGGTCTCACCCAAGCAAGGCCGAAAAATCCTGCCCCACCGAGTCTGCACCAACTCTCTGACAGAGAATCATACCCAAGCCCCCTCCCCATATAACTCCTGGGTCAAAGGATATGGAGGGGGGAGATGGTTATCCATTTGGATGATCAGCTATGATCTACTGAATGGTGGGGCGGGCTCGAAGGGCCAAATGGCCTACTCCTGCTCCTATTTTCTGTGTTTGTGCGCCCAGCTCTGTGCGAGATAGTTTGGTGATAGTTTTGGGTCAGTATCAGATTGCCAGGCTCCTGTGTCACGTTGCCAGTGATGGAGTCAGAATGAGCACTCTTTCATTACTACAGTGTCTTGCTGCCAAGACTCCTACAAAGACTGCTGCTCTGGCTGATTTTAATCTGGTGCGGAGAGGTCAGTGTTGGACTGGGATAAACAGTCAGAAGTCTCACAACACCAGGTTATAGTCCAACAGGTTTATTTGTAGCAAACGCCACTAGCTTTGGGAACTGGCTGCTCCTTCGTCAGGTGGGCTGACCACATCATGCACAGGTCAAACACAGACTTTAGTCACGAGCAACAAGAAATAAGACCCCAATGTATAGAACAAGATGAAGACAAACTCCATTCAAACACATTCTCAGCTATGTGGAGGTCAAACTAGTATCGGGCAAACTTGGCATGAAACCAGTGCCCACCTACATCGTCCAGATGGGAGTTCATGATAACTTTTCAAACCACACTTTTTCTGCTGAATTTGAAAAATTTTCAGTTTTCTCTAGATTAATGAATCGCACCAAACTCACGCTGCGCCAGCCCAGAGAATGTGTAGCAGGATCTTTACTTTGTAGCTAACCCTATGATGTACCTGTCCTGGGAGTGTTTGATGGGGGACAGTGTAGAGAGACCTTTACTCAGTATCTAACCCCGTGCTGTACCTGTCCTGGGAGTGTTTGATGGGGGGACAGTGTAGAGGGAGCTTTACTCTGTATCTAACCCCGTGCTGTACCCGTCCTGGGAGTGTTTGATGGGGGACAGTGTAGAGGGAGCTTTACTCTGTATCTAACCCCGTGCTGTACCTGTCCTGGGAGTGTTTGATGGGGGGACAGTGTAGAGGGAGCTTTAATCTGTATCTAACCCCGTGCTGTACCTGTCCTGGGAGTGTTTGATGGGGGACAGTGTAGAGGGAGCTTTACTCTGTATCTAACCCCATGCTGTACCTGTCCTGGGAGTGTTTGATGGGGGACAGTGTAGAGGGAGCTTTACCCTGTATCTAACCCTGTGCTGTACCTGTCCTGGGAGGTATGTCAGACCTTGGTAACCTTGAGTTTGAAGAGTGTATTACCCATTAGTTTCCATGCATTAACCCCTGAGCGCCCACCAATTCTTTATTAAATTGCACCGCCCAATAGCTCCCCAGTAGCCATGCCTACCCCAGCACTGACATTTTAAATGACTGACGTGGAGAATAAAGGATATGATATTTTCCTGGACTGGTGTAACTAGAAGAATAATGTAACAATGTCACTTTTCGCAAAAAAAATGAATGTGAATGAGAAGGACAGTTTCAAATCTCTGATATTGACATCAAAATACAATAAATTCGCCCAGTTAGTAACTGGAGAATGAATTATTTCAGTTCAGGTAATTAAGAGGCGCTGTCTTTTCCTAGGAAGAGTCGAATTCTACGTTACGCAGCACCATCACCCCCGACCCCCCACTGCCCCTCCCGGCCTCATGTCCCCATGGTCAACCAGAGCTCCCACTTTTCCCCCCAAGCTGGAGCTGTGTTCATGTGCACACACAAACACACTGACTGTGTGGCAGCTCACACTCACTACACGTTCGTGCGTCAGCTTACACGTGTGCAAATGTGTGTGGGGAAAAGTGCAAACCCCCATAAGACCGTGAGATGTAGGAGCAGAATGAAGCCCATTGAGTGTTCTGCCATTCGATCGTGGCTGATATGTTTCTCAACCCCATTCTCCTATCTTTCTCCATAACATTTAATTCCCTCCAGCAATTAAGAACCTGTATATTTCTGTCTTAAATACACTCAAAAATCTGGCCTCCACAGCCTGTTGTGGCAATGAATTCCATACATTCCACTCCAGGCTGAAGAAATTCCTCCTCGCCTCGGTTCTAAAGCCTTTACTCTGAGGCTGTACGCTCAGATCCTAGTCCCTCCCACTAATGGAAACATCATCTTCACGTTCATTCGATCCAGGCCTTTCAGTAACGTCTAAGTTTCAGTGAAATCCCTCCCCCTCCCCATCAACAGCACAATGATTAAATTATTTAAGAATGGAACATGTATGATGTCCCCATTTGTGAAGAGGTTTAATGGGATAAGTGCAGAGGAGGACAGCACGGTGGCACAGTGGTGAGTGCTGCTGCCTCGCAGTGTCAGGGACCTGGGTTCAGTTCCCAGCTCGGGTCACTGTCTATGTGGGTTTTGAGGGGATTGAGCTATGAGGAGAGGCTGAATAAACTAGGCTTGTACTCGTTAGAGTTTAGAAGAATGAGGGGAGATCTCATTGAGACGTATAAGATGATGAATGGGATGGATAGGATAGAGGTGGAGAGACTCTTCCCGCTCAAAAAAGACAGTAGGACTAGGGGGCACAGCCTCAAGATAAAGGGGAGGCGGTTTAGAACGGAGTTGAGGAGGAACTTCTTCACTCAAAGGGTGGTGAATCTCTGGAATTCTCTGCCCATTGAAGTGGTGGAGGCTACCTCGCTGAATATATTTAAGTCACGGGTAGATAGGTTTCTGATAGACAGGGGAATTAAGGGTTATGGGGAGAAAGTAGGAAAGTGGAACTGATCCACTTCAGATCAGCCATGATCTTATTGAATGGCGGGGCAGGCTCGAAGGGCTAGATGGCCTACTCCTGCTCCTATTTCTTATGTTCTTATGTGATGAGACAGTCTGCTTGGATAAGAGATGAATAATGGGGTTCGCACTCAGTTTCTCAGCTCTCACAATGTGACCAGCATTGATTTGCTGATGAAATCTGTTGGATGCCTATTCACTACCTCATTTAAATATAACTAGTGAGTCCCAGATGCAATCATCTGGGCTCGCATCCCCTTACCTGCTCATCGGTCAAGCTCCACACTGGCAAGGCCCCCACCAACGGAAGCCTAATGTGATAGCCTCACCAGTGGGACCAAATGCCATTGATGCCCCCGGATGGTTCGGAACAAGGTTGGGCAGTGCCAAGGGGAGTGGGGCCTGGAGGGGCAAGACCATGATGGTGGGGATGTGGGGGGGCAGTTCCATAGGCGGGGGAGGAAAGGGAGGAACTCTGTATTCTGAGGGATATGGACAGCGATTGGGGGAGGGATGCAATTTCTGGGGTGGGGAGACTGGCGCAGTCAGTGATCAGCCGTAGTCCAATAGGGGTGGAAGTGGGCAGCATCAGATCTCCCAGTGTACAGAGCACCCACGCAATGGTGCCCTTAGATCTCAGAAGCCAACTTCACCAGCGAGCTGAGGCTCTGCCCCTCCCTATACTGGCGAGAATCACATTCTGGCTCTATTTTTAACTAAGTGCTGTAGGATTGTGACTGGAAGCTCATCCAAAGAATTGGTGGAATTGGCTACCGTTTTCATGCTTGTTTAGCACTTTGGTAAGATTGCCCCCCAGAAATCAATACTTTGCCTCAGTTTTCACGGTGGGGGTTGTGAGCACTATCCCAATAGTAACAGCAGACATTACAGAAAGGGAAGAACTTTCTACCATCATCATCTCTGGGAAATAGTACTGAGCAAACGATTGAGATTGAAGGAGGCAAGTCCCCAGGACCTGATGGCCTTTATCCTAGGGTCTTAAAGGAAATGCCTTTGGAGATAATGGATCCATTGGTTACAATAATCCAAAATTCCCTAGATCTAAGAATGGTTCTAGTGCATTGGAAAAAGAAAGTAATAACAGGACATTTAGAAAGTAAAAATGCAATCAGAGTCAGCATGGTTTTATGAAGGGTAAATCATGTTTGGCTAATTTGCTTGAGTTCTTCAAAAAATGTGACAAGCAAGGTGGATAATGGGGATCTGGTCGATGTGGTGTACCTGGGCTTCCGGAAGGTGTTTACTAAGGTGCCACACAAAAAGTTAATACATAAGGTTAATTGGAATTAGGGGTAATTTATTAGCTTGGAATGAGGATTGGCTTTGCAACAGAGTCGGGATAAATAGGTCTTGGTTGGTAAGGGCGCCACAGGGTTCAGTCTTCGGGCCTCAACTATTCACAATCTATATTAATGACTTGGATGCAGGGATAGTCAGTACCATAGCCAGATTTGAAGATAAAATCATAGAATCATTAAATCCTTTCCGTGCAGAAAGAGACCATTCAGCCCATCAAGCTTGCACCAATAACAATCCCACCAGAACCTATTCCTGTAATCCTACATATTTACAGCGCCAGGAACCTGGGTACAATTCCAGCCTTGGGTCACGGTCTGAGCGGATTTGCACATTCTCCCCATGTCTGCATGGGTTTCCTCCTGGTGCACCAGTTTCCCTTCTCAGCCCAACTCTGTGCTGGTTAGTTGGATTGGCCATTCTGAGTTGCCCTTTAGCGTCCCAAGATGTGTAGGTTGGGGGGATTATTGGGCTAAACGCATGGGATTAAGGGAATGGGATGAGCGGTGGGCCTGGCGAAGATGCCCTGTCGGAGAGTCGGTGCAGGCTAAATGGGCAGAACGGCCTCCCTCTGCACTGTAGGGATTCGACGATTGTATGGAGTCAATGAAGAGCCATAGAACACCAGTGTCTAGGGAAGGGTAATAAAAGCAACTTTTAAATCATCACCACACCCTGAGAGAATACCCAAGAAAATTAAAATCCAGACTAAGCGTGCAGTTGGTTAGACCCTCGGAGTAACAGGTCAGGGATGAATTCCTCCCATAGGTTAATGCAGTGGGGGTAACCTTTACCCAGGGAGGAAACGAGCTCTGATTTCTCTGTTCACTCAACCAGAAACATTCAGTCCTGTTGCAATCTACAAACACACACAGTGTTTGTGCTGGAGGGGATTTCTCCGCTAATTACAACCCAAAGCAGGAATCCGTGTGAAAGAAACCATCCATCCGTCTTCCTAGTGGATGGCCTATGAGTTTTAGTTCTCTTGTAAACACCAGTAACTCCTGCTATATATAAATCCCCTCGACGAGTGGTTTATTTCTTTTTCACTCTTCTTTGTAAACTGTTCCATCTTGGGCTTCCAAACTGAGACAAACTTCAAAGAAATGCAACGATCTCTGACCCTTCCAATCACTGTACACTCATCTGGTAACTGAAAAGTCCCGCATTGTGACCCAGCTCTTGAATGTCTCCCTGGTGTGTCTGGAATAGCAATTGATGCCTTTTCTTTATCCCTTTCTAAAGCGTCCCTGTGATTTATTTACTTCTATTCTCACACCCTTTGATCTGTGTGTAACCAGCGTTTGGGCCAAAGCTGGAGGCTGAATCCTTAATGAAGCTGGTGTGTGTTTTCTCCAATGAACTTGGTGAGGTAAATCAGGACTGAAAAACGTTTCTCCTTTCTGAGAGACTGGGAGAGAGGTAAACGGGACATCATCACTTTTTGCTGCCCCCCCACAATGGCTCCGTTATCCCCAGAAGCAGGAGGTGATGGTCATGTCATTCATCGGATTGTGGTGAATGTCAGGACAGAAGCAGCCATTCCGAAATTCCGCATCATTGGAAAAGCAAATTAATTCCCAAAGCCAGAGGGTGGGGTCGTAACACTGACTGGAAATCGGAACTAAAGAGTTTTTAGCGTCCAGTATTTCAACCCAACAATCATCTCCCTTTGTCGTTACGGAATCAGGATATAATAAAGCACATATATGGGCGACACGGTGGTTAGCACTCCTGCCTCGCATGCCGGAGACCCAGGTTCAATTCCCAGCTTGGGTCACTTTCTGTTGTGGGGTCTACACGTTCTCCCCGTGTCTGTGTGGGTTTCCTCCAGGTGCTCCGGTTTCCTCCCACACTCTAAAGTTAGTTGGATTGGCCATGCTAAATTGCCCCTTCGTATCGGGGGGGCTAGCTAGAGTAAATGGATGAGGTTATGGGGACAGGGCCTGGATGGGATTTAATGGGCCGAATGACCTCTTTCTGCAGCGTAGGATTCTATAATTCTAACTCTATAGCGGGCGGCCCAGTGGCACTGTGGTTACAGCGCCAGGGACCCGGTTTCAATTCCTAGCTTGGGTCACTATCTGTGCAGAGTCCGCACGCTCTCCCCATGCCTACATGGATTTGCTCCGGTTTCCTCCCACAAGACATGCTGGTTAGGTGAATTGGCCACGCTAAGTTCTCCCTCAGGGTACCCGAGCAGGCACCAGAGTGTGGCGACTAGGGGAATTTCACAGTAACTTCACGTAAGCCTACCTATGACACTAATAGAACATAGAACATTACAGTGCAGTACAGGCCTCGATGTTGCGCCGACCAGGGGAACCAATCTAATGACCCTCTAACCTAAACTATTCCAATGTTATCCATATGCCTATCCACTGACCATTTGAACGCCCTTAAAGTTGGCGAGTCCACAACTGCTGCAGGCAGGGCATTCCACGCCCTTACTACCCTCTGAGTAAAGAACTTAAACTGAGTAAATAAGCTTAAAACATACCTGGTGAGCAATTTCTGAAAAGCTAACAGCGTGCTGAATTTGGGACCCTTGGGACTTGCACTGGGCGGACCTAACTTCAACCCTGCTCACAGCTCCATTCCTGAGGCCAGATCTTTGTGGAATGGAGCCAAAGCCAGAGATCTTTGATATTGTGTGTGGATCTGATTCCCCCTCACATCTACCTGCACACCTTCCCAACTCTTACAGATATGGCAGAGGAGTGCTTGCGTGGGTTTTCTCCGGGTACTCCGGTTTCCTCCCACATCCCAAAGATGTGCTCTTAGGCTGATTGCTGTAAAAAAAAATTGTCCCTAAATTAGTCTCCCCTCAATCTGGTTTCCAAGGTGGAGTGCCATAAGCGTAGACAAGGGTCATGGGTGGAAGAGGGAACTCACAATGTTAAGATGGCGGCGCGGGCTCGTTGGGCCGAAGGGCCTGTTTCCCGTGCTGTGTTGTTCTTTGAGTTTGGATAATTGAACGCCTGACCTGATCAGCTCCGTTGTGGGGGTAGGCATTTCGTAACCGCCCCTGTAATTTAGGGGAGGCAGCGGCGTAGTGGTATTGTCACTGGAGTAGTAATCCCAGGGTAATGCTCTGGGGACCCGGGTTCTAATCCCACCATGGCAGATGGTGACATTTAAATTCAGTAAAAAATCTGGAATTAAAGAAGCCAAATGATGACCATGAAACCTTTGTCTACGCTACAAGAGGACACAGGTTTAAGGTGCTGGGGAGCAGGTACGGAGGAGATGTTAGGGGTAAGTTTTTCACTCAGAGGGTGGTGAGTGAATGGAATCGGCTGCCGTCGGTGGTGGTGGAGGCGAACTCGCTGGGGTCTTTTAAGAGACTTCTGGATGAGTATATGGGGTTTAATGGGATTGAGGGTTATAGATAGGCCTGGTAGGTATGGATATGATCGGCACAACTTGTGGGCCGAAGGGCCTGTTTGTGCTGTAGTGTTCTATGCCTATTGCTGTAAAATCATATCGGGATCACTAATGTCATTTCGGGAAGGAAATCCTTAACTGGTCTAGCCAACATGTGACTCCAGAACCACAGCAATGTGGTTGGCTCTTAAATGCCCTCAGGAATGGGCAATAAATATTGGCTGAATCAGTGATACTCACACCCCATAACTGAAGAAAAAATAATTATGCGAAGCTTGGTCATGACCGGGAATCATGAACCATAGTCTGGATGTGGAAACATTTGAAAGGTAACTTTCTTCTTTCATGCCCCCATGTCCCCTTCACGGCCCCCCTGCATCCTCCATGCCCACTCATCCAATATGCGCTAATGATCCAAGGAACCAAATCATAACAAAATCACGTCTTGAAATACATTTTAAAGGAACACCCATTCTGCGATCTGTGAAAACACTGCTGCTGTTACAACTCTCTAAAAATGCCAATCATTCAGAGCTATTACAGTATCTACGACAGAAATGTTACCTCACTTCACACTTCTCAATCTTAACCAAATAAACAAAGAAAGACAGGCATTGAAAGAAAGAGTTCAAGGAAAGAATAACTTCTGACGTCTGCTAAGTTAATCCACTCGAGCCTTGGAGCTCAGCCAAGCATTCATAATAAGGCCAACTGAAACAGAAGCAGCCTGGCCAACTGTTTATTGTTGATACAATTCATAGGTGGCCTCATTGTGAATGCTCAGCTGAGTTCAAATGTACTTATAGATTAGCCCCAGGGGTTTTCCTTTTCACTGGCAGAATGCCATAACCCTAACCCTTATCCAAACCAGCCCACCATGGTACTCATCTGCCCCTATTCTGCCTCTGATTTGCCTCCAGAGACAACAGGCCTAACCCCATCCCACTCTGCCTCCCCAGAATGAAAAACGGCGTGTAGCAACCTTTTTAAAGCAGACAGAGCTGCCAAGTTGGGAAATTTCCCAACTCAAGCTTCCCATCGCAATGATGAAAATCCTGTCCATCCACTGAAAGTGCTAGAAAACAGAGGGTGGCAGCAAAACCGATGGCCAGAGTCCAGGGCTGGTACCTGAGGAACAATGTTGAAGGCTAAAGCTTCAAGGAGCTTTAGAGGAAAGAAATTAGAGGCACTCGAAATGGCAGCTATGAAACATGACGGGCTGGGAATTTAAGGGAGAGTTGGAGTACTGGAAGGATTGTCTTAGAACCATACAACATATAAGGAGGTCTTTCAGCGCATCAGATCTATGTCAGCTCCCATATTCCTTCCTCAAGTAATGTCACGTGTGCTTTACCTGGAGATGGTCCTTGGTTCATTATCCGTTGCTTCTTTGTCCTGAGCTGTTTCCCTGGCTCTTGTTGTCAGTAATGTTTGCCACTACTCAGGGGCAGGGCGAGAAGGCAGATCCCAAATCTACCTCAGCTGGAATAGAAGTGGAACAGTGCTGTTGGTGTTATTTGGAACATGACTCTAGCCTGTTGAACTAATTGGACCACCGTCTTTTCACATAAACTTATAATAATCTCTTTCAAATACTTATCCAATTCCCTTTCAAAAGTTACAGCTTCCACCACTATCTCAGGAAGATCAACAAACTTACTGCATAACATCTCTGTTGAGGATGCTACTATTCATCATATTTACATAGGGAAGGCAATGGCTTATATCACTAAATCATAGAATCTACAGTGCAGAAGGAGGCCATTTGGCCCATCAAGCCTGCACCAACAACAACCCGACCCAGGTCCTATCCCCGTAACCCCACATATTTACCCTCCCAGTCCCCTGATACTAAGAGGCAATTTAGCATAGCCAGTCACCCTAACTCACACATCTTTGGACTGTGGGAGAAAACCGGAGCACCCAGAGGAAACCCATGCAGACATGGGGAGAACATGCAAATTCCACACAGACAGTGACCCAAGAATCAAACCCGGGTCCCTGGCCCTGTGAGGCGGCAGTGCTAACCACAGTGCCACCTAAACTATTAATATAAAAATTCACCTAATGTTCTGGGGACCTAGGTTCGAATCCCACCATGGCAGACGGTAGAATTTGAATTCAGTTTTTAAATATGTGGAATTAAGAATCTACTGATGAGCGTAAAACCTTTGTCAATTGTCAGAAAAACCCGTCTGGTTCACTAATGCCCTTTAGGGAAGGAAATCTGCCTTACCTGATCTGGCCTATATGTGACTCCAGAGCCACAGCGGTAGACAGAGGGGAACCGGTGGATGTGGTGTTTCTCGATTTTCAAAAGGCATTTGATAAGGTGCCCCACAAAAGGTTGCTTCAGAAGGTTAGGGGGCATGGAGTTGGGGGTAAGGTGTTAGCGTGGATAGAAGATTGGTTGCCTAATAGGGGGCAGAGAGCTGGTATCAATGGGTGCTGTTCTGATTGGCGGTTGGTAACTAGTGGAGTGCCGCAGAGATCGGTGCTGGGGCCTCCGATATTTACCATTTATATAGATGATCTGGAGGAGGGGGCTGAGTGTAGGGTGACGAAATTTGCTGATGACACGAAGATAAGTGGAAAAGCAAATTGTGCGGAGGGTGTGGAAAGTCTGCAGAGAGATCTAGATGGGCTGAGCGAGTGGGCGAGGACCTGGCAGATGGAGTACAATGTTAGCAAGTGTGAGGTTATCCACTTTGGCAGGAATAATAGTAGGAGGGAATAGGGGACTTCCACAGTAACTTCATTGCAGTGTTAATGTTGTAACTTAAGACATAAATAAACTTTAAAGTTACTGCATAGGGCACATCCTCAAAGTCAAGATCAGACAAACTGGAGCGTGGTCTCTTGTTCAATGTATCCCCTCGCACATCTCTGTATTAAATTTCATCTGCTGTGTATCTGCCTATTTCACCAGTCCTTTTGATCTCTTGGTAGTCTCTTATTATCTTCCATATTGTTCACCACACTTCTGAGTTTTTGTCACCTTTTATGTTCATTCCAGTAACTAATAAACATCAAAAAATGCAACACTCCTAATACCTGTCTCTGGGGAACGTTGTATATATCCCTCCAGTCAGGAAAACAAGCTTCTCTTAGCCAAACTCATATCCACACTGTCATTGTCCCTTTAATCCCATGGGCTTTATTCTTGCTAACCAACCTATAATGTGGTACTTTAGAAACGCATTTTGAAAATCCATGTAAACAATATCAATTAACCCTCTCCAACACTGCATCAAAGAACTCAACTCGATTACTGAAACGATTTTCCTTTAACAGCTCCATGCTGACTTTCAGATATATTTGCCCACACTTTTACAAGTGCCAATTAACTTTACCCACAAGACTATCTCCATAAGCAACCCCAGCACAGTGACTAACCTGCCATGGCCACGTTTACTCCTCTCCCTTTTTTAAAAACAATCGTGGAACATTCTCAAATCTCCGATTCACTGGCACAATTTCCAAGTCTAAGGAATATTTAGATATTTCCACATTCCCCCAGCAACCGAGGACACATCCCACCCTAACCAGGTGATACTTCTAGGTTATGTTAATCAAAAATCATACACTTTTTATTCCTCTTATTGCAATTTTTTTAGATATTCTCTCTGCTTTCTGTATTCATTTTGAATCTCGACTTTATTATAAATCTTACATTTGTCATAAATCTCCGTTATATTCTTTGGTTTAATCTCAATATCTTTAGTTCTCCGGGAAACTCTAGATGTGAAATTTCTTTAATTTCTCCTTCTTGGGAATATGTTTACTTTTTACTGAACCAATCTCCTCTTTCAAAGCCTCCATAAGACGGCACAGTGGTTAACACTGGTGCCTCATAGCACTGGGTTCGATTCCTGTCTTGGGTCATTGTCTGTGTGGAGTTTGCACATTCTCCCCGTATCTGCATTGGGGATTTTCCTCTGGGAGCTCAGGTTTCCTCCCACAGTCTGAAAGACGTGCTAGTTAGGTGCATTGTCCGTGCTAAATTCTCCGTCAGTGTACCTGAACAGGCACCCGAGTGTGGCGACTAGGGGATTTTCACAGTTACTTTAAGCCTACTTGTGACACTAATTCTGTTTTGCCTTTTCAATTTTTGATTCTGAAGCATATGGCCAAATCACTTAGAACATAAGAACATAAGAAATAGGAGCAGGAGTAGGCCATCTAGCCCTTCGAGCCTGCCCCGCCATTCAATAAGATCATGGCTGATCTGTTGTGGCTCAGTTCCACTTTCCCGCCCTCTCCCCATAACCCTTAATCCCCTCTCTTATCAAGAACCCATCAACCCGCTTCTTAAAAATATTTAGCGAGGCAGCCTCCACCACTTCAACGGGCAGAGAATTCCAGAGATTCACCACCCTTTGAGTGAAGAAGTTCCTCCTCAACTCCGTTCTAAACCGCCTCCCCTTTATCTTGAGGCTGTGCCCCCTAGTCCTACTGTCTTTTTTGAGCGGGAAGAGTCTCTCCACCTCTATCCTATCCATCCCATTCATCATCTTATACGTCTCAATGAGATCTCCCCTCATTCTTCTAAACTCTAACGAGTACAAGCCTAGTTTATTCAGCCTCTCCTCATAGCTCAATCCCCTCAACTCCGGTATCAGCCTAGTAAACCTCCTCTGCACTCCCTCCAAGGCCAAAATATCCTTGCGCAGGTGCGGCGCCCAAAACTGCACACAGTATTCCAGCTGCGGCCTCACCAATGCCCTATACAGCTGCAGCAAGACCTCCCTACTTTTATATTCAATCCCCCTCGCTATGAAGGCCAGCATCCCATTTGCCTTCCTGACCACCTGCTGCACCTGCAAGCTGGGTTTTTGCGACTCATGCACAAGGACCCCGAGGTCCCTCTGCACCGTCGCCTGCTGCAGTTTTTCGCCACGTAAGTAATAGTCCTTCCTACCATTCTTCCTACCAAAGTGGACCACCTCACACTTGCCAACATTAAATTCCATTTGCCATTTCCTGGCCCATTCGCCCAGCCTATCTAGATCCTTCTGCAGACTCTCCACACCCTCCGCACAATTTGCCTTTCCCCCAATCTTGGTGTCATCAGCAAATTTCGACACCCTGCACTCGGTTCCCTCCTCCAGATCATCTATATAAATGGTAAATAGCTGAGGCCCCAGCACCGACCCCTGGGGCACCCCACTAGTCACCAACCGCCAATCCGAATAGCACCCATTGACCCCCACTCTCTGCCTCCTATTTGACAACCAATCCTCTATCCACGCTAACACCCTACCCCCAACTCCATGTCCCCTGACCTTCTGCAATAACCTCTTGTGAGGTACCTTGTCAAACGCCTTCTGAAAATCCAGAAAGACCACATCCACCGGCTCTCCTCTATCCACTGCCCTAGACACATCCTCATAGAACTCCAGTAAATTTGTCAGACACGACTTCCCTTTAATGAAACCGTGTTGCGTCACTTCTTAACTCAATGAATTTAGTTCTCCAGTTAAGTATTCTTATGCTTTCTTTGTCTTTATCCTTTTGCCTTAATACACTAAAACTAAGATTGCTGTTACCCAAATGCTCCCCAACTTCAACATTGTGGTGATTGTTCTTTTGAGGGCAACACAGCAGAGTAAGGGTCTTCACCTGACAAAACAAATAAGCCTGTCGGACAATAACCTGGTGTTGTGTGACCTCTCATTATGATCGTGGCTGATCATCCAAACCAGGCAATACACAACAGCAAGTCACCCTATCGCATTTTTCCTGTTTCCTATTGCTCCTGAATATCTTGTACCCAGGGCTATTCATTTCCAGTCCCCTGCCCCTCTGACCCAGTTCATAGAAATAGAATCCCTACAGTGCAGAGGAGGCTATTTACCCCATTGTGTTTGAAACAGCCATCTGAAAGAGCACCCCACCTCAACCCAATCCACTGCCCTCACCCCTAACCCCATAACCCCCCACATTTATGATGGCCAATCTCAATAACCTGTACATCTTTGGACTGTGGGAGAAACCAGAGCATCGGAGGAAATCCACGCAGACACTGGGCAAATCTGAGAACTCCACGCAGTCACCCGAGGCTGGAATTGAACCTGGGTCCCTGAGGCTGTGAGGTAGCAGTGCTAACCACTGTGCCACCGTGCCACCTCCAGCTCTTTATTATTGCCACAGTGGTGGTTTATAACAACTTATACCTGCAATTCACAGCTTTATTTAAAATGCTAAGTGGATTCACATGCTCACACTCAACGTTAGCTTTGTTTTTTGATTTGATTTGATTTATTATTTTTATGTATTAGTATACAGTGAAAAGTATTGTTTCTTGTGCGCTATACAGACAAACCATACCGTTTATAGGAAGGGAAAGGAGAGAGTGCAGAATGTAGTGTTACAGTCATACTAAGGTGTAGAGAAAAATCAACTCAATGCGAGGTAGGTCCATGTCGTACTTACGTAAGGATATTTTGGCCTTGGAGGGAGTGCAGAGGAGGTTTACTAGGCTGATGCCGGAGTTGAGGGGGTTGAGCTATGAGGAGAGGCTGAATAAACTAGGCGTGTACTCGTTAGAGTTTAGAAGAATGAGGGGAGATCTCATTGAGACGTATAAGATGATGAATGGGATGGATAGGATAGAGGTGGAGAGACTCTTCCCGCTCAGAAAGGACAGTAGGACTAGGGGGCACAGCCTCAAGATAAAGGGGGGGCGGTTTAGAACAGAGTTGAGGAGGAACTTCTTCACTCAAAGGGTGGTGAATCTCTGGAATTCTCTGCCCGTTGAAGTGGTGGAGGCTGCCTCGCTAAATATTTTTAAGACGCGGGTTGATGGGTTTTTGATAAGAGAGGGGATTAAGGGTTATGGGGAGAGGGGGGGAATGTGGAACTGAGCCACGACAGATCAGCCATGATCTTATTGAATGGCAGGGCAGGCTCAAAGGGCTAGTTGGCCTACTCCTGCTCCTATTTCTTATGTTCTTATGTTCTTATGGTGGCAGCAGGGAAGAAACTGTTCTTGAGTTGGTTGGGATGTGACCTCAGACTTTTGTATCTTGGAAGAAAGTGGAAGGGTGAATGTTTGGGGTGCGTGGGATCCTTAATTATGCTGGCTGCTTTGCCAAGGCAGCGGGAAGTGTAGACGGAATCAATGGATGGGAGGCTGATTTGCGTAATGGATTGGGTTACATTCATGACTTTTTGTAGCTTCTGGCAGAATTGCTGACTCTATGTTTGGAAGATGCCAGTCCTCCATTCTAAACACCATACACCTAGCCCTTTTCCCTTTTTGTGGGGCAGCACGGTGGCACAGTGGTTAGCATTCTGCTTCACGGCGCCAGGGACCCGGGTTCAATTCCCGGCTTGGGGCAGTGTCTGTGTGAAGATTGCACATTCTCCCCATGTCTGCGTGGGTTTCTTCCCACGTTCTGAAAGAGGTTCTGATGAGGTGCATTGACCCAAACAGGTGCCGGAATGTGGCGACTAGGGGAATTTCACAGTAACTTCATTGCAGTGTTAATGTAAGCCTTATTTGTGGCTGATAAATAAACTTTAACTTTACCTTTGAGGTAACAGTGGGAATCCAAGGTTCCAGAAAGTATGGCCAAAACTGGGGAATACACAAACAGTGTTGTTACGTGGTCAGGGCTGAGTACCTCTAGTTCCAGGTTCCTGGGCATGCCCGGACTTGCCCTTTCTTGCCTGTGATGTGTGTTTATGTTTCAGCTTCTGTCTGAATCCCCATCAGGCCTTGTTGTAGAGGCTGTAGGCAGCTGCTTTAGTTTGTTCAGTTCTATATCTGGCCTGGCTACTCAGGCTTGGCCACACTACCAATCTTGAACTCGAGATTCACAGGCCTCACCTAGAGTACTCACCCTTTTTTTTCCCCCCAATTCTGTTACTTTTCTGCATTACTTTATCCTCCTTCCATGTCTTGTTATCATTCACATTTTGCAGCTCCCTGGCTTTGATGTAGTTTGCATCCTGTCAAACAATTCACAGGGCTTTGGATTGTCACCAAAATTCATAACCGATCAAAGTCTTCCTGACAAAGAGTGATGGGTTAATTTACCACAACCCTAGGTTGTTGGTCAATATAACCCTTTCCCGTCACCCCAGTTTTGCTGCTATCTTTAATTCACGACATCTAATACCCACCAACCTCCCTGTGAAAGTCCAACAGTCTACACGCCATTGCGTTTAAACCTTGGCAAAACCCCAACACCGCTCCAACACCCCCCCCGCAACCCTGTCCACCACCCACACTGATCCCCCAGGCTCCTCAATTTACAATATTGTTAAAATGAAGCAACACGACCTCCTTATATCTAAGGGAGAGTTAATGATATCAGCTATAACTGCAAAGTTCCAGATCACAAATATCATTAAGGAATGATTGAACAGGGAAATCAGTAACATCGGATTAATAATTCCATCCCAGTTCAATACAGGGGCTGCCTGTGATCAGCCCTCAGCAATGGTAATCCAGCTGATGTCCTGGATAATGGGATCGTTCCTCCAATAAGACGTAGGTCTCTCAGGAATGGAGTTGCTCCAGGATTGCCCTGGAGTCTCCAGAAGTTGAAGATCAACGCTTTGATTATAAAATTTTCCCCATTGTTTTCCAATACATTTATGGCCTTGTTCCTATCTGCAATCTCCTCCAGCCTCCCCTCCCACCCTCTGTATCTCTGCTCTCCTCTAATCCTGACCTCTTGTGCAATCCCAATGTCAATCCATCATTGGCAGCTATGTCTGGAATCTATGCACCTCACTTTAAGTCACTCTTTAAAATCTACCCCTTTGAACGACCTTTGGATTGTCTAATCCAATGGGCAGAATTTTCCGGCTGCGCTGTTCCCAAGGCCGGAAAATCCTGCCCGAGGTCGACACTGACCTGTATACGCTCTGTGTCCTGCCCGCTATGATTCCCATGGCAAGCGGCAGGGGATAATTCCACCCAAGTTAATGACTCGGTGTCATTCTGTGACCAGAATTTTACCTGCACACCCGCCCCAATTATGGGAGTGAGCGAGGTTCGAAGAACAGTATTCTCTGTTGGCCTTGGGCAGGATTGTACGGATCTCGGGGACGACATGCCAGTAAATTCCACCTTGTGTTTTACAAAGCTCTGGTCAAGTGTTTTGAGATGTTTCATTTGGCGCTTTATGCACCTTTAACAAAATGAGCATTAAAGAGAAAGATAAGTTGTTGCTGCTGTTAGTTAATGTCCTGGATACTGTTGCAAGCAACATCAAAAGGGAAAAGATATAGAACATAGAACATTACAGCGCAGAACAGGCCCTTCGGCCCACGATGTTGCGCCGACCAGTTATGTTTTGCTTTGTATTATTTGACTACATTTTATTGTTATAAAAACATTGGACATGAATCCAAAGCTGTTTGACTGGTTGGGGTGGTTGGAAATGGAAGGTGTTATGTACGGGTGGGGAGAGATGGTGAAGGGATCATTTTCCTCTATTCCCTCACCTCTCAGTGGTTCACAATAAAATGTATACT
This sequence comes from Carcharhinus amblyrhynchos, assembly GCF_965287045.1. Lineage (NCBI taxonomy): Eukaryota > Metazoa > Chordata > Chondrichthyes > Carcharhiniformes > Carcharhinidae > Carcharhinus > Carcharhinus amblyrhynchos. The sequence continues at coordinate 5,704,305 of NC_137350.1, forward strand.
TTCAGAGTGGGTATTTTTAAATCCCTTTTGAGCTGTTCTGACTTAGCGTGGCAACAGACCCTTCGCCCAACTTGCCCATGCTGCCCTTTTTTATTAGCCACTAAGCTAGTCCCAGTTGCCCGCGTTTGGCCCATATCCCTCTATACCCATGTAACTGTTTAAATGTGTTTTGAAAGACAAAATTGTACCCGCCTCTACTACTATCTCTGGCAGCTCGTTCCAGACACTCAGCACCCTCTGTGTGAAAAAACTGCCCCTCTGGACCCTTTTGTATCTCTCCCCTCTCACCTTAAACCTATGCCTTCCAGTTTTAGACTCCCCTACCTTTGGGAAAAGGTGTTGACTATCTAGCTGACCTGTGCCCCTCATTATTTTATTAGACCGCTTTAAGATCACCCCTAAGTCTCCTATGCTCCAGGGAAAAAACTCCCAGTCTATCCAGTCTCTCCTTATAACTCAAACCATCAAGCCCCGGGAACATCCTACTGCTTTCTTGCATCTTTGTAGAAACTTGATGTTTGTGTCAATATGCGCGATCTTCTTGGAGATCCTCTCCACTTGGAGCCAACGGTTTGCGGTATCGATGGTAGTCGTGATGCGGAGATGCCAGTGTTGGACTGGGCTAGAAAGTTAGTGGCTAGTGGTTCGAAAGCTAGTGGCTTTTGCTACCAAATAAACCTGTTGGACTTTAACTTGGTGTCGTGAGATTTCTTACTGTGTTTACCCCAGTCAAATGCTAGCATCTCCACATCAATTTTGATCTCTCAGACACTGAGTGCAATTGTCCTTAAAATAAAATGACTAAGTGTCAACTCTTGTGCGAAACCCACTGGATTGGTGTGATTCCCATTGGGTTAGTTGGTGTGATCCAAATTGCAATCCTCCCCGATTTAGTCATTATTTTGGACGGGGGCGATTTGCTCTGTCATTATTAAGGACCAGGCTTAAAAACAAGAGCACCAAAAGAGAAAATGCTGGAAAATCTCAGCAGGTCTGACAGCATCTGTAAGGAGAGAAAAGAGCTGACGTTTGGAGTCCAGGTGACCCTTTGTCAAAACTAAAAGGCATAGAAAGCGGGGGATATTTATACTGCAGGGCGAGGGAATGATAGATGAATCATAGCCACAGGGGAAAAGATTGCTATTGGCTGTCTATAAAGAGAATAGAATGTGTGAATGGCCAAATGGCAGAGGAGCTGTGAGTTGTGACAGTTGGAGATGTTGGAGGAGGGGGGATGAGATAGGACGGAGGTAAAATGTAGAAAAGGGGAAGCGGGGTGGAGAAAAGGTAAGGGAAGGGAAACAAAATAGGGGGAAAGAGTGGGGGGGAAGAAAAATGCAGATAGACAATAAAGAAATAAATGAAAGAGAACTGTAAAAAGTTAAATTAAAAATTAGATCAGGGCACCTTTTTTAAAGGGTGGACCAATCTCAGATTGACCCCTCCATTGCTGGCATCATCGGACCCCCTCCCCCACATGTGTACAAACCTCCGCTATTGGCCCATCCCCTTCAGCCCCCACCCACTTCAGACCTGGCCTCTGGCAGTGCCAACCCGGCAGCTCCCCCTAGCACCCTGGCACTGTCAGGTTGGCACTTCCAGGGTGCCACTGGGCACTGCCAGGGCACTGTCCACTCATCTTCCTAATCACCCAGGGACTTCAATGACCTCCAAGCCCCCCCAGCATGGTCATCACGTCTGGGGGGGTGAATTTCCCAGCAGGCGGACCATGGAAAGGTCCGTTGATCTCGGGTGGGATTTTCCGGTTTTGGGATGAGTGTGGCCGGAAAATCCCGTGCCTGGTCTCTATTTCTTGGACCAGGAGTGATTCCCGTCAGCTTCGCATCACACCAGCTAATGGGAGAATGTGGCTTCAAGCGCCGATTTTGAATATTTAAATTACTAATTATGTATGCGAGGGTGTGACCCAGATTACATCACCGATTGAGGGTAAGGAGAATCTCAAAACGAGATCTCCCTGTCGCAAATCCCATCTTGGCCCCTTTGGCAAGAGTCTATGGTCTGTGGGGTTTGCGAACTGGGTCAGAGGATCTGAGTCTGGAGTGCGTTAGCTATGATCAGAGAAGGGTGTATAAAGTCATATAAAGGTGTGTGCTCAGAATCTTCCACACACCTGACATAGGAACACCCTTCCTGAAAGCTTGTGGGTTTACTATCAGATAAACTAGTTGGACTTTAACCTGGTGTTGTGAGACTTTTTACTGTGTTTACCCCAGTCCAACACCGGCATCTCCACTTCTGTGATCGAGCCAGTTCTGTATTCATCTCGACAGCTCACCTCAGATCCCATGTGACTTCTGTACCCGTCTGCCATGAGGGATCTTGTCAGAGGCCTTATTGAAGTCCACATAGACAAAGAACAACACAGCACGGGAAACAGGGCCAACGAGCCCGTGCCACCATCTTAACAATGTGTTTTTCCTCCTCCACCCTTGACCCATGTCTATGCTTATGGTACCCCCCCTTGGAAACCAGATTAAGGGGAGAATAATTTAGGGACAATTTGTTACACCAATCAGCCTAAGAGCACATAGACAACATCCACTGCCCTACCCTCATCAATCATCTTCATCATTTCCTCAAAAAACTTGATCAAATTAGTGAGACACGACCTCCTCTTCACAAACCATGTTGCCTCTTGCTAAGATGTCCACATATTTCCAAGCAGGAGTAAATTCTGTCTTGAAGAATCCTCTCCAATTAATTTCCCTACCACTGACGTAGGGCTCACCGGCCTGTAATTACCTGGATTATCCTTGCTACCCTTCTTAAGCAAAGGAACAACATCGGCCATTCTCCAATCCTCTGGGACCTCCCCTGTAGACAGTGAAGCTATAAAGATTTCTCTCAAGGCCCCAGCAATTTCCTCCCTTGCCCCTCAGTATTTTGGGATATATCCCATCTGGCCCTGGGGACTTGTCTACCTTACTGTTTCTCAAGAACCCCAATACCACCTCCTCCTTAATCTTAACATGACGTAAACTATCTCCACAGACTCGTCATCCACTAAGTCCTTCTCTTTGGTGAATACTGACACAAAGTACTCATTTCACACCTCGTATTAAAGAAAAGTAGATTTCTATTTCACTGACCTGCAGCATTAAGGGTATGCTGCTTCAGACTGGGCTTATCCAACAGAGGATCTCCGGTGGGATTCTCCCAGTAAAGCGCCAAATTTGTGTAAAAACTGGAGTAAATCCCACTGTTTTTTTTCCAGCAGGTTTTCCAAAATGTATCATCCACACTCTGTGCACTGCATAGTGTCCTAGTATGAATCACGATAAAAATCCGGGGACGGGGCCTATTCCCGCTGGAAAGGCTGGCAGCAAGCTGCTGAGTGGGCCATTGCGCACGGGCCGATCTATCAGTGCGGAGATTGGTGCACGTGCAGTGGCCCCACACTGCCGGCCTCCCAATGGCTGGCCAGCCCCGTAACCCCCACATCGCTGCTCTTCTGATTCCCCCATGGCCCGATCGCTGGCCTCTTGGATGTGTCCGGGCCAGCCCCGACACCCTCCAGCTCCTCACCACCCCCCCCCCCCCCCCCCCCCCAGCCTGCCTCGATCTCGCCTCCCCCCCGCCAATGGGCGGTCCCAAGCCCCCTCCCCCACCCTGATGGTCAATTGCTGGCCTCCCTTGCTCTGTTACTGACGTCAAATTCAATGCGACACCCCCACCAATTGCCTTCCCAGTAGGGCTCACATCCCCTTTAGGCTCTGTCCCCCCCCCCCCCCCCCCCCCACCCCCGGCACCCTCCCCTTGGTACTACCCAATGCCCGGTGAGCAGTTCCAAAGTGCCCCCTGAGCATTGCCACTCTGCCCCTTGGGCATTGCCAGTGTGCCAGGTTGGCACTTCCAAGTTGACATTGCTCAGGGGCCAACACCCCACCCCCCCCACCCCCCTTATCCCTGACCCTCTGGTGACCATGATGTGGAGGTGCCAGCGTTGGAACAAAGAGCAACACAGCACGGGAAACAGGCCCTTTGGCCCAACGAGCCTGCGCCGCCATTTTAACATTATGAGTGCTCTGCTCTACCCATGACCTTTGTCTACGCCTATTGGGGAAGATTGAGGGAAGACCAACTTAGGGACAATTTGTTACACCAATCAGCCTAAGAGCACGTTTTTGGGGATGTGGGAGGAAACCGGAGCACCTGGAGAAAACCCACGCAAGCATGGGGAGAATGTGCAAACTCCCACAGACACCGGCCCAAATCCATGTATCTGCACAGCAAACAGCGATAGTCACTGAGCTGTCGTGTTGCCCGTCAGTTGGTCCAGTTTAAGCGTACACTAACAACGTGAAGCACTAGGCAACTCCTAAAGCAACATCCAAGAGCAGCCCTCGTACAACCCACCGCATGTTAGCCAACAAGGCGGACTGAATCGCCTGTGGATGTAAAAGAAAAGACATCAATAAACTGGGGTAAATGGACTGGAGTAAACACAGTAAAAAGTCTCACAACACCAGGTTAAAATCCAACGGGTTTATTGTTCCCCCTTCAATCCAAAACGGTCAGGCCTCCAGCTCCCTACGAGTGAGGAACCGCTGTGATTCCCACTGGAGTGAAACACTCCTGGTGTCAGGGAGCGGGGGAGAAGATAGCCAGCCCGGAGACTTCAGAGCAGGCCTGCAAATGAGGTACAGAAGAGGATTAGCGTAATTTATCCAGCTCCGCACCGATTTCTGGCATGGAGATGATGACGCTGGAAATCCAGTGGTCGGAGGGATATAGAGGCCGCGACACAGCCCCCACTGATATCTCCCATCCCCTTGCGCTGCTGGAGCAGCACAGACTGGGAGAATCGCCCCCTCTCCTAGTTTTTCTCCATCTACACGAGTGCAGTGCCAGCAACACTCAAAAGAAGGGGCACCTCATTCACCATCTACATTCACTCCCTCCACCACAGTGGCAGCCGTGTGTACCATGCACTGCAGAGACTCGCCAAGGCTCTAACAGCATCGTCCAAACCCACAATCTCTACCACCTAGAGAGAGACAAGGGAACGCTGCCACCTTCTAATTCTGTTCCAAGCCACTCACCATCCTAACTTGGAATTTATCACCATTCCTTCATTGGGTAAGAATCCTGGAATTCTCTCCCTAACAGCACTGTGGGTGCACCTACACAGTAAGAAGTCTCACAGCGCCAGGTTAAAGTCCAACAGGTTTATTTGGTAGTAAACGCCACTAGCTTTCGGGGTTTGCCCCTTCGTCCGGTGAGTGGGGAGTTCTGATCACAAACAGGGCATATAAAGGCACACACAGTTTACAGAATACTGATTAGAATGTGAGTCTTTACAGCTAATCAAGTCTTAAAGGTGCTGACAATGTGAGTGGAGATAGCTTTAAGCATAGGTTAAAGAGATGTGTATTGTCTCCAGACAGGACAGTGAGTCGCAAGCCTAGGTAAGAGATGGGGGTTACAGATAGTGCACCTATCATGTACCTACACCATATGGACTGCAGCGGTTCAAGAAAGCAGCTCAACACCATCCTCTGAAGGCAATTAGGGAATGGTCAATAAATGCCAATGCTGCTCATATCCTGTGAATTAATAAGAAAACATCAAACATCTCAATTGGATCTCCCTGTACCTTAGAGGCCTTTGAGCTTTTCTAATCAGACACTCAGAAGGGCGGCACAGTAGCACAGTGGTTAGATCTGCTGCTTCACATCTCCAGGGACCTGGGTTCGATTCCTGGCTCGGGTCACTGCCTGTGTGGAGTTTGCACATTCTCCTCGTGTCTGTGTGGGTTTCCTCCGGGTGCTCCGGTTTCCTCCCACAGTCCAAAGATATGCAGGTTAGATTGATTGGCCATGCTAAAATTGCCCCTTAATGTCTTGGGATGTGTAGATTAGAGGGATTAGCGGGTAAACGTGTAGAGATATGGGGATAGGGCCTGGGTGGGATTGTGTTTGGTGCAGACTCGAAGGACCTGTTTCTGCATTGTAGGGTTCTATGTTCTATGTTGTATAAACTTCTAGACATTTTAGCCTTTCCTTGTGACTATCTTGGAAGACTCCTAGTTTTGGAAAGAAGCAAAGTGCTCCCAAAGCATTGTTCGGGCATGTGGAACCGAGCTGTGAGAAAGGGCATTGCCTGACTAGGAGGCAGGCGACAGTGTAAAGGGACAGCTTGTTCCAATCCATAAGCAGCCCAGCCTGTTTGAAAGGCTAAGGTTCCACACAGCCCAGTCCGACTCCGCTTTTCATAGCGGGGGGGATTTGGATGTGAAGTGGGGACAACGGGAATTAATAAAGCAGTGGCTTGTGTGTGGGATGTTTTTTTTCACCCAACCCTTGGAGACGAGGTCCCACACTGTCATTCAGCTGAATAACTCACAGCAGACAGGACATTAGTCATTGGCTGCCATTGCGAGTTCAGGGACAATGCAGTTTTATCACATGAAAGCCTAGCTTTATGTATACAGCAATGTCAGCGACTCCCAGTCTGAATCAACAGCCACAGACTGGCTGAAGGTGCCACTGGTCTGTAATCCCCAGTTTCAATCACATTCCTAACTCGTGTATTCATTTGCAGAATAGTGCGGGGCTCAGCAGAATTACCTCTTTAAATCCTGCTATTTACAGCACCTTCACGCCGAATACAACCCACAACACACATGCTGAGTGGCTAATCCTGCTCACTGTCACTGGAACACAGTGAGGAGCGGAGAGGGAAAGGAATGGTTTGAATGGTCAAACCCAAACGAATGTCCATTCTCCTCACATTCAACCAGTCACGTCCCAATCTGTCCTGACTGAACACTCGGGGAGGCACGGTGGTTAGCGTTGCTGCCTCACAGCGCCAGGGGCCCGGGTTCGATTCAGGCCTCGGGTCTGTGTGGAGCCTGCACACTCTCCCCGTGTCTGCGTGGGTTTCCTCCGGGTGCTCCAGTTTCCTCCCACAGCCCAAAGATGTGTAGGTTTGGTCAATTGGCCATGCTAAATTGTCCCTTAGTGTCAGGGGGATTGGTAGTGTAAATATGTGGGGTTACGGGAATAAGTCCCGGGTGGGATTGTGGTCAGTGCAGACTTGATGGGCCAAAGGGCCTCCTTCCTCAATGTAGGGATTCTATGAACTCCTGCTGTGTGATCATCAGAGCCTAGTTTGCACAAACTATTTTAGGCAGTGGTATATTCCAGATTGCTGCTGACAGCGGTTAAATAACTCCTACAATCCATGGACTATCACTTAAAGTGGGTGCCAGTGTAAACACGAGATGGCAGCCAGGCAGCCCAAAGCAATAACATGGATGGGGGAAAGAAAGGGGAGAAAGCAGAAGGGAAGTGAGTTAATCAGTTAACTTGATCTTCAATATTGAGGTTCATGTCCAGTCCAGATCACCCTAGTAATCGAATTCTCCCTCTGGGTAAGTTTATTCATCTCTTTCCGGAAGAGACAAAGAATAAACATCCTCAATATGGTACAATTAACAACCTGAACCAATCATAAAGGGAGCTTTACTCTGTATCTAACCCCGTGCTGTACCTGTCCTGGGAGTGTTTGATGGGGACAGTGTAGAGGGAGCTTTACTCTGTATCTAACCCCGTGCTGTACCTGTCCTGGGAGTGTTTGATGGGGGACAGTGTAGAGGGAGCTTTACTCTGTATCTAACCCCGTGCTGTACCTGTCCTGGGAGTGTTTGATGGGGTCAGTGTAGAGGGAGCTTTACTCTGTATCTAACCCTGTGCTGTACCTGTCCTGGGAGTGTTTGATGGGGACAGTGTAGAGGGAGCTTTACTCTGTATCTAACCCCGTGCTGTACCTGTCCTGGGAGTGTTTGATGGGGGACAGTGTAGAGGGAGCTTTACTCTGTATCTAACCCCGTGCTGTACCTGTCCTGGGAGTGTTTGATGGGGTCAGTGTAGAGGGAGCTTTACTCTGTATCTAACCCCGTGCTGTACCTGTCCTGGGAGTGTTTGATGGGGTCAGTGTAGAGGGAGCTTTACTCTGTATCTAACCCCGTGCTGTACCTGTCCTGGGAGTGTTTGATGGGGTCAGTGTAGAGGGAGCTTTACTCTGTATCTAACCCCGTGCTGTACCTGTCCTGGGAGTGTTTGATGGGGTCAGTGTAGAGGGAGCTTTACTCTGTATCTAACCCCGTGCTGTACCTGTCCTGGGAGTGTTTGATGGGGACAGTGTAGAGGGAGCTTTACTCTGTATCTAACCCCGTGCTGTACCTGTCCTGGGAGTATTTGATGGGGACAGTGTAGAGGGAGCTTTACTCTGTATCTAACCCCGTGCTGTACCTGTCCTGGGAGTGTTTGATGGGGGACAGTGTAGAGGGAGCTTTACTCTGTATCTAACCCCGTGCTGTACCTGTCCTGGGAGTGTTTGATGGAGGACAGTGTAGATGGAGTGTTACTCTGTATCTAACCCCGTGCTGTACTTGCCCTGAGAGTGTTTGATGGGGACAATGTAGACAGAGGTTTTCTCTGTACGTAACCCCGTGCTATACTTCATAGAATTCATAGAAACCCTAAAGTACAGAAAGAGGCCATTCAGCCCATGAAGTCTGCGCCGACCACCCAGGCCCTACCCCACATATTTTACCCACTAATCCCTCTAACCTACACATCTCGGGACACTAAGGGGCAATTTTAGCACGGCCAATCAACCTGACCTGCACATCTTTGGACTGTTGGAGGAAACCAAAGCACCCGTATAAAACCACGCAGACACGAGGAGAATGTGCAAACTCCACACAGACAGTGACCCGAGCCAGGAATTGAACCCAGGTCCCTGGAGCTGTGAAGCAGCAGTGCTAACCACTGTGCTACCATGCCACCCGGGGACAGTGTAGAGGGAGCTTTACTCTGTATCTAATCCCATGCTGTACCTGTCCTGGGAGTGTTTGATACAGACAGTGTAGAGGGAGTTTTACTCTGGATCTAGCCCTGTGCCGTACCTGTCCTGGGAATGTTTGATAGGGAAAGTGTTGATGGCTCTTTACTCTGTATCTAGCCCCGTGCTGTGCCTGTCCTGGGTGTGTGTGGACAGTGTAGGTATAACCCATGCTGAGTTTGGCTAGCAATATTGATGAGACAGCAATCACAGAAGGGACTTTCATTCTGTCATTGTTGACTGGATTAAGTATAAAAGGAGATCGACCAGTATCGAACTCACTGCATGATCCAGTTCCCAGCTGGGACTGCAGCATGTATTCCAGAACAAGGCATCCACAGGTGAAACATTTCTGATCAGAAGATGGGAAGTAGGATTAGGATTAGGCTATTTGGCCACTCTAGCTTTGTCCACCAGTCAAAAGACATTGACCTTCTACCTCTAATCCACTTTCCTGTCTGCTTCTCATAACCCCCCAATTCCCAAATGATCAAAAATCTGTCTAATTTTGTCCTGAGTGTATTCAAAGCTGGAGTATCCACAGTCCTCTGAGGTAGAGAATCCCAGTCCTAAATGGTCGGCGCCTTACCTTGAGCTGTGCCTGGGTTTATCTGATTCCCCAACCAAGGGAAACAACCTTTCAGTGCCCATCATCTCAAAGCCCCTTCCCAATGCTGCATGTTTCAATGGGATCACCTCATTCTTCTAAACTCCAGAGTGTCTAGGCCCAATTTGTTCAGACTCTTATCATTGGACAACCCTCCCAGCCCAAAAACTAATCAAATGAAACTTTGTCTGTACCAACTCCTGTGCAAGTATACAGTTCCTTGGATATGGAGACCAGAACTATGCAGTTTGCCAGGTGTGGTCTCAGGGGAGACACAGTGGTTAGCACTGCTGCCTCACAGCGCTGGAGACCCGGATTCGATTCCCAGCTTGGGTCACTGTCTGCTTGCACATTCTCCCCGTGTCTGTGTGGGTTTCCTCCAAAGTGCTCCAGTTTCCTTCCACAGACCAAAGATGTGTGGGTTAGGTGGATTGGCCATGCTAAATTGCCCCTTAGTGTCAGGGGACTAGCTAGGGTAAATGCATGAGGTTATGGGAATAGGGCATGAGTGGATCATGATTGGTGCAGACTCGATGGGCTGAATGGCCTCCTTCTGCACTGTAGGATTCTATAATTATAGTAAGATCTTATTCTTCCGACACTCGTATCTCCTTTTCATAAAGGCCAACAAAGATATTTGCTTTTCTAGTTGCTGGGTTACCTGCATGCTAACTTTCTGGCTCCCTTGTACAAACACACCCTGAACTTCAGCATTGAGAATTTTGTTTTTTTAAAAGCTATTTAGCTTTTCTTACAACCAAAATTAATAAGCTCACACTTCCCCACATTCTCATTGTCCCCACTCCACTTGCCACCTTGTTGCCATTCACATAACCTCACTATATCCCTGTGCAGTTATTTTGGGTGGGATCTTCCAGCTGCGCCCGTCCTGAAACCGGAAAATCCTATCCGAGGTCAGCAGATCTTTCTATGGTCTGCCCCTTGCCCGCTACAAAGTTAGGTGGGAATGTAAGCTCTCAGGAGGATGCAAAGGGATAAATATTTCCGTTCCTCCTGCCACCGGAATAGAAGCGGGCGAGAAGCGGACCATGGAAATATTCACTCCTCGTCTGCTAGTATTCCGGTGGTGGGCAGAACGAGATAATTTACCCCTTTGTGTCCTCCTGAGAGCTTACATTCCCACCTAATGTTGTATCATGAGCAAACGTCAAAATATTACTCTTGCTTTGGCATAAGTATAAGGTTCATGGTGGGAGATATAGGAGGGATGTCCGAGGTAGGTTCTTTACTCAGAGAGTGGTTGGGATGTGGAATGCACTGCCTGCTGTGATAGTGGAGTCGGACACTTTAGGAACTTTCAAGTGGTTATTGGATAGGCACATGGAGCACACCAGCATGTTAGGGAGTGGGATAGCTTGATCTTGGGTTTGGACATAGCTCGGCACAGCATCGAGGGCCAAAGGACCTGTACTGTGCTGTACGTTCCATGTTCTATGCTCTCTTTATCATTACTGTAGGTTGTAAGTATCTGAGTTGTGAGCATTGATCCTTGCAGCACCCTACTGGTTACAACCGAGTACATAATTATCCGTCTTTCTATCCTCTCTGCTTCCTGCCCATTAACTAATCCTTTATCTGTGTTGATATACTATCCCCAACTACATTAGTCTTTGAATTGCATATTAACTAACCTTCTGTGTGGCACCTTTTGAAATATACATCTCTCTTAGTCAAAGCAAAGTATCCTGAATGTTGAAAATCTGAAATAAACACGGAAAGTGCTGGAAATATCAGCAGGGACTGCAGCAACTGTGCAGCAAGAAAGATATTTAACATTTTGAGTCAAACGTGACTCTTCAGAACTGAAGGAAAATAGAAATGTAATGAGCTTTATGTAACTGGTGATGTGGAGGCACAGTGCTTAGCATCGCTGCCTCACCGCGCCAGGGACTCAGGTTCGATTCCAGCCTCGGCAGTTTGCACCTTCTTCCCATGTCTACGTGGGTTTCCTTTGGATGCTCCAGATTCCTCCCACAGTTGAAAGAGGTGTATGTTAGGTGGATTGACCATCTAAAATGTGTGGGGTTTTGGGGTTAGGACAGATGAGAAGGCTTGAGTAAGTTAAGCCATCAGAGACAGTGCATACTTGATGGGCTGAATGGCCTCTCCTGCACTGTTGGCATCTTATGATTCTATAACTGAAGGGGGAGGGGAAGGAAGGACAAAAGGGAAGGTTTGGGATAGGGTAAAGATGGGAAATATTAAGAAACAGCGAGGTTATGGAACAAAAGGCAAAGTGGGTGATAACAGTAACGCTCCATTAACAAACTATCATTTATATTCTTTATAAGAATGTGTCCGTGATGGTAACAACATTTCAAGGGATATGGTATTGATTAAAAGAAGTTCTATTGGTTTGCATGTGGATACAACAGCCTGGAGAACAAATTTAAACTAACACTTGCATTCATACAACACCTTGAATGTAACATGCCTCAGCTAGCTGTTATCCAATGGTAATTATCAGGGAAGGGAAGCAATTTGAAGGGCCAAATGGCCGACCCATGCTCCTATTCTGTCTGTTTCTGTGAATGTGAGCCACGGAGGGAGAAATTAATGGGGAATAATCAAAGCCTGACTGAAAAGATGGGTTCTTGGAAGAGTTCTCCTTCAAGTTAGGCTGTCCAGGGGATTGAGGATGACATAGGACATAGAACACTACAGCACAAACAGGCCCTTCGGCCCACAAGTTGCGCCAATCATATCCATACCTACCAATCCATAGAACTATCTGTAACTCTCAATCCCATGTACTCATCCAGAAGTCTTTTAAAAGACCCCAGCGAGTTCGCCTCTACCGCCACCAACGGCAGCCAATTCCATTCACTCACCACCCTCTGAGTGAAAAACTTACCCCTGACATCTCCTCTGTACCTGCTCCCCAGCGCCTTAAACCTGTGTCCTCTTGTAGCGACCATTTCAGCCCTGGGAAATAGCCTCTGAGAATCCACCCTATCTATACCTATAGAACATGACTTGTTCCCACTCTGGTTCAGTGCATTCTGAGGGGAGCTGTAAATCCAATGCACAACCTGCAGAATCTGCCAGATGCGGAGCTGGTGGTGTTTGGAGAGTTGTTTTGGAGGTTTGTTCACCCCCTCCAACTTCCTCAGCTTCATCTCCTCAGGTTCCTGTTCAAATCTCTCAGTGTGTCTGAACCAGCTCTATTTTGGTTATTCATAAGCTTTGGACTCCATGAGCCAGTGAGGGTGTTTGATCTCTTCAGGGATGTTTTGAGGACATCCCTAAAGCCTTTCCCCATCTACTGAGACAGAATTCCAAGTAGGGCATTAGTTTGTGAGTCGAGCATAAGGTATACTCATCTCAGTCCTACATGATTGACCCCTTATCTTTAGACTGTGCCCTCATGTTCTAGATTCCCTACTCATCAAAACCACTTCTCTACTGGATTATTTACTGTATTAAACCCCTTCAGAATCTTGCATGTTTCATTCCTCTCAACAACAACTGATATTTGTATAGCACCTTTAACATAATAAAACATCCCAAAGTACTTAATGGGAATATTTTAAAACAAAATATGACAGCGAGCCACAGAAGGAGACATCAGCCAGAATTTTACTGTCCCGCCTTTCATGGAATTGGAACGGACGAGGGGCGGGCAATGGAAAGGTCAAATGCAGGAGAGGCCATTCAGCCCATCAAGTATGCACTGACTCTGATGGCTTAACATACTCAAGCCCTCTCACCTGCCCTAAACCCAAAAACCTCGAGTGGGATTTCCAGTCTCGGGGTGAGTGAGGCCATTTAAATCCCACCCTTTAGGTTAGATGACCAAAAGCTTGGTCAAAGGGGTCGGTTTTAAGCAGTGTTGTAAAGCAGGAGGGTGAGGTGGAGAGGTGTAGGGAGGCAATTCCAGAGCTTGCGGCCCAGGCAGCTGAAGGCACAGCCGCCAATGGTGGAGCGATTAATACCGGGAACTGACAAGAGGCCAGAATTAGAGAAACACCCGTGTCCCGGTGAGCTGTGGAGTGGAGGAGGTGACAGAGTTAGGGAAGGACAGGCTCTGGAGGGAACTGAAAACAAGAATGTGAATTTTAAAATCGAAGCAGTGTTTGATCAGGAGCCAATATAGATTAGCGAGCCCAGGAGAGGATTGGGAAATAACAATTGCTGTGAGTTAAGACATAAGCAGCGGAGTTTTGGGTGATCTCAAGTTTAGGAGGCTAGAATTTGAGAGACCAGCAGGAATACTTTGGGATAATCAAGTCTAAAGGTAATGCAGGCATCCATGAGGGTTTGAGCAGCAAATGAGCTAAGACAGGGACAAAGTCCCATGATGAAGGAGGTGGAATTTACTTAAACCCTATTTGCTCAGACTCTCATATAGGACAACATTCTCATTCCAGTAACCAATCAAGTAAATCTTCTCTGTGCCATCTCCAAATATATTCTCCATTACATATGGAGACTGAAACTGTATACAGCATTCTAGGTGGGGCTTCACAAAACCCTGTAAAATTTCTTACTCACAAATCCCCTTCCAATTAAAACCAAAATGCCATCTGATTCCTGTTTGCTGTATCCGCATTCTGTGTACAGTCTCTTGTATCAGTACACACAAGTTTCTGTAACCATCACCATTTACAAATTTCACACCTTTTAAAAATATTCTTCTTCTCTATTCTTACAACTAAAGTGAATAATCTCACACTTCCTAAATGATACTCCATTTGCTACCTTGTTTCCCACTCGGTTAACTTGTCTGAATCTCCTTGCAGTCTCTTTGTGTCCTTCTCACAATTTATATTCTCTTGGTTTTCTACATCATCACACTTAAAAACATTTCTCTCTGAATCTCCATCTAAGTCATTAATATAGATTGCAAATAGCCAAGGGCAAGCACTGATCCTTGCACATTCACTTGTCACAACCTGAACTTGAACTTGAATATGCCCCATTTATCCCTACTCTCTGCTTCCTTTCCATTAACCAATCCTCTATCCTTGTTAATATATTACTCCCAACTCCACAAGTCCCTTTTTTTGCATAATAACATTTTGTTTGATACTTCCCCGAATTGTTTTTTGGAAATCCAAGTCTACTACATCTACTGGTTCCCCTTTACCTACCTGACAGCTACGTTCTGAAAAAAATTCTAATAAATTTGTCAAACACCATTTCCCGTCTATAAATCCATGCTGACTCTGTCTGATAATGCGATGATTTTCTAAGCACATTGCTATGACTTCCTTAATAATAGATTACAGCATTTCCCTGATGACTGATGCCAAGCTAATTGGCCTGTAGTTCCCCTTTCCTCCCTCTCGCTCCTTTCTTGAATTGCAATGTTGTAGTTGCTCATTTTCAATCCACTGGAAAATTTCTAGAATCCAGGAAATTGTGGAAAATCATAGTCAGCACATCCACCATCTCCTTTAGAACCCAAGGGTGAAGGCCTCTAGCGGTTTGTTCCAGACACTCACCATCCTCTGGGTGAAAAATTTATCCCTTTGGACACTTTTGTATCCCTCTCCTCTCATCTTAAACCTATGTCCTCTAGTTTTAGACTCCCCCACCTTTGGGAAAAGGTATTAACTATCTAGCTGATCTGTGCCCTCCTTATTTTATAGACCTGTATAAGATCACCCCTCAGCCTTCTACGCTCCAGAGAAAAAGGTCCCAGTCTATCCAGCCTCTCCTTATAACTCAAAGAACAAAGAGCAACACAGCTCGGGAAACAGGCCCTTCGGCCCAACGAGCCCACGCCGCCATCTTAACAATGTGTTTTCCTCCTCCACCCTTGACCCACGTCTATGCTTATGGTACCCCCACTGGAAACCAGATTAAGGGGAGAATAATTTAGGGACAATTTGTTAGCTCAAACCATCAAATTCCGGTAGCATCCTAGTAAGTCTCTTCTGCACGCTTTCTAGTTTAATAATATCCTTTCTATAATAGGGTGTTCAGAACTGTACACAGTATTCCAAGTGTGGCCTTACCAATATCTTGTACAACTTCAACAAGACATCCCAACTCCTGCATTCTGCCTTCTGACTGATGAAACCAAGCATGCTGAATGCCTTCTTCACCATTCTGTCCACCTGTGACTCCACTTTCAAGGAGCTATGAACATGTACCCCTAGATCTCTTTGTTCTGTAACTCTCCCCAACGCCCTACCATTAACTGAGTAAGTCCTGACCTGGTTCAATCTACCAAAATGCATCACATTGCACTTATCTAAATGAAACTCCATCTGCCATTCGTCAATCCACTGCCCAATTGATCCCGTTGCAATCGGAGATAACTTTCTTCACTGTCCACTATGCCACCAATCTTGGTGTCATCTGCAAACTTACTAACTAGGCCCCCTCTATTCTCATCCAAATCATTGATATAAATGACAAATAACAGTGGGCCCAGCACTGATCCCTGAGGCACACCGCTGGTCATAGACCTCCAGTTTGAAAAAAAAACAACCCTTTACAACCACCCTCTGGCTTCTGTCAAGAGCCAATTTTGTATCCATTTAGCTACCTCACCCTGGATCCCGTGTGATTTAACGTTATGCAACAACCTACCATGCGGTACTTTGTCAAAGGCCTTGCTAAAGTCCATGTAGACAACATCAACTGCACTGCCCAGATCATTGACGTCATGATGTCATTATCATCATCCCACCATGTTATGTCTTGTGGTTTCCAGAAGTTCAAAATAATCACATTTCTAGACATAAATACCAGAGATTTCATCAATTTCCAGATCTCTGTGAGTTACAGAATGATAGATTGGTGCTTTGGTACATGAATTATAGAGCAGTAGTGAATGATCTGGGAGATTTGATGTACATGTGTACACACATGAACAAAATTGTTCCTAAATTAGTTTGGAATAATATAATAATGTAACAGGTCAATAGTGTAATGCAATATTCTCCACTTGCCTGGATGAGTTCAGCTCCAACAACAGCCCAGAAATATGCAGGTTAAGTGGATTCGCCATGCTAAATTTCCCCTTGGTGTCCAAAGATACGTAAGTTAGCCATGGTATATGCGCAGGGTTTCAAGAATAGGACAAGGGGTGACAGTGCCAGCTGGTTGTACCATTGACGAAATACACAGCAGTAATTTTCCAAGGATCCTTTGACAGCACATTTCAATCCGTGACCTCTATCACAAGAGCAACAGATGCATGGGAACACCTGAATCTTCAGCTTCCCCTTCAAGTCGCACACCTATATCACCCTTGGAAATATATCGGCCGTTCCTTCACTGTCGCCGGGTCAAAATCCCGGGATTCCCTCCCTAACAGCACTGTGGTTGTACCTACACCACATAGACTGCAGTGTTTAAAGAAGGCAGCTCGCCACCATCTTATCAAAGGGCAATTAGCGATGCGCAATAAATGCAGGTCTAGCCAGAGGGACCTACATCCCATGAATGAATAAAACAAAGTCCTCAACACTGAAGCCAAGATATTACCAGGACCCATCACCTTTCAAGAGCTCACAGGGAGTGAATCAAATTAGTTGAAGATGAATATTAAGTAAGTAATATAGTTATAACTAATTTGCATTTAGCTCAAAACAGGGGGGTTGGGGGTGCAGGTGGGGGCAGGGTAGGTTGGGAGGGGGCAATGCTCTATAGTATCCATTCATTTAGGTTATAAATGTTTTTCTGATAGTGAATAATACATGAAACATAATATAATGGTTCCTTCTTATCAAAAAGCTCAATAGTAAACATTCCAGATTTGTATTCCGAATCTTTCTCTATATAGAACAGTATACCCTCCCAAAGCTTTCCCAATTAATCATCATCACTTTATTTACTGTTGATTTGGGAACTCTGAGATGAGCAGAAACAGCTGGCTATCAGCAAGGATACACTACTGGGTGGTTAGACAAAGACAAGTCAAGTTGCAAAGTCTATAATTCCATTTGGGGAATACAAGTAACAAGTTGTATTTGCTAAGTGAACAGCTCTGAGTGTATTAAACTGCACCTTCTTCATCTCTTAAAATGTTCACATTAACATTGTTTTGATGGCTTTATACTCTGAAAATTGGCACCTTTAGTAAATTCAGACTCACGCGGAGAGGGCAGGAGGGATGTGCTTTGCAAGTAACGGGGAAGGAACTGGCAGCTGACCATCCTGGTGGGAAACCTGTGCAGTCAGAACCCTTTTACACAGTGTACCATTTTGCTTCCAAGTTCTGGGATGCTTGGTGACTGGCTGGCCTCAGAGACCTAACAACTGAGGGAATCATTTCAATTTCTGCTGATTATATGCAGCGAGTGGCCTCCTGAATTTGATTTATTAGAAGTATTGACAGGTAGAGGGATCTGGGCATACATGTCCACTGAAAGTGGCAACGCAGGTGGATAAAGTAGTCAAGAAGACATATGGCACGTGTCAGGGCCATCAGTCGGGGCATTGAGTTTAAAAATTGGCAGGTCATGCTACAGAACCTTAGTTGGACCTCATTTAGAATATTGTGTACAATTCTAGTCACGACACTACCAGAAGGATGTGGACACTTTGGAGAGGGTACAGAAAAGATTTACCAGGATGTTGCCTGGTCTGGAGGGTATTAGCTTTGAGGAGAGGTTGGGTAAACTCAGATTGTTCTCACTGGAACAAAAGAGGTTGAGGGATGACCTGATAGAGATTTACAAGATTGTGAGTGACATGATCAGAGTGGATAGACAGATGTTCTTTTCTAGGGTAGAAAAGTCAAGTATTTGGGGATATAGGTTTAAGGTGCATGGGGAAAAGTTTAGAGGAGATGTGCAAGGCAAGTTTTTTTACGCAGAGGATGGTGAATTCAGGAACACGCTGCCCAGGGAGGTGGTGGGAGTGGTACGATCGTGACATTTAGGGGAAATCTAGACAAATACATGAATAGGATGGGAATAGAAGGATACAGACTCTGTAAGTGCATACGGTTTTAGTTTAGGCAGACATCATGATTGGCGCAGGCTTGGAGGGCTGAAGGGCCTGTTCCTGTGCGGAACTGTTCTCTGTTTTGAAGCCTATGCCCAATGGCCAATCCTATATAACTTATTCTACAAATCACTGAGTTAGAATGGTCTCCTAGGGCTACTGTACAAGGATTTCATCCATAAATAAAGTGACCAGGGCTATTGGAAAAAGGAGCCCAAGAGGTGATCTAATAGGCAGAGGTATATAAGATAATAAGTGATATTGAAAGGGTTAATCCATATTTGTTTCAATTGAATAAATAAGAATAGGACAAGGGGAAAATGTTTTAAACATTCATAAGTAATATTCGGACTGGTGTCACAATGTTCCTGTTCAACTCAAAACTGGGCATCCATGAGGCGCTGTGGGCCCACCAGCAGCAGAACTGTACTCCAGCACAATCGGCAACCTCATGGCCCAGTATATCCCCCACTCAACCATTACCATCAGGCCAGGGCATCAACCCTGGTTCAATGGAGAGTGCAAGAGGACATGTCAGGAGCAGCACCAGGCATACCTCAGGATGAGGTGTCAACCTGGTGAAGCTACAACACAGCACTTGCATGTTAAACAGAGTCAGCAGCGAGTGATAGATAGAGCTAAGCGATCAAACATCCAATGGATTAGATCTAAACTCTGCAGGAGGAGGCTCCACAGATAACGTCAATGATGGAGGAGCCCAGCACATCAGTGCAAAAGATAAGGGAGAAGTATTTGCAGCAATCTTCAGCCAGAAGTGCTGAGTGGATGATCCATCTCAGCCTCCTCTGGAGATCCCTAGTATCTCAGATGCCAGTCTTCAACCACTTCATTTCATTCCATGTGATATCAAGAAACAGCTGAAGGAACTGGATATTACAAACGCAATGGGGCTTGACAATATTCTGGCAATAGTACTGAAGACTTGTGCTCCTGAATTTGCCACAACTCTAGTCAAACTGTCCAAGAGTAGTTACAACACTGGCATCTACCCGGTAACATGGAAAATTGCCCAGGTATGTCCTGCACACAAAAAGCAGGACAAATCCAACCTGGCCAATTATCGCCCGATCAGTCTATCCTCGATCATCAGTGATGGAAGGGGTTATCCACAGTGCTACCAAGTGACACTTAATTAGCAATGACTCGCTTATGGACACTCAGTTTGGGTTGTGCCAGGGTCACTCAGCTTCTGACCTCATTACAGCCTTGGTTCAAACATAGACAAGAGAGCTGAATTCTAAAGATGAAGGGAGAGTGACTGCCCTTGATATTATATCAGGATTTGACCAAGTGTGGCATTAAGGGGTAAATGTTGGAAGGATACAGGCCCAGTATCCTCAATTTCTCTTCATTTGACAATCCTATTTGTCTGGTGAGTCTCCGCTGCACTCCCTCCATGGCGAGTATATCCTTCCTTAGATAAAAAGACAAAAATAATACGATCAACTCCTAGTGTGGTCTTACCAAGGCTCTGTACAGTTGCAGCAAGAAATCTTTACTCCTGTACTCAAATCCCCTTGTAATAAAGGCCATCTTACCATTTGCCTTCCTAAATGCTTGCTGCACCCTGCATACTAGCTTTCTGTGGCTTATGAACAAGGACACCCAGATCCCTTTGGGTATCAACACTCCCCAACCTCCCACCATTTAAGAAATATTCTGCCTTTCTGTTTTTCCTACCAAAGCGAATTTTGCCTCACAATTATCCACATGAAATACCCCCTGCCATGTTCGTTCTGTTGATATGTTTGCTCACTGCGGAGTCATTATTTACCAAAATGAAAAGACCTTTCCAAGTTGTTGTGAATGCTTGGAACTCACTGCCCAGGAAGGTGGTGGGAGCAGATACGATAGTGGCATTTAAAGGGCAACTAGACAAATACATGAATAGGATGGGAATGAAAGGATATGGACTCTGTAAGTGCGTACAGTTTTAGTTCAGGAAGGCATCATGATTGGTGAAGGCTTTGAGGATCGAAGGGCCTGTTCCTGTGCTGTACTTTTCTTTGTTCTTTGACATCACAGAGTTTTAGAACTATAGGCCAAACCTCAGTCACAGCTTACAGTTATACAGTGCAGTAACATCCAGAATATGGCATTCCCTCAGTAATAATACACCTTTCTGTTACACACTTAATAAGGCAAAACCTCCCAAACATCTCCATAGGCATCCTACAGGGCACAATATGACACGTAACTCAAACTGAAATGTTAGGATAAGTGATCAAGGGTTTGATCTGAAGGTAGGTGTTCAGCATTACTCTACAGGAGAACCAAGGACAGAAGCATAGGGGCCAATTTTACCATCCCCCCCACCACAGGAGTCAGAGCGGGTGAGGAGCGGACCGTGGAAAGGTCCGTTGACCTCAGCCAGGATGGGTTTAGGGTTTCAAATTTGTTAAACAAATTCCCTACATTGATGTGAATAATTGAAAGTATCCATTGTTACCCAGTCATTACACAACCCAGCCACTGAGTGGAGCCATATTATCTAAACCAGAGGTTCCCAAACCACATCTAAAGTTTAAGTTTTAAGTTTAAGTTTATTTATTATTGTCACATATAACACTGCAATGAAGTTACTGTGAAGATTCCCCAGTGTACACCCTTCCAGGCTCCTACACCAGGAAGCAGGCTTGTAGCTTTAATATTTTAACCCCTTTAGTGTTCAAACATTGTTGATGATCTATAAACCGGCACATGTACACTTTAACCAGTGACTTAACAATCATTGGGCAGGATTTTACAGACTCGCTCGAGCGAGACTGGAAATTTCTGCCCGAGGTCAACAGAGATTTCCATTGTCGGACCCATTCTGACTCTGGGTGGGTGAGGTGGTAGAGTTCCGGCCATAGTATCACTACAGTGCAGATGGAGGCCATTCAGCCCATTGAGTCTGCACTGATATCTCCATAAGAACATCTTACCCAGGCTCACCCTTCCCCTGCCCGTCTGCCTGCCCATGGGATTATGCCCATAATCCCATGCGTTTACCCTGGGTAATCCACCTAACCCGCACGTCTTTGAACTGTGGGAGGAAAACCCACACAGACACAGGGAGAATGTGCAAACTCCATACAGACAGTGACCTGAGGCCAGAATTGAACCCTAGCGCTGTGAGGCAGCAGCGCTAACCACTGTGTCCTTGTCATCAATGGAAGGATGAAATAACTTGTGCAAACACAGGCATTGAAGTTTATGCGGGGTAGACGTTGATTTAGGTCATAAGTTGCTTTCTACATAATGGCTCCACCCTTCACCTCAACTCCTCTGCAAGTCCACAAGTCGCTTCAAAGAACAATTCAGAGATGTCAACAATAATACATTCCATTAAAAAATAAAATCTCAGTGAAAAAGATCAAATTGTCACGGATAATGAAGTTGTGGGTAGTGTTAGATTACAGGAAGAGTCTCATAATGTTGCAAAGAATAGCAGCAAGCCTGAGGATTGGGATTGGTTTAGAAACAAGCAAAGAGTCAATAAAAGGGGAGAAGATAGAACATAAGAGTAAACTAGCCCAAGAATATAAAAACAGATCGTAAGAGTTTTAATAAGAACATAAAAAGGAGGAGAGTAGCTAAAGTAAATGCTGTTTCCCTTGGAGGCAGATACATGAATGAAGAATGGTGAAATGGAAGGCACATTGAACAGATATTTTGTATGGGTCTTCAGAGTAGAAAACACAAATTACATCTCAGAAATAGAGAGTAATTAAAAGGATAAAAAGAGTGAGGAACTAAGTGGGTGGAAAAATATTGGGGCATGACCTCTGGAAACTCTGTTAGCTTGGAGCTGGAAACTTCCAGCCCTACAGCCATAAAGTTCTGCTTAACAAGGACCAAGTGGGATCTGTGACCCTCATTGGAGCAGAAGTTCTGCCCTCTGGAGATGCCAGTCGGATTGGCTGGCAGCTTCCTAAGTCCCAGTAGTTCCAGGAGGTCCTCAGTGGCTGCTATTGGGACTGCTGGTGAAGATAAAACCCTGAGGGTTTGGACTCGTGGAACAGTTAAGTCTGGGGCCTTGGGCCAGGAGGCTTTGAGAAGGGTTGTGAGAAGGGTAGGGGGTTGGTGGGGTGAGTTTAAGGGAGGAAGTTGGGGGTGTGGGGTTCAGTCTAACAGGGAAACTGCCCACAAGCAGCAAAGGGGGTGAACGCCCTAAGGGATGATCATCCCCTTCCTCCCCACTATTAAATATCTCAGTTTAGGACTCAGGCTTCCTGTTCCTATCCTGCTACCCATGTCAAATGGGAAGCAAGTTATTATGGTCAATAGGCCTGAGAGCAAGTCTGATTAACCCTGAATTTCTCATTTCAATATGCAGGTGGGTTGCCAGTGTCGCTGGGTGGGCTGCCAGTGTGAGTGGGTGGGCTGCCAGTGTGAGTGGGTGGGCTGCCAGTGTCGGCAGGCATGCAACCTCCCCCGCCTCCCCCGCGTCCCCCGCCTCCCCCTCCCCCCCCCCACCTTCCCCTCCCCCCCCCACCTTCCCCTCCCTCCCCTCCTATTATGGCTGTGACCAATGGGGTGAGTGGGAAAGTGGTGGGATGAGAGCCCACCCAGCTTTAATGCCCCCCCCCAACAGGAAACATATCCTCCTGGAACTCAGCCCAATATAAATTAATATCAGAAGAGAAAAGACATTTGAGACACTTAAGGAGTTAAAATCTGAGAAATACTCAGAACCTGATGGTTTATAGCCAAGAGGGGTCACATTTGGAACTAATAGTGTGGATAATAGTGTGATCTGGAGGAGGGAACCGAGTGTATGGTGTCAAAATTTGCTGATGACACCAAGATTGGTGGAACAGCAAATTGCGCGGAGGGTGTGGAGAGTCTGCAGAAGGATCTAGATAGGCTGGGCAAATGGGCCAGGAAATGGCAAATGGAATTTAATGTTGGCAAGTGTGAGGTGGTCCACTTTGGTAGGAAGAATGGTAGGAAGGACTATTACTTACGTGGCGAAAAATTGCAGCAGGCGACGGTGCAGAGGGACCTCGGGGTCCTTGTGCATGAGTCGCAAAAACCCAGCTTGCAGGTACAGCAGGTGGTCAGGAAGGCGAATGGGATGCTGGCCTTCATAGCGAGGGGGATTGAATATAAAAGTAGGGAGGTCTTGCTGCAGCTGTATAGGGCATTGGTGAGGCCGCAGCTGGAGTACTGTGTGCAGTTTTGGTCACCGCACTTACGCAAGGATATTTTGGCCTTGGAGGGAGTGCAGAGGAGGTTTACTAGGCTGATGCTGGAGTTGAGGGGGTTGAGCTATGAGGAGAGGCTGAATAAACTAGGCTTGTACTCGTTAGAGTTTAGAAGAATGAGGGGAGATCTCATTGAGACGTATAAGATGGTAAATGGGATGGATAGGATAGAGGTGGAGAGACTCTTCCTGCTCAGAAAGGACAGTAGGACTAGGGGGCACAGCCTCAAGATAAAGGGGGGGAGGTTTAGAACGGAGTTGAGGAGGAACTTCTTCACTCAAAGGGTGGTGAATCTCTGGAATTCTCTGCCCGTTGAAGTGGTGGAGGCTGCCTCACTAAATATTTTTAAGACGCGGGTTGATGGGTTTTTGATAAGTGAGGGAATTAAGGGTTATGGGGAGAGGGCGGGAAAGTGGAACTGAGCCACGACAGATCAGCCATGATCTTATTGAATGGTGGGGCAGGCTCGAAGGGCTAGATGGCCGACTCCTGCTCCTATTTCTTATGTTCTTATAAAGGGGAACCAGTAGAGGTAGGATGCTTGGATTTCCAAAAGACATTCGGGGAGGTGTCAAACGAAGTGTTAATTTGCAAAGAAAGTGCTTGTGGTGTTGGTAGCAATTGCGAGGGGATTTGTGAATATGAATAAGGAAGTTTTGCTCCAATATTACAGGGCTTTGCAAAGCTCCACCTACAACGCTGCACACAGTCTCCACATTTACAGCATTGGGGGGGTTGGGGCGGAGGGGGGGGTTCTCCAGCGATTCATGCCGGCGGGGTTCTCCGGTCCAGCTCCCATAGTTTTCCCGGCAGTCTGGGGTCACATCAGTGGGAAATCCCATTGATGGTAGTGGGAGCAGAGAATCCAGCCAGCAGTATGTAGCACGCCATCTCCCTCCACCGAGAGACATGTGGCTGGGAGGCCACAGAATTCCCTCCAGGATATATTTGCCTTGGAGTTGGTACAGACAAGGAATGAGAATGTTGTCTTATATGAGATTCTGAGCAAATAGAGCTTAAGTAAATTCCACCTCCATACATAGAATCATAGTACCCTACAGTGCAGAAAGAGGCCCTTCAGCCCATCGAGTCTGCACCGAACACAATCCCACCCAGGCCCTACCCCCATATCCCTACATATTATACCCACTAATCCCTCTAACCTACGCATCCCAGGACACTAAGGGGCAATTTCTTACATTGGCCAATCAACCCAACCCACACATCTTTGGACTGTGGGAGGAAACCGGAGCACCCGGAGGAAACCCACGCAGACACGAGGAGAATGTGCAAACTCCACACAGACAGTGACCCGAGCCGGGAATCGAACCCAGGTCCCTGGAGCTGTGAAACAGCAGTGCTAGCCCACTGTGCCACCGTGCCGCCCTCATCATAGGACTTTGCCCCTATCTTAGCTCATTTGCTGCTCAGAGACTCAGGTACGCCTGCATTATCTCTAGACTTGATTATCCCAAAGCTTTCTTGATGGTCTGCCAAATTCTAGCCTCCTAAATTTCACGTCACCCAAAATTCTGCTGCTTATGTCTTAACTCACAGCAATTCCTGTTTCCCAAATCCCCCCCCCACCCCGGGCTCGCTAATCTGTACTGGCTTCTGGTCAAACAATGCCTTGGTTTTAAAATTCACATCCTTGTATTCAGTTCCCTCCATGGTCTTGTCCTTCCCTATTTCTCCACTCCACAATCCGCCGGGACACGGGTGTTTCTCTAATTCTGGCCTCTTGCCAGTTCCTCATATTATTAATCGCTCCACCATTGGCAGCTGTGCCTTCAGCTATGGGGGCCACACACTCGGGAACTGCCTCCCTACACCTCTTCGCCTCTCCACCTCACTGCTTAAAACTGACCTCTTTGACCAAGTTTTTGGTCATCTGACCTAATGGGTGGGACTTAAATGGCCTCACTCATTCCAAGACTGGAAATCCTGCCCAAAGTCAACAGACATTTCCATTGTCCACCCCTTGCCCGTTCCAATTCTGTGCCAGGTAGGTTGACAAAATTCTGGCTGATGTCTTTTTCTGTGGCTCGCTGTCACATTTTGTTCTATAACGCTCCCATGAAGCACTTTGGGATGTTTTATTATGTTAAAGGTGCTATATAAATATCACTTGTTGTTTAGAGGAATGAAACATGCAAGATTCTATCTGGGTTTAATACGATAAATAATCCAGTAGAGAAGTGGTTCCGATGAGTAGGGAATCTAGAACATGAGGGCACAGTCTAAAGATAAGGGGTCAATCATGTAGGACTGAGATGAGTTTACCTTATGCTAGACTCACAAACCATCGCCCTACTTGGAATTCTGTCTCAGTAGGAGATGGGGAAAGGCTTTAGTGACGTCCTCAAAGCATCCCTGAAGAGATCAAACACTGGTTCATGGGAGTCCGAGGCTTATGAATAACCGAAATAGAGCTGGTACAGACACACTGAGAGATTTGAACAGGAACCTGAGGAGATGAAGCTGAGGAAGTTGGAGGGGGTGAACAAACCTCCAAAACAACTCTGCAAACACCACCAGCTCCGCATGTGGCAGATTCTGCAGGTTGTGTATTGGATTTACAGCTCCCCTCAGCACGCACTGAACCAGAGTGGGAACAAGTCATCCTCAATCCCCTGGACAGCCTAACACGAAGGAGCAATCTTCCAAAAACCCACCTTTTCAGTCAGGCTTTGATTATTCCCCATTAATTTCTCCGTCCATGGCTCGCATTCACAAAAGGGAAAATAGAAGTATGAATCGGCCATTTGGCCCTTTGAGCTGCTTCCTTTCCCTGACAATTACCATTTGATAACAGCTAGCTGAAGCATGTTACAGTAAAGGTGTTGTATGATTGCAAGTGTTTGTTTGAATTTATTCTCCAGGCTGTTGTATCTGCTTACAGACCAACAGAACCTTTTCTATCAATATCCCTTGAAATGTTGTTACCATCAGGGACACATTCTTATAAAGAATATAAATGATACAGTTTGTTAGTGGGAGTGTTACTATTACCACTCACTTTGCCTTTTGTTCCATTACATTTTTGTCATTGAAGATCTCCCATCTTTATCCTATCCCAGACCTTTCCTTTTCTTCTTCACCCCCCACCCTTTTCAATTACCTAAAGCCTATCACGTTTTTGCTTTCCTTCAGTTCTGAAGAAGAGTCCCATTTAACTCAATATTAAATATGTTTTTCCCTTCACAGATGCTGCCAGATCTGTTGTGAATTTCCATCACTTTTTGTTTTAATTTCAGAGTTCCAACATTCAGAATATTTTGATTTTATTAAGAGCAATATACAGGCATATAAGGCTGGATGTTTGCTACTGAGAGAAGCAGACCCTCTCTGGGTTCACAACAGAGCCTTATTATGTATGCTTAACTGAGAGCCTAGACTCTTATAAAAGCATTATGTACATTTGTTGATATCAGTACAGAAAAGTATTGATTTTGTTTGATTGAGATCTTGATGAGGTTATACATATTAAGTTAATATTTTCCTGTGATCTCTTTTGTCAATGTCTCAACATTTATTTGCAAAAGGTTAAGAGGTGCTTCAAGTTTTTGTTATTGAAACTTGAATTGTCTGTTTGATTGACATTTTCATGGGGTTCTCGGAATAGAAATTGTTTTCCAAAAAAAGGATATTTTTTCCTAAACTGTTTCACAAATGTCATTTTTACTATAGGGTTCTTTGGTTCTGTGCTTTGTATATACTGGGCAAATGGGCATGGGAGGGCCATAAGTTGGCATGGAGGATATTAGGCGCCTTGTCTATGGGAGATAGCATGCATTAGCATGGAGTTGGCATAGAGAAGACACGGGTACATGGCTAAGAACTTTCAAAACATTCCCAAATCCAGGTATGGTTCACAACTCTTCTGAGATCCTGAACCCAGGGTCATGGTGATGCTAACCTGACTTCATGAAAGCAGCGAAAGAGTAAGAGATGCCATTCCCATACCTCCCCTCACCCATGGGATCTGGCATGGGCAGGAGTGCAGGGCAAAGGCTCGCTACCCACATTCTTCTCACACAAACGGTGAAAATTGAGGTTTAAAGAAATAGGAGCAGGAATCCTGGAACGGAGTCCTAGCCACCATTTTGAAATAACTCAAGGAAAATTCTGACTCTGCAAAAATCCAACCAATAAAGAGAGAGGAGCAGACAGATCATTCTTCATTTCAATTTGATCCATTAAAGGAAAAAGCTGAAAATACATTGATCCCCTTTGAAGGGTATGGTTGGGAAGGTGGGGCATTCTCAAGCAGCAGGAAGGTGCTGGGGGTGGGGGGGTAACATTGAGTAAATGACAGCACCTTGAAGAGGGGGAAGGGTTAAAGGAGGTCAAATGGTTGGTCAAAATGGAAGGGACGGGGGCAAATAGGAAGAGGACTGAGGAGGAGACAGGTGAAGAGCTTGGAGTGAAATTGGACTTTCAGGGTGTAGAGACCCAAGAGCGATGTTGGTGGAGAATGGGATAGAGCCAATGGCAGCATCACTCCTATCACAACACACCATCCCAAAACACAGGAAAGAGAAACAGGAAAAGACGGAAAATAAAACAGAAAAGAATAGTGAAAGAAGCAAAATGACTAGATAACATAGTGAGCGAGAAATAGAAGTGAAGGAAAAATGTGATGGCAGTAGAAAAGGAGAGACAGCAGGAGGAACAGCAACATGGATAGTATATGGATTAATAACATTTCCGTGTGTTTGGTAAATGCCACCTTCAGAAGGATCAATAGGACTATTGATGGGTAGAGTTGAGACTAAAAAGGTGAGACAAATATAGTGAAAGTAACAGAAACCTGATGATAAAAGATTGAACATAGAACATTCCAGCGCAGTACAGGCCCTTTGGCCCTCGATGTTGCGCCGACCAGTGGAACCAATCTAATGACCCTCTAACCTAAACTATCCCAATGTTATCCATATACCCATCCACTGACCATTTGAACGCTCTTAAAGTTGGCGAGTCTGCAACTGCTGCAGGCAGGGCATACAACGCCCTTACTACCCTGATTTCTTGCCTTGATTGGGATGCCAACTTATGGCCCTTCCATGCCCATTTGCCCAATATATACAAAGCAAGGTAAGAAATCAGCGTAACATAGTATAGGTTAGATGGGCTTTAGATTGGTTTCACAGGTCGGCGCAACATCGAGCCAGAAATGCCGAGTGAATAACCCATCTCAGCCTCTTCCAGTGGTCCCCAGCATCTCAGGTGTTAGTCTCCAACCAATTTGACTTACTGACGTGATATAAAGAAACAGTTGGAGGCACTGCATACTGCAAAGGCAATGGGCCCTGATAACATTCCAGCAATGGAACTGGAGACCTGTTCTCCAGAACTTGTCGCTGCCCTAGCTAAGCTGTTCCAGTACAGTTACAACACTGGCATCTACCCAACACTGTGGAAAATTGCCCAGGTGTGTCCTGTACGCAAAAAGCAGGACAAATCCAACCCAGCCAATTACCATCCAGTCAGTCTACTCTCGATCATCAGTAAAGCGACAGAAGGGGTCATTAACAGTGCGATCCAGCAGCACCTGCTCAGCAATAACCTGCTCAGTGACGCCCAGTTTGGGTTTCGCCAGGGGGTCACTCAGCTCCTGACCTCATTACAGCCTTGGTTCAAACATGGACAAAAGAGCTGAATTCCAGGGGTGAGGCGAGAGGGAAAGCCCTTGACATCAAGGCTGCGTTCGACCCAGTGTGGCATCAAGGAGTGAAACTGGAATCAATGGGTATCGGAGGCAAACTCTCCGCTGGTTGGAGTCATTACCTGGTACATAGGAAGATGGTTGTGATTGTGGAGGGTCAGTCATCTCAGCTCCAGGACATCTCTGCAGGAATCCCTCAGGTGGTATACACGACCCAACAATCTTCAGCTGCTTCATCAATGACCTTCCCTCAATCATTATGTTGGAAGTGGGGATGTTCGCCAATGATTGCAGAATGTTCAGCACCATTAGGGATTCCTCAGATACTGAAGCAGTTCATGTTCAGATGCAACAAGATCCGGACAATATCCAGGCTTGAGCTGACAACTGACAAGTAACATTCGCGTGACACAAATGCCAGGCAATGACCATCATCAATAAGAGACACTCTAACCACTGCCCTTTGACATTTAATAGTGTAATCATCACTGAATCCCCCATTGGGGCGGCACGGTAGCACAGTGGTTAGCCCTGCTGCTTCACAGCTCCAGGGACCTGGGTTCGATTCCTGGCTCGGGTCACTGTCTGTGTGGAGTTTGCACATTCTCCTCGTGTCTGCGTGGGTTTCCTCCCACAGTCCAAAGATGTGGGGGTTAGATTGATTGGCCATGCTAAAATTGCCCCTTAGTGTCCTGGGATGTGTAGGTTAGAGGGATTAGTGGGTAAATGTGTAGGGGTATGGGGGTAGGGCCTGGGTGGGATTGTGTTCGGTGCAGACTCGATGGGCCGAAGGGCCTGTTTCTGCACTGTAGGGTTCTATGTTCATTGTTATCATTGACTAGAAACTCAACTGGACTCACAACACAAACACAGTAGCTATGAGAGCAAGTCAAAGGCTAGGAACCCACCTCCTGACTCCCCAAAGCCTATCTACCATTTACAAGGCACAAGTTGCCTGGATGGGTACAGCTCTAACAACACTCAAGAAGCTTGACCCATCCAGGGCAAAGCAGCCTGTTTGATTGGCACCACATCCACAAACATCCACTCCCTCCACCACCGATGCTCAGTAGCAGCAGTGTGTACTATCTACAAGATGCTCTGCAGCAACTCACCAAAGATCCTTAGACAGCACCTTCCAAACTACGGCCACTTACATCCTGAAGGAGATGAGGATTAGATATATGGGAACACCACCGCCTGCAAGGTCCCCTCCAAGGCACTCACCATCCTGACTTGGGAATATATCGCCATTCCTTCGCAGTCACCATTCTCATAAATCTTTCTTGTATTCTCTAATACCTTCATATCTTTCAGAAAGTGTTTCATCTTTCAGATGTTCAGAACGAGCCACAGTACTCTGGTTGAGGTTGAATCAGTGTTTTAACAAGTTTATCATAGCTTCCTTGTTTTCATACTCTGTGCTCCTGTTGGTGAAGCCCAGGATACTGTAAGCTGTGTTAACTCTGCTCTCAACCTGTCCCATCACCTTTAATGATTTGTGCACATATACAGCCCAGTCCTTCTGCCCCTACACCCACTTTAGGATTATATCTTTCAGTTTATATTGCCTCTTCTCATTCTGCCTACCAAAATAAATCACTCCACTCTCCTCTGTTTTAATTTCATTTCTGTCTCTGTCCTCTTGAAGTCATAGAGATTTACAGCACGGAAACGGGGCCTTGGCCCAACTTGTCCATGCTGCCCACATTTGGCCCATATCCCTCTGTACCCATTGTACCCATCTAACTATCTAAATGTTTTTTAAAAGACAAAATTGTACCTGCCTCTACTACCACCTCTGGCAGCTTGTTCCAGACACTCACCACCCTCTGTGTGAAACCGTTGTACACACTGCTGCCACTGTGGGTGGGGTGTTTTGGCCGTGTTCTCCCAAAGCCAGAAAATCCTGCCCGAGATGGCAATGGTAACCCCCAAAATGTTGATAGTGCTTTTTGTCTCATTTTCAATCTTTTTTCATGTCATGATCCAGCCATTCCTATCTCATCTAAACACATCTCTTGTTTCTTTACAGTATTGTCACTCCCTTTGGCTTTTTTTAAAAACATTAAACCTTTCCTAACGTAATCTCCCCTGCCCTCCGCACTGTCACAGATTTACCCTTTAGTTCTTCCTACACCCCCATCCCTTCCACCACGCACCAACGCCTCTACTTTCTCGGAAGACTGAGGAAATTTGGCATGTCAGCTACAACTCTCACCAACTTTTACAGATGCACCATTCTTTCTGGTTGTATCACAGCTCGGTTTGGGCTCCTGCTCTCCCCAAGACCGCAAGAAACTATAAAATGTCGTGAATGTAGCCCAATCCATCACACAAACCAGCCTCCCATCCATTGACTCTGTCTACACTTCCCGCTGCCTTGGCAAAGCAGCCAAATAACTAAGGATCCCACGCACCCCAGACATTCTCTTTTTCACCTTTTTTTTTTAGACTTTATTCCAGTCCAGTCAAGTCAAATTAAACCCAATTCAGAGTCCCAACAAGTTGGTCAGATTGCATGTTCCCCCTTTGTGAGGAGCAGTCGTAAATGCCACGGGAAGGAACCACTGCCAGTGGGGTGGAGAGTACCATGCCGCTAATCGTACTGAGATATTTATTTCACTGTGATAATCAGCTCCGCACCGATACCTGGCACAGAGTTGATTACACTCAAAAAAGGCACAAAGTCGCAAACCTCACTACAGGCCCCCGCTGGTGTCTGGAGCAGCGCAGTGGGCTGGGAGAATCGCAGCCTTTCTATTGAATTTGCCATGCTGTCTGGAATGATAGTGGGCGGCACGGTAGCACAGTGGGTTAGCACTGCCGCTTCACAGCTCCAGAGACCTGGGTTCGATTCCCGGCTCGGGTCACTGCCTGAGTGAAGTTTGCACATTCTCCTCATGTCTGCGTGGGTTTCCTCTGGGTGCTCCGGTTTCCTCCCAAAGAGTTAGGTTGATTGGCCATGCTAAGAAATTGCCCCTTAGTGTCCTGAGGTGCGTAGGTTAGAGGGATTAGTGGGTATAATATGTAGGGATATGGGGATAGGGCCTGGGTGGGATTGCGGTCAGTGCAGACTCGATGGGCTGAAGGGCCTCTTTCTGCACTGTATGATTTTACGAACTAGATTGAACTGGTTCTGTCCTACTTCACATCATCCTCTGGTGCCGCTGTGAATTGTGGCTTTCTGAAACACGAACACATTGTTCCAAGGAAAGTAGTTTCTAGGTTTTGATAAGTAACAGCGATATGTAACACGGTCCTTTGACCCTGATCCTGCCCTTCAATAAGACCATGGTTCACTTTCCACTGACTCCTTCTCCCACATGATCCCCACATACCTGACTTCCCTCAGTAACCAGGAATCATCCGGCCATCTACTCCGGTGGGATTCTCTGGTCCCACTGCAGTAAACGGAGATTTTGCTGAGGGCCAAAATTTCCCTCCTCGCTTGCAGTGTTGGTGGAGTGAACGGCCAAAAAATTCAGGCCAGCAGATTTCCTCCTCTAAAAGAACCAGGTAGGAGTTTAACAATAACATGGCAGTTTCATGGTCACTATTGATGCTAGCTTTATATTCAGTATTTATTTAAATTAACTCAATTTAAATTCCCCAGTCACTGCGGTGGAATTTACATAGAACATAGAATACCACAGCACAAACAGGCCCTTCGGCCCACATCCATACCTACCAGGCCTATCTATAACCCTCAATCCCATTAAATCCCATGTACTCATCCAGAAGTCTCTTAAAAGACCCCAGCGAGTTCGCCTCCACCACCACCGACGGCAGCCGATTCCACTCGCTCACCACCCTCTGAGTGAAAAACTTACCCCTGACATCTCCTCTGTACCTGCTCCCCAGCACCTTAAACCTGTGTCCTCTCCTAGCAAACTCATATCTCCAGGTCTTTTGAACTCATATCTCCAGGCCTGGGCCTGTGGATTACTAGGCCAGTAACAAACCATGATGGGGTCTTTCCTGGTCACATTGCGTGAGAAACTCGGGGAGATTCTGGGACCGAGCTGAATGGCCTCTCAGGGGCTACAATCCATCCCCCCTTGGGTTTAGAATGAAAATTAGATTGAGATTTTCGGTGGGGGTTGGTCACTGTCTGTGCCTGTGTAAAATACATACAGCTGAAAGGTGAGGGACAAAAACATCCACAGAGAGTTCAGGCAACTTATCAGTGACAAACTCCAATTATCCTCCTTTGACACGAGGCATCACATTATCTGGATCCTGGGTATAGACAGAGTTCCAAAGGCCATGAAAGAAGCCCCCACCTGGGAGGTTATTGTTGACACGGACAGGGATGTGGACCTCAGGTTGCAGAGGGAGAGTGCTACACAGCAAGAGCAAACTCTCTTGTGTCAGCTCTTGCTGTCCTAAGTCCACAGCTCACGGCCCAGCCCGCCCCAGGGATACAGCGGTGCTGCCATTGTAACAGAATGCTATTCAAATGGAACTGTGCTCACCAATCACAGACACCACGGATACGAGGACCCCGTTCAGTGCCTCCTCTCCTCACCGGACATTAAACAGTCGGGGTTGTGAGCTTCAGGACGTTCCTGGGAATTGATAGATTCCTATGGGCCGTCCAACATATTTTATGGCTCACCTGTCTCTTACGTTTGAGCTTTTGGGGATCGTCCGTGAATGTCTGCATTAGCTGTGTAAGTTTATTGATGTCTTTTATTTACATCCACAGGCGATTCGGTCCGCCTTGTTGCCCAACAAGGGCCATACACAGGGTGGGTCGTGCGAGGGCTGCTCTTGGATGTTGCTTCGAGAGTTGCCTAGTGCTTCACGTCCTTAGTGTACGCTTAAACTGGACCAACTGACGGGCAACGCGACAGCTCAGTGACTATCACTGTTTGCTGTGCAGTTACAGGGACCCGGGTCGGATCTCCGATTTGGGTCGGTGTCTGTGAGAGTTTGCGCATTCTCCCTGTGCTTGCGTGGGTTTTCTCCGGGTGCTCTGGTTTCCTCCCACACCCCAAAAACCTGCTTTTAGGCTGATTGGTGTTAACAAATTGTCCCTAAATTAGATCTCCCTTAATCTGGTGTACATATAATTCCCTAAATTTGCACCCCTTTATTGTGGAGTCCAAGAGGCGTAGAAAAAAGTCGTAGGTAGAAGTAGGATTGGAATGAGGCGCCCACTGAGTGTTAAAATGGGCGGCGTGGGCTTGTAGGGCCAAAGGGCCTGTTTCCTGTGCTGTGTTGTTCTTTGAGAAATGGCTCAGTTTTACACAAAGGAATAGAGTCTTGCCCAATGCTGCCTGTGAGATTTTGTAACAGTGGATGTCTAATTGATATCACGTCTTCTGAGAGCATCTCGCTCAGGGGTTTGTATTGATAAGTGTCATTGACCTCCTTCATCTGAATCTCCACTTAGAGGGGTTGGACATCCCTTATCATGGCTACATCAAGCTCGCCCTATCAATCCCCTATCACACCTTTAATAATCCATGGTTCTGGTTGTTTAGTACCCAATGGACAATTCAGTAGAGAGTTTCTGTGGTGTTGAGGTCAGATATGTTAAAAAACATCTAGTTTTTTTATTCATTTGTGGGACTTGAGTGTCACTGGCAATTATTGGCCACCCTTAGCTGCCCTTGAGAAGGCGGTGGTGAGCTGCCTTCTTGAACTGTGCCATTAGGCAGGGAAATCCCAGGATTTTGACCCATTTGCCTGACCCTTGCCAACACATTTAAGTTAAACCTATCTCTTAGTAGCTTCCTCTTCACTATTTACTTTCCTGCCTATTTCTGTGCCATCAGCAAACTTAGCAACAATGTATTCAGTCCCTTTATCCAAGTCATTGATAGAAATTGTAAAAGGTTGAGGCCCAGGCAGGGGAACTCTATGGTACATCACTCATTACATCCCATCAACCAGAAAAAGACTCATTTGTGGCTACCCTCTCTTTCATTGTGAGCGTTACGCTTTGATCTCAGACTGGAGTCAACTGGTAACTCAGTTGATCCAAATCAGTGATAACCACAACTACCCCATCCTCTACCTACCTCTGCATGTTCCCTTGGCTTCAGTCAACAGGTTGGAGGATATCGACACTAATCACCTGAAATAAAGTATGCATTTTTGGGATGAGAAGTGTCAATGAATCGAACAAGATTAAAGGCAAATTACAGCTAATTCCTGAAACAAATGCAAAGATTAAGTGGAACGCAGCTGGTTAGGCAGCATCTGTGACGATGGTCAAGTCATTGATGTAACCATAGAAACCCTACAGTGCAGAAAGAGGCCATTCAGCCCATCGAGTCTGCACCAACCACAATCCCACCCAGGCTCTATCCCCATATCGCTACATATTTTACCCGCTAATCCACGCATCTCAGCACACTAAGGGGCAATTTTAGCACGGCCAATCAACCTAACGCACACACCTTTGGACTGTGGGAGGAAGCTGGAGCACCCGGAGGAAACCCACGCAGACATGAGGAGAATGTGCGAACTCCACGCTGACAGTGACCCGAGCCGGGAATCGAACCCAGGTCCCTGGAGCCGTGAAGGGGCAGCGCTAACCCACTGCGCTACCGTGTCGCCCCGTAACGGGTGAGGGTCAGTACTGGAGGAGGTGACTGATATTCCAGAACACTCCGTTTTTCTTTCCAATGCGTGTGCATGCTTATCTCTGTGCGTTTTGAACAACAACCCTCCTGATTTTGCCTTAAACCTGTTTTATTCCCAGGCTTTGCTCTCCACTTCACCGCGACAAACACTGTGTTCCCTTCGTCGTGCACCCTATAGACCTGCGCGCGTTCGCTGACTTCAACTCTTGGACGTAAGCTTGTTTCCACACAGGCTGTAAGTTCCCAGTTCCAAGGGCAGCTCGACAATGGAATTATTCATTGTTTCCGCGCCAGACCCATTTTGCTGACTGTTAATGAATGTGTCTGTGTGGAGTGAATGAATCTTGTTCTGCCGCAGCTTACAGTGAGGTTTATCCCCTCTGGAACATTACAGCAAGTGGGCTGAGTTCTGAAAGAGGATTTGCACCCACCATCACATAAAGCAGAGAGCCCCACAGGGGTGGAAGATTTTCTCAGTCCCACTTGGCGCTGGGCCCAAAGCTTTTTCACGCTCACTGAGTGAACGGTGCATTTCTCGACAATCCAGTGACACTGTCTGTCTGACAATCCCTGTTCATCCCCCCCCACCACCCATCCATTCATTCCAATCAGAGCACGCTCACAAATTCATCAACTATTGGAGACAACATTTAGCTTTAACCCTCTTTGAATTGCACTCCCGCCAGGAAGAGTCCAGGTGCGCCATCCCTCAGAACAGGGAGAGTCTACCAAAGCCATCGCCCCCCCTCCCTCAACCAACACCAAATGGCCTGGAATACTGACATTGCCAAACCCGTGCTCCCCCACTTCCTCATCCTGACTAGCCTAGAATTCCAATTCTCCCAGAACAGCCTAGAATATGACCTCCTCTTGTTTGGCCTATTCATAAGAACATAAGAAATAGGAGCAGGAGTAGGCCATCTAGCCCCTCGAGCCTGCCCCGCCATTCAATAAGATCATGGCTGATCTGAAGTGGATCAGTTCCACTTTCCCCCCCATAACCCTTAATTCCCTTGTCTATCAGAAACCTATCTACCCGTGACTTAAATATATTTAGCGAGGCAGCCTCCACCACTTCAACGGGCAGAGAATTCCAGAGATTCACCACCCTTTGAGTGAAGAAGTTCCTCCTCAACTCTGATCTAAACTGGCCCCCGCCCCCCCTTACTTTAAGGCTGTGCCCTCTAGTTCTGCTATCCTTTCTAAGCAGGAAGAATCTCTCTACCTCTACCCTATCCATCCGCTTCATTATCTTATACGTCTCTATAAGATCCCCCCTCAGCCTTCTAAACTCCAACGAGTACAGACCCAGTCTATTTAGTCTCTCTTCATAGTCCAACCCCCTCATCTCTGGTATCAGCCTCGTGAACCTTCTCTGCACTCCCTCCAAGGCCAATATATCCTTCCGCAAGTGCGGCGACCAAAACTGCACACAGTACTCCAGCTGCGGCCTCACCAGTACCCTGTACAGTTGCAGCAAGACCTCCCTGCTTTTATATTCTATCCCCCTCGCTATAAAGGCCAACATCCCATTTGCCTTCTTGATCACCTGCTGCACCTGCAGACTGGGTTTTTTGCGATTCAGGCTACCAGCTCTCGCGATCTGCGCTGCCTGCCACAGAATACAAAATCCCTTTCCAGTCCTCACATCTTCAACTGGATGAGAACTCCCCCATAAATCTTTATCCCTTTTCCTGTAAAGCTGAAGACAGAGATTACTGGAAATGAGCACACTAACGCTTGAGACAGTGGGACCATTGCTTCTGAATCATAGCCAGTTCCCCAAACCCTGTGGAGTTCCACAGTCACCTTTACTGAGCAGGCATTGACTAATGCCTGCCTTGGCTCACACAGATAGGCACAGCTTTTCTGGGACTCACAGAATAGCCTTTTAGATGAGAAAGAAGTGATAAATAGATTTGTATAGCCAAATTAAGCAGAGTCAGCTTGTTGCTAACTTTAGCAACGTCAGGAGATAAAAGGTAACCATGCTATCAGATGTGACAGAGAAAGAATTTCATTTAAGTGTCAACAGAGAGCAAGCCAATCTGGGGACAGTGTGGGAGAACTTGGCAATTTTCAGGAATTAGTTCAGACCATCTCCTCACCAACACATGACACAGTTTTCAAAAGAAACACACTGATGTAATCCAAGTAAAAGCATGAAAGAGACTTGCATTTATTTGGCACCTTTTATGACCTCAGCCACTTTATAAACAATTGATTTCAAGCAGTCGCTGTGGTAATTTGGACAATTTGCGCACAGCAAGCTCCCATTAACAATATCTATTTTTGTCTATGTTGGTTAAGTGAGAAATTTGTCTCACCAGGGAGAGCACGGTGGTTCGCACATGCTGCCTCACAGCACCAGGGACCCGGGTTCAATTCCTGGCTTGGGTCACTGTCTGGGTGGAGTCTGCACGTTCTCCCAGTGTCTGCATGAGCTTTCTCTGTATGCTCCAGTTTCCTCCCACAGTCTGAAAGATGTACCGGTTAGGTGCGTTGGCCATACTAAATTCTAAGAACATAAGAAATAGGAGCAGGAGTAGGCCGTCTAGCCCTTCGAGCCTGCCCCACCATTCAATAAGATCATGGCTGATCTGAAGTGGATCAGTTCCACTTTCCCGCTTTCTCCCCATAACCCTTAATTCCCTTGTCTATCAGAAACCTATCTACCCGTGACTTAAATATATTCAGTGAGGCAGCCTCCGCCACTTTAATGGGCAGAGAATTCCAGAGATTCACCACCCTTTGAGTGAAGAAGTTCCGCCTCAACTCCGATCTAAACTGCCCCCCCCCCTTATCTTGAGGCTGTGCCCTCTAGTTCTGCTGTCCTTTCTAAGCGGGA
This sequence comes from Carcharhinus amblyrhynchos, assembly GCF_965287045.1. Lineage (NCBI taxonomy): Eukaryota > Metazoa > Chordata > Chondrichthyes > Carcharhiniformes > Carcharhinidae > Carcharhinus > Carcharhinus amblyrhynchos. The sequence continues at coordinate 5,743,042 of NC_137350.1, forward strand.
AGAATCTCTCTACCTCTACCCTATCCATCCCCTTCATTATCTTATATGTTTCTATAAATCCCCCCTCATCCTTCTAAATTCCAATGAGTACAAAGAACAACCCAGCACGGGAAACAGGCCCTTCGACCCAACAAGCCCGCGCCGCCACATCACCCTACACCTATTCTACCCTGCGTGTCTACGAATGGAACCCCTGACTTAGCCAGATTCAGGGGAGAATAGTGCCAATTTGGTAAAACCAATCAGCCTAAGAGCACATCTTTGGGATGTGGGAGGAAACCGGAGCGCCCGGAGGAAACCCACGCAACCACAGGGAGAATGCGCAAACTCCCACAGACACAGGCCCAAATCCATGTATCTGCACAGCAAACAGTGCTAGTCACCGAGCTGTTGCGGCGCCCGTCTACCGGTCCAGGATCAAGCACACACACCGACACGAAGTACTAGGCCACTCCCGGAACCTCCAAGAGCAGCCCACGCACGACCCACCGTGTGCATGCCCCTCGTTTGACAACGAGGTGGACCTCCAAGCAAGACCTCCCTACTTTTATATTCAATCCCCCTCGCTATGAAGGCCAGCATCCCATTCACCTTCCTGATCACCTGCAGACTGGGTTTTTGCGAGACACAGAAATTCTCCCTGTGTTTAACTAACCGCAGTAAACTTTGCCATTAAATAACCTTAAATTGTGCATGAATGACTTCCAGCAGAGATTTTTTTTAAGGAAACACTTTTTCTTCAAAGTTATTAATGAGAGGGCAAATGGCAGAGGGGGGGGAGTTTATTTCATATTTAACAATGGAAACAACTGCAGATATTTATCCAGCATCTTTAACATAATAAAACAATGTGTTTCACAGGAGCAGGACAAAGCAAACTATGACACCAAGGCAGACTAGGAGATATCAGGTCTGGTGGCCAAGATCTTGGTCCTGGAGGTCAGTTTTAAAGATTGTTTTAAAGGAGTAAAGTTCGATAGTGAGGCAGAGAGAGAAAGAGAGGCAATTCCAATATCTGAAGGCCCGGCAACTGAAGAACGGCCACTAATGCCAGAGTGGTTAAAATTGACAATATGCAGAAGGTCAGAAGTTGAGGAGCACAGAGGACTATGAATCATAGAATCCATATAGTTCAGGCCCTTGAGTCTGCACTGACTCTCCAACAAAGCATCTTACCCCGTCTCTCCCTCTGCCCCAACCCAGTGACTCCGCACATTTACCACCAATCCATTTAATCTAAGACGTTGGGACACAAAGAGAGAATTTAACGTGGCCAATCGATCTGGCCCCCACACCTTTGGGCTGTGGGAGGAAACCGGAGCACTCAGAGGAAAACCCACGCAGACACGAGGAGAATGTGCAGACTCCGCACAGACAGTGACCCAAGCCGGGAATCGAACCCGGGTCCCTGGCGGTGTGAGGCAGCAGTGCTAACCACTGTGCCACCGTGCCGTGATGTTAGAGGAGATGACAGAGGAAGGGAGGCCAAAGATGAATCTTTTAAAATCAGTTTCTGCTTGAACGAAGATAGTACAGGTTCATGGGCAACGAGCTGGTAGGCAAATAGGACCTGCTGCAGGTTAGGACACAAGCAGTGGAATTTTAGATAACCCCAAGTTTACAAATGACCTCAAAAGCAGCAAAGGTGGTGTGTGAAAAAAGGTTCATACAGCGAGTGGTTGGAGTCTGGGATGCGCTGCCTGGAAGTATGGTGGAGGCAGGTTCAATGGAGGCATTCAAGAGGGCATTAGATAGAACCATAGAAAATTACAGCACAGAAACAGGCCTTTTGGCCCTTCTTGTCTGTTCCAAACCATTTTTTGCCTAGTCCCACTGACCTGCACTTGAACCATATCCCTCCACTCCCCTCTCATCCATGAACCCGTCCAAGATTTTCTTAAATGTTAAAAGTGAACCCGCATTTATCCAGCAGCTCATTCCACACTCCCACCACTCTTTGTGTGAAGAATCCCCCCCTAATATTCCCTTTAAACTTTTCCCCCTTAACCCATGCCCTCTGAATGTCCAGGATGATGAACAAAGAGTGAAGGCCATGGACTGGGAGGATGATGTGATTTGATTTATTATTTGTCACATGTATTGGTATACAATGAAAAGTATTATTTCTTGCGTGCTGTACAGACAATGCATACCGATCATAAAGAAGGAGAGAGTGCAGAATGTAGTGTTACAGTCATAGCTCGGGGGTACAGAAAGATCAATTCAATACAGAGTAGGTCCATTCAAAAGTCTGACAGCAGCAGAGAAGAAGCAATAATAGAAAAAAATGATGGAATGTGGCTCCCCTCCCACATCCCTCCTGGGCCAGGTAATGCTCCCCCTTTTTCCAAAAAGATACAGAAGTTTGAGGCCACATAACCAACTGACACAAGAACAGCTTCTTCTCTGCTGCTGTCAGACCTACCTTGCATTGAGGTGACCTGTGGCCCCCACCGATATTACCCGCCCCCACAACGTTACTGACCACCTTATTCCCCCAGCCGTCCGCCACCCAGACCGATCGCAGAACCCTACCCCCCCCTTCCCCTCCACCGATCTCAGGCGGAGCGGCAGCGAACCCCTTTCCTCCCCCACAGATCTCAGGCAGAGAGCCATCGGACGCGAAGTACTTACCTCCTCAATGACGGGAGCGGCCAAATCGGGCTTCTATGGCGCATGTCCGTTTGGCACCAATTCTGGGTGGGTGGACACGGTGGTAAAGGGGAAGTGCCGGTAAAGTTAGCGTGCCGCCCATTTAAATTGCCTTCACGCCCATTTCAGGGACGGTCCCGATTGTGGCCATTTTCGGGCCTTGGTAAAGGGCGTGAAGGTGGGCGTGGATCACGCTACTCACCTCATGTCTGACTTTACCGAGTTTTGGCACCCGAAAACGGGCGCAACTTGACGGTAAAATCGGGCCGCCGGCCTTCATTTCTGTTCCAGAGGAAAATGTTTCTTCAGTTTCCTCAGGATCTGCCAGGTGGAGAGGGAAATCTTTAGAAACGTGAACTATGCCTCCAGACTATTACACTTTTCAGTTAGGCCCGTTTTCTTAAAGTTGGGCTCTCTCTTGTCTGAAAGCGAATCCTGCCTCGTTTTAGTAATGGCAGGAAATTCGAGGCATCCTTATGATGGATGTTGACGGCTTTTGATGGGTGGTTACTAGCCAGTTGGAAAAAGTATTATTGCCAGGATTAAAACAGAATTTTACAAGAATGATAGGGAGTGGGATAGCTTGATCTTGGTTTTGAACAAAGCTCGGCGCAACATTGAGGGCCGAAGGGCCTGTACTGTTCTATGTTCTAGAACAGAATTCAAGACTGGGAGTCGGGCTTTTCGGGCCTTGAAATATGGTGGATTGGAAATAAGGCAGTGTAGGGTTTGATGCTATCTTATTTTTAAACTTATTAGTGTCACAAGTAGACTTACACTGCAATGAAGTTACTGTGAAAATCCCCAAGGCGCCACACTCCAGTGTCTGTTTGGGTACAGTGAGGGGGAGTTTATCCTGGCCAATGCACTTAACCAGTATGTCTTTCGAACTGTGCGGGGAATCTGGAGAACCCGGAGGAAACCCATACAGGGAGAACGTGCAGACTCCACACCACTCGGGACCCCAAGCCAGAAATCAAGCCAAGATCCCTAGAGCTTTCGACAACCTTACTTAGAAAATGTTAACCCTATGACAGCGAACAGTTTCCAGAAGGCATTTGATAAAATGCTACATCAAAGGTTATTGTGGAAAATGAAAGCTGATGTTATGGAGTAACATATTGGCATGGATAGATCGGCTGGCTAACGGGAAGCAAAGAGTAGGCATAAATGGGTCTTTTTTTCTGGTTGGCAGTATGTAACGAGTGGTGTGCCACAGGGATCAGTGCTGGGGTCTCAATCGTTTGCAGTTTTATATAAGGGACTTGGATGAAGGGACGTATGCCAAATTTGCAGGCAACACAAAGTTAGGAAGGAAAGTGTGTTGTGAAGAGAACAGCAGGAGGCTACAGAAGGATATAAATGGATTAAGTGTGAACAAAAATCAGGCAAATGAGGTATAATGTAGGGAATTGTGCAATTCGCCATTTCGGCAGGACAAAAAGAAGAAAAGCTTATTTTCTAAATGGATTGCAGAGCGCCAAGGTGCAGAGGGATCTGGATATCTTAGTGCATCAATCACTAAAGGCCAGTGTGCAGGTACAGTGAGTAACTAGGAAAGCTAATAGATTGTCATCATTTATTGCGGGGGTAATTGAATGCAAGAGTAGGGAGGCTATGCTTCAGATATACGGAGAACTAGTGAGACCATATCTGGAGAACTGTATACCATTGGTCTCCTTATTTAAGGAAAGAAGTAAATGCATTTGAAGCAGTTCAGAGAAAGTTTACTAGGCTAATTCCAGGAATAGGTGGGTTGCCTTATGAGGATAGGTTGGGACAGGTTAAGCTTGTATCCACTGGAGTTCAGAAGAGTAAGGAACAACTTGACTGAAACATTCCCGAGGGATCTTTGTAGGGTGGATGTGGAGAGGACATTTCCTCTTGTGGGAAAATTTAGAACTCAGGGTCACAGTTTAAAAATAAAGGGGCACTCATTTAACATGGAGTTTAGGGAAATTTTTTCTCTGAGAGTTGTGAGTTTTGGAACCTCTTCTTCAAAAGAGTGGAAGCAGAGTCTTTGAAGCAGAGGTGGATTGACTCTTGGTAGGCGAGGGGGTGATAGGTTATCGGGAGTAGGCAGGATGCAAATCGAAGGTTACTATCAGATCAGAAATGATATTATTAAATGACAGAGCAGGCTTGAGGGTCCAAGTGTCCAACTCCCATTCTTTGTTTGTAGGCCATATATTCTCATGGGTGTTTTGAGAGCTGAGATGAAACAACGGTAATGTTTAGATAGACAAGTGAAGTTGGTTTGGCACAGAGACATCTGTTTTTATTCATTCGTGGGACATGGGCATCGCTGACTGGCCAGCATTTATTGCCCAATCCTAGTTGCCCAAGGGCAGCTGCGAGTCAACATTGCTGTGGGTCTGGAGTCACATGTAGACCAGACCAGGTAAAGATGGCAGATTTCCTTCCCCAAAGAACGTTAGTGAACCAGATGGGTCTTTCCAACCGTTGACAATGATTTCATGGTCATCAGTAGATTCTTAATTCTAAATTTTTTTTAATTCAAATTCTACTATCTGCTATGGTGGGATTCAAACCCAGATCCCCAGAACATTAGCTGAATTTTTGGATTAATAGTCTAGCCATAATACCACAAGGCCATCGCCTCCCTGGATGCAAGTTTTGATGCCTTAGAACAAGGTACCCTAAAGAAATACCCAAAGGTCAACGCAAACTAAACACTGAAGAACTCAAAGTTGCAGAAATGTGTCTGAAATTTCCATCTTTGGTTGACCCCTGAGGATTGTCCCTAAATTATTCTCCCCTTAATCTGGTTTCCAATGGGGGTACCATAAGCATAGACATGGGTCAAGGGTGGAGGAGGAAAAGCACATTGTTAAAATGGCGGCGCGGGCTCGTTGGGCCGAAGGGCCTGTTTCCCCTGCTGTGTTGTTCTTTGTTCTTTGATATTTAGTGCTGCCTTTTATGAAAACCTTTGATAGGCTTTCAAGTGCAACAGGTTACATGATATTTCTTATACTCGAATGTGCAAAATGTCACTCCTTTACTTGGGAAGCCCAAAAAAAGATAATAAATGGTTGCTTGCTGCTGGAACTATGGCAATTGAGGCGGTTAACATGGCATTCTTTTTATCAAAGGTATCCAGGGGAACTCAAGGAAATGTTGAAGAAACTATATGTATGAAGACATTTAAAATTTGATGCAAGGGTGAACAGAACTTTGCTGACTTTGGTTTGCCTGAAGAGTAAATAGTTTTTTCCTATTTCACCAAATCCGGAAGAACGGGAACCACTCAAGCTAACAGCCAGGACATTTAAAAGTTTAATTACCCCGGCTAGGAGACAATGGAAGGGATGATTCCCAGACCAGGGCTAACCTATACCTCATGTGGTAGCGTGATTTGAAAGTTTGGGATGGCAGCCACGTTGAGCTTTGAACTTTATAAAGGGTGTCATTCACGTGGTTACATTCTAGGTATTCCTGCCTGTGGGAAGACTGGAGAGCTCCCCCCTGGTATTAGCAGCCCCTGTAATTCACCTTCAGTATTTAAAAACATTCATATTGTGAAATGTGCAGGCCAGCCTTGCTTTACAGAGGCTAAAAATGTGCGGGTTAGGTGGTTTAGCCATGGGAAAAGTGTAGGGATAAGGCCTGGATAAGATGCTCTGTCAGTGAGTCAGTGCGGACTTAATGGGTTGAATGGTCTCCTCCTGCACCGTAGGGATCCTTGGATTCCATGGTGTCATGGCCCTCAGTTCAGGGTCATGTGGGATTTACCAATTGGTACTTTTATTGCTTTGCGATCTCTGCCCCAGCCAGGAACTGACACAACGAACCAGCAGCTACTGTACAAGACAACAACTTAGTCAACGCCATCAAAAGATATTGCTCGTGACTCAACTTGCTTCTTTTTGTGAGACCTTGGACGATTTTCCGACCTCACCACACATGGTACAGATCACACCCTGCTGGAAAATAGCCCCAAACATCAGTTTGGCATCCTGTGCCAAACAGTTCACAATCGTCCCATTCTACCCCTCCAACGGACCCAGAAAGTGAGAGCTTTCACAAGAATACAAAAAGGAAGAGAGTAGCTAAAGTAAACATCGGTGCCTTAGAGAATGAGACTGTGGAATTCACTATGGAAAATAAGGAAATGGCAGAGACTTCGGACAAATATGTTTTAAAATCTGTATTTACAGCAGAAGATACGAAAGGCACTCCAAGAAAAGAGGGAAGAACTTAAATCAATCACTGTCATTCAGAAAAAAACTCCCAAACCTAATGGGCCAAAGGGCTGGCAAGTCCCCTGCATCTGGTGGCAGCATTCCATGGCTGCAGAGAAAGGGAATGCTATAATCTTGGATCCCTTTATTAGGGAGAGTTATATTTGGATTGGAGGTAACTCAGAGAAGGTTCATGAGGTTAATCCCGGGGATAAGTGGATTCTCTTATGAGGAAAAGTTGAGCAATCTGGACTTATACATTCCTTCGAGCTTAGAAGGATGAGATGTGATCTTACTGAAGCATATAAGATTCTGAAGGGCCTCTTTTGCACTGTATGGTTTTATGATTCATTGTCATAGGTGGCACAGTGGTTAGCACTGCTGCCTCACAGCGCCAGGGACCCGGCTTCAATTTCAGCCTCAGGTCACTATCTGTGTGGAGTCTGCACATTCTCACCATGTCTGCGTGGGTTTCCTCCAGGTGTTCTGGTTTCCTCCCACAATCCAAAGATGTGCAAGATAGGTTGATTGGCCAGGCTAAATTGCTCCCTAGTATTAGGGGAGAATAGGACTGTAAATATATGGGATTATGGAGATAGGACCTGGTATGGGATTGTCGTCGGTGCAGACTCGATGGGCCAAATGGCCTCCTTCTGCACTGTAGGTCCTATGATTCATAGAATTCATACAGTGCAAAAGAGGCCCTTCGGCCCATCAAGTCTGCACATTAGAAATACCTGATCTCCCACCTGATCCCATCTGCCAGCACTTCGTCCAAAACCTTGAATATTAAGACTTGCTAAATGCTCATCCAGATACTTTTTAAAGGTTCTGAGGCAACCCACCTCTACCACCCTTCCTGACAGCACCGTCACCACCCTCTGGGTAAAAAAGCTTTTCCTCATAACCCCCTAAACCATCTTGAACCTATGTCCCCTTGTGACTTGTATCACTTCAGCTGTTCAACTAAGGGGGACAACTGCTCCCTATCCACCCTGTCCATCTCCCTCGACCTTGTACACCTCGATCAGGTCACCCCCTCAGCCTTCTCTGCACCAATGAAAACAACCCAAGCCTACCCAACCTCTCTTTATAAATGAATCTTTCCATCCCGGACAGTATCCTGGTGAATTTCCTCTGCACCCCCTCCTGTGTTACCCACGGTAGCTGCTGAGAGAATGGTTCTCATAGGAATGCGGGAATGTGGAGCTGGGGGCCAATAGTCACAATAAGGAATCTCCCATTTAAACTGGGAATAAAGCAGACTTTCTCGTCCCAGAGTGTGGGTAATCTCGGGAATCCAATTCCTCGATAGGGGTTGGTTCTTTGACTAGAATGAAGACTGAGGTGTTAGATCTAAAAGACTTTGGAGGGGGTCAAGCAGGAAAGTGGAGTTGTCACAATCAGATCTTATTGAATGGCGGAGAAGGCTCGAGAGTCTCCTGTTCATAGATTTATTGCCGTTGGAGATTTCAAATATCCCCAAATAAAATGGCACAAAGAGGGGAAAGGTAATTGAGTTTTTACAATGCCTAAATACACATCTTTGATTTGATTTATTATTGTCGGGTGTATTAAATATACGGTGAAAAGTATTGTTTCTTGCATGCTCTACAGACAAAGCATACCGTTCATAGAGAAGGAAAAGAGAGAGTGCAGAATGTAGTGTTACAGTCATAGCGAGGGTGTAGAACATTGTTAGAGAGTTTAAAAGAGTTAGAATGAAGTTTTAGAAGGATAAAACGAGAGTGATAGAATTAGAAGGCGTGCCGGGCACAGCTTGTAAGAAGTTGCTTTGTTCGACACTATCTTGAGAGAAGAAAATGTGTATGCGGCGCAGCAATGCAGGATGTACCCCACCCATTACACACGGGTAATGTTTCCTTTACGATGCATACATGCACAGCCATGAATCAATCTGAATAAGACCTCACAGCAAAGCAAGCCAGCTGTGCCCAGCGCACAGTAACTAGGGGAACCGTATTCAGGAACCTTACTTACCCACTACCTGAAAGAGAGGAATCACTGCTGAATCTGGGAGTGAGGAATGATGTGGAGATGCCAGCATTGGACCGGGGTAAACACAGCAAGTCTCACAACACCAGGTTAAAGTCCAGCAGGTTTATTTGGTAGCAAACGCCACTAGCTTTCGGGGCTTTTCCCCTTCGTCAGGTGCTTATCCCCTTCACTGACGAAGGGGAAAAGCCCCGAAAGCTGGTAGCGTTTGCTACCAAATAAACCTGCTGGACTTTTACCTGGTGTTGTGGGACTTCTTACTGTGAGACATGAGCCAGAGCAGACAAGAGGCAGCAGCTTAGGAAAACAACCCTAAACTATCGTAATGCTTAAAACATTGATTGAAAAAGAGATAAGTAATGGAAAGATCCAAGGAATTGAATGGAAACACATCGGCTGGAATTTTACCAGCACGCCTGCCCCGATCCCAGCATTCCCTGTTGGCCTCAGGCCAACCTCAGACAGACGTTGCCAGTAAAACTCCCTCCATCATTTTTAGAGGCTGAGAATGGAAAAATCAAAGAGAAAGAGTTTGGGGAATGTTTACAATGTTTGAAAAGGTGATCAACAGAGTTGAGAGTAATTATATTCTTCTAAAAACAAGATTGCATTTACCATGAATAAGACACGGGGCACAGGAAATGCAGGACACCGAGCTCTCATCACCATTCAGTACAATCCAGGAGCTGATCCTGAACTTCAATTCGTTATCCTGCCCGTTCCCCATTCCCTTAATTCCCCGAGAAACCAAAAATCTGCCTATCTCAGCCTTACATGTATTCAGTGATGGATCATTCACAATCTTCAGGGCCAGAGAATTCTAAAGATTCACAACCCTTTGAGTGAAGTAATTTCTCTTTGTCTCAGTCCTAAAGGATCAGTTCCTTATCTGAGATCGTGCCCCCGCATTTTAAATTCTCGCCCAGCAGAAACAGTCTCTATGTCCAATCTATCAAACCCATTCAGAAGTTTTGTAGGTTTCAGTTGTCTCTCATTCTCCTAAGCTCCAGAGAATATAAACCCAATTCACTCAACCTCTCATCATGGTAACATGTTCTTCCGGAGAGTCAGTGCAGACTCAATGGGCTTAGTAGCCTTTTTCACTGAAGGGATTGTATGGTTTCTTCCTTGTCTGAACACCTTGCACCCAGGAAAATTCCTTCAGTCAGGTCAGCACAGTGGTTAGCACTGCTGTCTCACAGCGCCAGGGACCTGGGTTCGAGTCCTGATTTGGGTCACTGTCTGTGTGGAGTTTGCACATTCTCCCCGTACCTGTGTGGGTTTCCTCCGGGTGCTCTGGTTTCCTCCCACATTCTGAAAGACATGCTGGTTAGGTGCATCGACCCGAACAGACGCCAGACTGTGGAGGCTAGGGGAATCTCACAATAACTTAATTTCAGTGTTAATGTAAGGCAGGCTAATAAATTAACTTTAACTGTTGCTATAACATCATATTTCCACAATGCAATCTGTGTCTGTAACTTCCCAATCTTATTCACTACACTCTGTGCATTCACATACAATGCACAGTAACCCTGTTCCAGATGTCATTACATTCCTCCTTACTCCAACTTATTAACTTGCCATTCTCTCTCTCTGTCTCTCCCAGTATTTTGTGCATCCTGGTATCCCTCGCTAATATTCTCTCGTGGCTCCCACATCCCTGCTGAATGAGTTTAAAGCCCTCCCAGCAGCACTAACAAAACACCCTGCAGGGAACTCAGTCCCAGTTGTGTTCAGGTGCAACCCATCCGACTTAAGAACATAAGAAATAGGAGCAGGAGTGGGTTAAAGTCCAACTCCATCAGAGAGGGAATCTGATGCTGTGCTCTGTTTCGCTTGCCCTTTCACCTCTACACTGCTCAGTTTGTCTGGGAGATTGAAGGAACATCCAACTGTTATTGCCAGTGACTCATTTGCTCCTGATTAAAGTTAAGTTTTAAATTCTGCCCCCTGTTTTCAAAGCCCTCTTCTCTCCTCCCAATCTCTGCAATCTCCTTCAGTGCTGCAACCCTCTCAGATCTCAGCTCTCCTCCAGTTCCTACGTCTCACAATAAGGGTTCATTTGCTTGACTCCTGGGATGAGAGGACAGTTTACTGACAAGAGATTGAGTAGAATTGGCCAATGTTCTCTATGATGATAAGAATGATAAACCATTCCCTTATTCCTGGAAGGCTCAACAGGATCAATGCTAAAAGTTTCCCCACCTCAAGAGACTTCGGGGTCATTATCTTAGGTTAAGGGGTCAGCTAGTTAGAACTGATCATGCTAAATTGTTCCTTAGTGTCCCAAGATGTATAGGTTAGGGGGATTAGCCAAGTAAATAGGGTTATGGGGATAGGGTGGATGGGAGGGGGCTGGGCCTGGGTAAGATGCTCTGTTGGAGAACTGGTGCTGATTCGATGGGCCGAATGGCCTCCTTCTGCACTGTAGATTCTATGATTAACAATGTGCCTTTAATACCACAAGCTTCAACATCAGTAAACTGTCTTCTATCAGGGACTCATTCAAATGCCTTGCGGATGCCCACGCTCATCTCAGTTCCAAATAGCTGACCCCAAATAATTTCATGGACACCATGGCTCTCCAGCGCAGAAGGAAGCCATTTGACCCACCAATTCTACACCAACTCCCCGACAGAGCATCTTACCCAGGTCCCTGAAGCTGTGAGGCAGCAATGCCAACCACTGTGCCAGTGTGCCACCCATATGCTGAAAGCCAACAAGATGAAATGCAACATTGACATTAACTCCTGGGCAACCTTCACTCCGGACTGAGCCAGCTGGTGACAGAGTCTTTGGAAAGGATTCTAGAATTTTGGGACCTGATGACAAAATGAAGAAGAAAAGCAAGAATGTCAAAAAGAGCTTCCCCGGAGAGACGAAGGATGAGAGGTGACCTGAGAGAGGTTTATAAGATGTTGAGAGGTAGAGATCGGGTGGATTCTCGGAGGCTATTCCCCAGGTCGCTACGAGAGGACACAGGTTTGAGGTGCTGGGGAGCAGGTACAGAGGAGATGTCGGGGGTAAGTTTTTCACTTAGAGGGTGGTGGGTGAGTGGAATCGGCTGCCGTCAGTGGTGGTGGAGGCAGATTCGCTGGGGTCTTTTAAGAGACTTCTGGATGAGTACACGGGATTTAGGGTTATAGATAGGCCTGGTAGGTATGGATATGGTTGGCGCAATTTGTGGGCCGAAGAGCCTGTTTGTGCTGTAGTGTTCTATGACCCAAACCGACAGTACACAACCAGATTTCCCTCAAACACCCAACATAGAGTAAAGTCTGTAGATCGTGAATCAGCCTCAGCAGCCATCTTGTGGGAGACAATTATCCTATAGAGAGACAGATAGTCAATAATCATAATAGATGATGGGATAGAAAGCTCCATACCCATATTCATAGAATCCTACAGTGTAGAAAGAGGCCCTTTGGCCCATCGAGTCTACACCAAACACAATCCCACCCAGGCCCTACCCCGATATCCCTACATATTATACCCACTAATCCCTCTAACCTACACATCCCTGGACACTAAGGGGCAATTTCTTAGCATGGCCAATCATCCTAACCCACACATCTTTGGACTATGGGAGGAAACCGGAGCAAACCCACACAGATACGAGGGGAACGTGCAAACTCCACACAGACAGTGACCCGAGCCGGGAATCGAACCCAGGACCCTGGAGCCGTGAAGCAGCAGTGCTAACCACTGTGCTACCGTGCCGCCCATACTTGTCATTACCACAGGATTGGTGACCTTGTAAGCAGTGTAGATGGAAGCATAAAATTGTGAAGAAAAATAGTGAAAGGGCAGAACTGTGGAAAATGGATTTTAATATAGACAAATGTGAAATCATCCACTTTGGACCCAAAGAGTTTAAAATGGGGCATTTTCTAAATGGTGAAAAGTTGGAAACAGTGGAGGTTCAAAGACATTTGGGCATATGGAGGTTTAACATGTCCTGTACAGATGTAATAAATAACCAGGAAGGCTAATGGAAAGCTGGTCTTTATATCTAGATGACTAATATACAAGTGGATCGAAGGTGTGCTTGGACTATGCAAAGTTAGACCAGTGCCTGGAGTTACTGGGCAGGATTTCCAGCCACGCTCACTCCAAGATCAGAAAATCCTACCTGAGGTCAAAGGATCTTTGCATCATCCATCCCTGCCCACTACGATTCCCGTGGAGGATGGGACAGGAAAATTCCACCCTTTGTGTGTCAGTCTGGATGCCACGCTTAGCAAGGATATATTGGCTTTGGAGAAAGTAGCTGTAGATTTACCAGCATGATACTTCGAGGGTTAAATCATTAGTTAGGACAACACAAACAGTTTGTATTTTCTGGAAATGATGAGGTGAAGGAGTCATTTTAAGAACATAAGAAATAGGAGCAGGAATAGGCCATCTAGCCCTTTGAGCCTGCCCCGCCATTCAATAAGATCATGGCTGATCTGAAGTGGATCAGTTCCACTTTCCCGCTTTCTCCCCATAACCCTTAATTCCCTTGTCTATCAGAAACCTATCTACCCGTGACTTAAATATATTCAATGAGGTAGCCTCCACCACATCAACGGGCAGAGAATTCCAGAGATTCACCACCCTTTGAGTGAAGAAGTTCCTCCTCAACTCTGATCTAAACTCCCCCACCCCCCCCCCTTATTTTGAGGCTGTGCCCTCTAATTCTGGTTTCCTTTCTAAGCGGGAAGAATCTCTCTACCTCTACCCTATCCATCCCCTTCATTATCTTGTAAGTATCTATAAGATCCCCCCCTCGTCCTTCTAAACTCCAACGAGAACAGACCCAGTCTATTCAATCTCTCCTCACTTTTATTGAAGTTATGAAGATATTAATGGGAACTGCTCAACTGAACCATTTTCCCTGTTTGGAGGGGTCTAGGACTTGGGGCATCGTCTAAAATATAAGGTAAAAATCTCAATTTTTTCTCTAGATGGCAGTTCTGGTGGCACCATTTCTGCTGGTTGAATTAATGTGAACATGTGCCCAATTCTGTGCTTGTAGCCTCATGGATTATGCATGAGTGAGCAACTCTCCAGATCTCCTGGCAGAATCTGATTCATCTGGTCACCATCAGCTCGCACGTCCAAAGGTCCAGGGACCGTATGTAAATGCCAGTCCAGCACACTCATATCACTCTCTTCAGTTCACCTTCATGGGACCATGCAGGATGTCCAGAATCCAGAGGCAAAAGATTAGTAACATCAAGATGGCTGTGCTCCAACTCAACTGCCATGCTCTCGATGTCTTGAGTCTGGGTGCAGAGGCATGTCTCCTACTCAACGGAAGACTCCAGGAAGCACACACCACCCTCATCTCCCTGGCCTGGGAGGCTGTTGCCCAATGTGGCTGGCAACCATGCCAGGAGCATCTCAGTGCAGGAAGCGGATGAATGATCTTAGCCACTCCACCAGGGTAATCCCTCTCCGTTCCCTCCACTATCAAATTCTCATCATGGCATCAAGTACTCATTCAACAATTCTCTTCATAGATCTCACACACTCATTAGCAGGGGACACATTCTCCCCAACACTTTGACATCACCACCATCCCATGTTGCTCACTCTCCATCATCTGGACTGTCTGGAGGGGGCTCACATCGTTGCAAAGTCAGATTGTGGAGGGCATAGCGAGCTATGATCATGGGGGTAACCCTCGCTGGTGCATATTGCAGATAGGTCTATGTAGGTGATAGCTATGAAGGACTATGGGGCAACAGCAGATGTAATGGGCAGAATCATCCCACAATTTGGCTAAGTGTCATATTTGGTGTGAAAACTGGGGTGAATCTGGTCCCATCAGCACGATCCAGGTCAGGATTGTTACACACTTTGGAAAAAGCAAGAAATAATGTCACACTTGGTGCAATATGTCAGAATCAGCCGTCCCAGTCTCACTCCAGGGCCACCTGAGCAGTTCAATCAAGGGGGCCCTGCAGTTAAGTCACATTTACTCACAACCCAGCCAAGGGGATGGCAGCAAGCAAGCTTCACAGAGGGTGCCATGTATGGATGTTGTCTGCTGTGGAGTGGAGGAGGGCAACTATTTACCCACAGGCGGGCAGGAGACCCTGGGACTGTCCACTCCATCCGATTCACCCCTTCCAGAGACCGAGGTGCCTCCAGACCAGCAGACAGAATACACCCACAAGGAGGCCGGGGCTCTCCAGAGGATGCCCGCCAAGGTCGTCTCAGGCAGCAGGGTGTGACGGGCAGCAGGCTGCCTCCAACTCAGATGTGAGACACTGAGAGGCAGCAGGAGGATTGGGAGGGTTAGAGAGAGTCACACAGCATGGGCACAGGTGATGTTGGGCACTCAGGGGTATAGAGCATTGATGTTTGTATATATTTGATCTCACTGTGTATTATAAAGCACTTTTTAAGCTGCTCGATCTCCACTAACCGATCACAACAATGACACGTCTAACATTAGGGATGCATCACAGCCCCGTCCCCATCCCCTCCATGTGATGATGTCAGTTTAATGCAGATGTTACCCTCACACTGACAGAACTCAGTGATGATGCAGAGAACCCTCCAACAAACCCCCCCCGAACCCTCAAACCCTCCAGCCTCCCCAAACTCCCAAACCCTTAACTCCCCCAAACTCCCTGCCCCCCCCGAACCCTCAAACCCTCAACCCCCCCAAACTCCCTGCCCCCCAAACCCCCTGCCCCCCCGAACTCCCAAATCCCCCAGCCCCCCCCGCACCCTCAAACCCTCAACCCCCCCAAACTCCCCTGAACCCCCAGTCCCCCCAAACGCCCTGCCCCCCTGAACCCCCAAACCCCCACCCCCCCAAACTCCCAGCCCCCCCAAATGCCCTGCCCCCCCTGAACTCCCAAATCCCCCAGCCCCCTCAAACCCTCAACCCCCCCCAAACTCCCTTGACCCCCTGAACCCCCAGCCCCCTCAAACTCCGAAATCCCCAGGCACCCCAAACCTCCTGCCCCCCCCCTGAACTCCCAAATCCCCCATCTCCCTGAACCCCCAAACTCCCCAACCCCCCCGAATCCCCAATCCTCTGAACCCCTGAACGCCGAACCTTCTGAACCCCAAGTCCTCCCGAACCCCAAACCCTCCTCAGCCCCCAGTCCCCCCCAAACTCCCAAACCCTCCTGAGCCCCCAGTCCCCCCCACCCAAACTCCCAACCCTTCTGAGCCACCAGCCCCCCCTGAACCCCAACCCTCCTCAGCCCCAGCACCTCCTGAACCCCAACACTCCTGAGCTCCCAGCCGCCCCCCAAGACAGCATCAGGAAAGGCCAGTGACTCCGGGCATCATTGCTTTGAAATGAGCCAATCACAGGGATCCGGCGAGCTGCTATCAGGGGAGGGGAGAGGGTCAGACATTCTCAGTGTCTCTGAGGAGCCTCCCAGCCCTTTCCCCAGGCCCAGTTATCCTCACCCTCCTGCATCGAGTGGGCAGCTGGCATCCGGGATCTGCACAACAGCAGCTCCCCGAGGTTGACCCCTCGCGGGTCTCCTGGGTGCATAGGAGGGGCCCTGTCTCGAAGTGTCCTCCCTAATCTGGGGCCTCCTGGAAGCATGTCACCCTCCTGCGCATGGAACCACTGAAGGCTCCGTCAGGAGGGACTGTTGTTTTCTGATCACTCTTGGATGCTGACATTTGGAAAGTAATGTGGGAAGCTGGAGCTTAAATTCAACAGAGTGCTAATGCAGGAGCTGGGGGCCCTGGGGTGAGATGAACCTCCGAGGCACTAGGTCTAATTCTCTGACCGAAAGCTGAGGCTCAGCCTTGGATGTAATGCTGTGGGAAGCCAATGGTGCAAAGAGTCTCCTGAGAGCCCATCAGTGTCACAATCAGGAATCTCAGTCTTCTAAGTGGTCATAGCTGGTTACTCCTTCAGTGCTAAGCTGTGCTAATAGGCATCCTGATAACTCAAGGAGCAGCCATCAGGGAGCTCATTGCTGACATCCCTCGATAATAAAACTCACTGGATAATAATTCCTCAGCTGCTGCCCACCCCCCCAATGCTCCTGCACCCCATCCCCAGGGGAGGGGGCCTCCAAGAAGCATTCTTGGGCACAGAGCCAGGGCCCCCTGTCCTCCCACCATCCCGCCCAACCTTACAGCCCACCCCACAGCCCCCCACAAACAGGCGTCTAGTCTCTCACAAGGTCAGTCACAGATCCCCGATAGCTACCCTCTTAGAACATAAGAACATAAGAAATAGGAGCAGGAGTAGGTCAACTAGCCCTTCGAGCCTGCCCCGCCATTCAATAAGATCATGGCTGATCTGTCGTGGCTCAGTTCCACTTTCCCGCTTTCTCCCCATAACCCTTAATCCCCTCTCTCATCAAAAACCCATCAACCCGCGTCTTAAAAATATTTAGCGAGGCAGCCTCCACCACTTCAACTGGCAGAGAATTCCAGAGATTCACCACCCTTTGAGTGAAGAAGTTCCTCCTCAACTCTGTTTTAAACCGCCCCCCCTTTATCTTGAGGCTATGCCCCCTGGTCCTACTATCATTTCTGAGCGGGAAGAGTCTCTCCACCTCTATCCTATCCATCCCATTCATCATCTTATACGTCTCAATGAGATCTCCCCTCATAAACTCTAACAAGTACAAGCCTAATCTATTCAGCCTCTCCTCATAGCTCAACCCCCTCAACTCCGGCATCAGCCTAGTAAACCTCCTCTGCACTCCCTCCAAGGCCAAAACATCCTTGCGTAAGTACGGCGCCCAAAACTGCACACAGTACTCCAGCTGCGGCCTCACCAATGCCCTATACAGCTGCAGCAAGACCTCCCTACTTTTATATTCAATCCCCCTCGCTATGAAGGCCAGCATTCCATTCGCCTTCCTGACCACCTGCTGTACCTGCAAGCTGGGTTTTTGCGACTCATGCACAAGAACCCCGAGGTCCCTCTGCACCGTCGCTTGCTGCAGTTTTTCTCCACGTAAGTAATAATCCTTCCTACCATTCTTCCTACCAAAGTGGACCACCTCACACTTGCCAACATTAAATTCCATTTGCCATTTCCTGGCCCATTCGCCCAGCCTATCTAGATCCTTCTGTAGACTCTCCCCACCCTCCGCACAATTTGCCTTTCCACCAATTTTGGTGTCATCAGCAAATTTCGACACCCTACACTCGGTTCCCTCCTCCAGATCATCTATATAAATGGTAAAAAGCTGAGGCCCCAGCACCGACCCCTGGGGCACTCCACTAGTCACCATCCGCCAATCCGAATAGCACCCGTTGACCCCCACTCTCTGCCTCCTATTTGACAACCAATCCTCTATCCACGCTAACACCCTACCCCCAACTCCATGCCCCCTGACCTTCTGCAATAACCTCTTGTGAGGTACCTTGTCAAACGCCTTCTGAAAATCAAGAAAGACCACATCCACCGGCTCTCCTCTATCCACCGCCCTAGACACATCCTCATAGAACTCCAGTAAATTTGTCAGACACGACTTCCTTTTAACGAAACCATGCTGCGTCTGCTCTATCAAGCAATTCCCTTCAAGATGCCTCGCTATTTCCTCCTTGATGACGGATTCTAACATTTTACCTACAACAGACGTTAAACTAACCGGCCTATAATTCCCTGCCTTTTGCCTGGCACCCTTCTTAAACAACGGTGTAACATTAGCCGTTTTCCAATCTTCCGGCACTCTTCTTGGCCACACACCACCCCCCCTCACCCCTACCCCCCAGAGCTGTCTGGTGCCCTCTCTCTCTCCCCTGAGACTCTCTGGTGGATGGTGGTGCCGTGCAAGCTCACCTCTGACCTCCCTCCCAGAGGTCACGGCACCAGGTGACCATTTTTAAAGGGGCAGTCGCGATTTGCGTGACGTCGCGCCAGCTGAGAAGATACATCGAGAGGGCGGGGCCACTTTAATGAGATGGTAATGCATGCAAATCAAAGAACAAAGAACAAAAACAGCCCGGGAAACAGGCCCTTCGGCCCAACGAGCCCGCGCCGCCATTTTAACATTACCAGTCCCCCCACTCCACCCATGACCCTTATCCATGATTATGGAATTACGCATTGAGGGAAACTAATTTAGGGACTCCTCCCCCTCCCCCCAGCCTGGCCACGAACCTGACTGCATCACTGGAGGGGGGCTGGGAAGGGGCAAACTCCAGTCTCGCTGTCGAGATATAGTGGCCATTACAGGAACTGCGCCTGCGACTAATGTGGCCATCAGACTGTAGCCAATGTCACACATCAGACAAGATCTGGTTGCAGAGCGTTGGATCGGGTGTGAAAAGCTGTGTGAAACTCATTGGCCATTTTCCTGTCTGATTTAACAACACTGCAACTTCGGAGTACTGGCGAGAATCACACAGCCAGCTGGAGGGGCGGGGCCTAAACTCACCAGGACTCTGAGATCTGACCTCAAAGTTAAATTTAAAGCCCCTCCCCCACCATCATGGCCTCTACCCCTCTCCACAAAGGCCGGGATCCCTGGTGGACAAGGGGGGGGGGGAAAAAAATCAAACCAACGCTAGCACACGGAAGGGGAGCCCCGCCACCACCCCGCAAGTACAGGACACCCCCCCCCCCACCCCCCCACGACACTATCACTGGTCCTACCCACCCCAGTGCAGGCACAACCATGCCCCCCCCACCAAACACGCACTGCTCCCCCACTCCCCTCCCCACACATAAACAGAAACCCCCCCCCCCCAGTGCAGATCCCAAGAAGGATTGTCCTTGGCGTTGCCACCCTGGCACTGCGGGGTTGGCACTACCAGAGTACCGGGGGGGGTAGTGCTGTGCCCTACACCATCGGGGGAGCTAAACGGTGCTGAGCGCCCCCAACATGGTCACCACAACTGGTCTCCGCCTTTGAAAAGCAGTAACGCCAGCGTGACTTCCCGCTGCTAGGGGAGGATGCGCCATGGGCCAACATTAACGTTTAAAGCCCCGTAATTATATATTAATATATTAAAATGTATGGAAATCAGATTCACACCCTGTCTAGGCGCGATTAGATCGTTGGCGGGATGTGGGAAAGCTCTCAAACTGAGACCCCGCCAGCGCTATTCCTGCTTTTATAAGATTTAGCTGCCATTAGGAGCAGCCTTAGATCACAGTCTGGGATGAACCAGATTTGAGGTTTTGAGGCACAAATTCATAAATCAATAAAAGCAATTCTCAGGTAGAATAAAACCATTCGAAAGATAACAGATTGTTGGCCTTTCAAAGGGGTTGGAGATACAAAGCAGCTTCAGTTATGTAGCATTTTGGTTAGACCTCATCGGGTTCAGTTTGTGCTCAGAACAAAAATTGGAGGCGATACAGAGCAGCTTCACTGGAACAATGCTCCCGTCAGCTGAAAGGTCATCGACATGTAAAGTTAACTCTGTTTCTCTCTCTCCCCTGACACTGCCAGTGTATTTCCAGCGTTTTCTGTTTTAATTCCAGATTTCCAGCATTTGCAGTATTTCGTTTTTGTCACTGATTCTGGAACTCTCTCCCTCCCTCAAAAGTCTGTGCGTGTTATTCCCATGGTAGAGGTTGATTTGATACTAGCTGGTAGGAATCAAGGGCCAGGCTGGATAGGCGGAGTTAGGGTACAGGCATAGTCAAGCTGGATGGCAGAAAAGGCTCATGGGATTGAATGGCCTCCTCTTCTTCCTGTGTACCCAACTCAAGAGGCTGAATGGCCTCCTCCCCCAGCTCACACCTCAATCCCAAACTGTACTTTACAATTTTAAGCCAATCTGTGTCTAAATCTTGTTTAGACCCAAGGCTGGATTCCCGCTATTGAGGCAGGTAATCTCTGATTCACCTGACTTGCCAGAGTAGAAAGGCACCCCAGATTCCACAATCTTCATTCCAGGGTTTGGGGCCTTGTGGGTGTGGGACAGAGTCAGGCCCACTAATCCCACAAGCAGAATGTACATAAGAACATAAGAAATAGGAGCAGGAGTCGGCCATCTAGCCCTTCGAGCCTGCCCCGCCATTCAATAAGATCATGGCTGATCTGAAGTGGATCAGTTCCACTTTCCCGCTTTCTCCCCATAACCCTTAATTCCCTTGTCTATCAAAAACCTATCTACCCGTGACTTAAATATATTTAGCGAGGCAGCCTCCACCACTTCAACGGGCAGAGAATTCCAGAGACTCACCACCCTTTGAGTGAAGAAGTTCCTCCTCAACTCTGATCTAAACTGCTCCCCCCCTTAACTTGAGGCTGTGCCCCCTAGTCCTGTTATCCTTTCTAAGCGGGAAGAATCTCTCTTCCTCTACCCTATCCATCCCCTTCATTATCTTATATGTCTCTATAAGATCCCCCCTCAGCCTTCTAAACTCCAATGAGTACAGACCCAGTCTATTCAATCTCAATTCAATGTACGTAGCCACAGGGACCTGCTAACTGATTAGGACACGCATCCAATTCTCTGAAACTTCAACCCAGTTGTCTGAAAGGCTATTTGCCCCTCTAGTCCTCAACCTTCAAATCCTCTTACGCTAACCCTTTTCCCAGGCCACCCACATGCCTCCATGGCCTCTCATACTCTCTATACCAACTTCTGTCCACAAGTGACCCTTCCATATGCATTAACCAAGAATTATACTATGTACAGAACGAATGAGCCACAAGTAATAATGGCATGTCTGGAACTGCTCAGAAGAAAAACATCTATTTACAAATCTTCTATTGAAGAAAAAGCATCCCTACCAAAGTGTCAATTGTACCTGACCCTGTGGCTGCAAACAAGGAAGGAGAAGGTATTGTGGTCCGAGGAGAAGGTCCAATGGCAAGATTCGAATTCACGGCAGATTTGATGGGTCAGATGACCCCTGAGTGCCCTGCAAGTTGTATAATGTACAATTTGAACTTGGAGAGCTACTTATAAAAAATATCGTCATCAGGACCTGGGAGAACTCCCTAATAGCCAAACATTCATTTCATTTACACAATGTACAAAGCCCTGTGAAAGATGTGGCTATTTGACTCGAAGCTAAATTGAATCAATTTCAGCAGCATTAACAAGGAGAGGATAAAGGGCGAGCTGTCGGTTCCCTCCACAACTTTCTAACTTTAGGCTTTATTTTTTATTATTGGTGGGAGAGGGCCAGCGAGTGCCTGTAAAGCCCGATTATTTATACTCTGGGAGCCCCTAGATGTTGCCGCCTCACACCAACTGTTAATGGTTTGGGATGTGGAACCTTTCTAAATTCTCAGGGGAATTTGCCATCTATTTAATTGGACCGGTCCAAGTTCGCTAAAAGAAAGGTGATACAAACCAGGAATCAGTCACCAGGATTTTGCCTACCATCCAATCAAAGTCCATTGAACCTGGATTGGATTTGGATCCTGGCAAGACCCGATTCTGGGATTCTCATCCTCATTCCCCCAATTTTCACTGGCTTGGGGTGAGAGGTAAGGGTACAGTTAGTTAGCCCACACCCTGGCCAGCTCATTACGGGGAGTAGTCATTTCCTCACTCCCTGCAGCTTTTGTGGTGTTACTCAGCTTCAGAATGACTCGACATCTCAGAGGAGACATGAACCAGAGTCTGGGTTTGTCGTGCTTTGAAAGGTAAGTGCCCCTTTCATGACTCCCATTCCAAATCAGTGCCAACTCATGTCGCCCACACAACCCTAGGGCCCTTATACCCTCCATGCCAACTCATGGCCCTTCCATACACATCCACCTAGCATTTAAGGGTGGCGCAGTGACACAGTGGTTAGCACTGCTGCCTCACAGCGCCAATCACCCGGGTTTGATTCTGGGCTTTGGTCACTGTCTGTGTTTACTAATTTCACACATTCTCTCCATGTCAGGTGCTCCAGTTTCCTCCCACAGTCCAAACTGTACAAATTAGGTGGATGGCCATGATACAAATTGCCCCTCAGTGTCCCAAGATGTGTAGGTCAGATGGATTAGCCACGGGAAATGTGTGGGGTTACGGGGATAAGGTGGGGGAGAGGGCCTGGGTAAGATATTCTTTCAAGAGAGCTGAAGCAGACCAGATGGGCCAAATGGCCTCCTTCTGCACTGTAGGAATTTGATGGTACAGAATTAATAAGTTCCGATAATAATAAACGCATGTGGGGAATTGCTTAGTAAAAAAAAAACCCACAAATCTTCATTTGATAAAAAACCCTGCTGTTCCTCAAAACTATGGAAGGTGAATTATTCAGATTGCGGATAGGGCGGATACAGGATGACGTTCCCTCTTTACGGGGAGATTTAAACTAAAAGTCACAGCTTAAATATTAGGTCTCCCTTTCAAGGTGAAGATTAGGAGATTAATTTTCTCTCAGAGGGTCATTAGTCCATGGAATTTGCTTCCAAGATTTCTCTCAGGCAAGCATACATAATGAAGACAAGTATACGGACTTTTTCAGCAGAATTGGATGTCGTCATTAAGCGTGCTGGGCTGAGAGCACAGATTCAGTAAAGGATTCAGGCAAAGTACTGTGGATACTGGAATCTGAAAGCAGAAAATGCTGGAAAATCTCAGCAGGACTGACAGCATCTGAGGAGAGAGCGCAGCTCTGATGAAGGGTCATCCAGTCTTGAAATGCTGGCACTATTGTCTCTCCACGGAACTGCTGAGATTTTCCAGCATTTTCTGTTTTTAATGTGTCATTAAAGGATTATTGCAACAGGAGGCCTATTTTGATACGTGGAGAAAACTGTTGACTTTGATTGACATCTTTAAGTGGTTATAATAATTGCTATCTCTTTTGTCAATGCCTCAATGTTTATTTGTGCAAGATTGAGTCATGAAGTATTACAAACCTATTGTTATTGATACTTTACTGCACTCGCTGGCCCCCTCTCCCACCAATAGTAAAAAATTAAGTTTAAAGTTAGAAAGTTGTGGAGGGAACTGACAGCTCACCCTTTATCCTCTCCTTGTTAATGCTGCTGAAATTGATTCAATTTGGCTTAGAGTCAAATAGCCACGTCTTTCACAGGGCTTTGTACATTGTGTAAATGAAATGAATGTTTGGCTACTAGGGAGTTCTCCCAGGTCCTGATGACGATATATTTTATAAGTAGCTCTCCAAGTTCAAGTTGTACATTACACAACTTGCAGGGCACTCAGGGTTCATTTGGCCCATAAAATTTGCTGTGAGTTCGAACCTTGCTGTTGGACCTTCTTCTCGGACCCCCCATACCTTCCCCTCCCTTGTTTGCAACCACAGGGATGGGCACAAGAAGCAAGTCCAAAGGCCATCAGAGCTCAAAGAGGGGATAAGACGTTAGGTTGCAGCTGGACTGACCCTGAGCCGACCCCCACCATTCCGGACACTGTGGGCTGGATTTTCTTCTTCAAGGAGCAAGTAGCAGGAGTCAGGAAAATTCCCGGCTTGGCCAGCCCACCCGCTGCAGGAGGAAACGTCAGGAAAGCTGGGATTTTCATGTTGGTGGGGGTGAGAGGAAAGGATGTGGGGGAAAGGGCGGGATAGGGGCTGTGGTGCGTGGGTTACACTCATGCCAGCCGTCACAGGAAAGAATTTGGAGGCAGTTACAGGAGCTGCCGGTGGGCCATCTGAAAAGCCCACCTTGTGCTGTGAGAATTTGACCCTGGTATGATGAAAGAGTTAAAGCCTTCTAACCCTCACCCCATCCCCACCCCTGTGTCCTACCCATTTTTCAATTTTTTTTCACAAGTTGTTGCTGGCTAGACCAACATTTATTGCCCATTCCTAATTGCCCTTGATGCATGAATTGCCTTATTGAACCGCTGCAGTCCCTGCCTGTGCCATAAGAGCATCCACAACACCATTAGTGAGGGGGAGTTCCAGGATTTTGAGCCAGTGACAGTGAAAAGACACCAATATCTTTCCAAATTTGGCTGGTGAGAGACTGAAAGGGTAACTTGCAGATGGTAATATTCCCAGTTGTCAGCTGCCCTTGTCCTTCTAGGTTGTTGAGGACACTGGTTTGGGATCTCATGCCTCCAGAACCATCCCCTATGTCTCATTTTGTCAAGGCATGCATCCTTACCCATATCGTGTAATCTCTCATGCCCCCATGCCGAGTTAAGCCCTCCATACACTCCCTATGCCAGGCTATATATCCACCCTCACTCATCCTCTATGGCCACTTATGACCCACATTGCAAGCAATACCCATTTACCTGCTGCACAGAACCCACGAATCCTGTAGTGGCAATAGGGTGTTGTCCTGTTTTTGATTTCTGGGCTCTCAGCCAAGAATACATAATGAGGCTTTGCTGAGAGCTAAGAAGTCCATTAGAATACTGAAACACCTGAGCCACAGGGAAAACATAGCTTGATTGTTCATTCTGGATCTCTGATCTCTTCTGTCAATTGCACTATATTTACTTGCACAAGATAAAGAGATTTCAAATTTTTGCAGTTTCAGATATTGATATTTACAGTGTCTGGATGATTGACATTATTATTGGCCTGTAGTTAAAAAGGGGTTTTATTTAAGAATGTAGGAAGTTAGCACTGAAGCTTAAAGCTTTATGTTATATATCCTACTGTCACTATGGATACTGGTTTTACCCAGTATAGTGTGTGTGAGGCTGGAGCGTGGGATGGGGAGGGAGGTGAGTAAATTTTTGTAGGGTGGGAGATAAGTGATCAATGGGGTAAGATATGGATTGTCCACAGATCTAGAATGATCTATGGGGGCTGAATGACTTACTCCTATTATTATATTCAAATTCCAATGCCCCAATCCCTGTATAAATGATATTCCAGGGTTGTGATCAGATACAAAACAGACCCACAGTTTTATTTAATCTCCATCTCCGTAGATAACGATCATTCATCGAGTTACTCCAGAAGATGAAAGACGAGGCATTATCTGAAATAGAAAAGGTCCGCAAACTGCCCAGGATTGACCAACCAGCTAATCTTGGCTGGAAATACTCAGCAGCTCAGGCAGGATCTGTGGGGACGGAGAAGCAGAGTTTCTCTGCGGCCTTTCGTCAGAATGGCCAAAGGTTGAAACGTTTTGAGCAAAGAGGCGGGTGGGACAGAGAAGGTCCGCGATAGGCTGAAAGTCAGGGGTGATTGAATGATAAAGAGTTAGTCTCCCAGGTCAAAGGGAATGGAGGTGGGGCAAGGAAAGAAACTACAGATTTGCCCAGAGGAGGTACACTGCCAATTGAAAACTCCGAAACAAGGGCAGTTGGAAGCTTTCCATGCATTGGCAGGGGATGAACACCTGCCCTTTGAACCCCCCCCCCCTTATCTCTGATCATCCAAGGCCCCCACTTATTCCTTCCAGGTGACACAGTGATTTATATGGACTTCTTTCAATGACATCTACTGTATCCACTCCTCACAATGTTGTCTCCTTTCCACAGGCGAGACCAATCACAGATGGAATTGTCACTTTGCAGAGCGTCTGTCATGTTGATTGTCCACCTTGCTAAGAACAAAGAACAAAGAACAGCCCAGCACGGGAAACAGGCCCTTCGGCCCAACGAGCCCGCGCCGCCGCATCACCCTACACCTATTCTACCCTGCATGTCTACGAATGGAACCCTACTCAGTCAGATTCAGGGAAGAAATAGTGTCAATTTGGTAAAAACTGATTAGCCTAAGAGCACATCTTTGGGGTGTGGGAGGAAACCGGAGCGCCCGGAGGAAACCCACGCATCCACAGGGAGAATGCGCAGACTCCCACAGACACAGGCCCAAATCCATGTATCTGCACAGCTAGCAGTGCTAGTCACTGAGCTGTTGCGGCGCCCGTCTACCGGTCCAGGATCAAGCACACACACCGACATGAAGTACTAGGCCACTCCTGGACTTCCAAGAGCAGCCCACGCACGACCCGCCGTGTGCATGCCCCTCGCTTGACACGAGGTGGACCTCCACCTGTGGAATAAAGACAAAAAATATTAATCATACAGCCTGCCCTTCCGGTGTCTCCCGAGGTTTAACCCTATTTAATAGCACCTACCATATCCCTCCATTCTCGTTTCACTCATGTGCCTATCTAACTGCATCTGTCGTGTTGATATCTTTATCGCCAGCCTACTGCACTGGACTGCGGGGGTGAGGCGCAATGTAAGCTTCAGGGACAACACCTCACCTTTCACAACCTTCTGGACTCAATACTGAGTCCAACGATTCCATCTGTAAACTCTGCCTGTTGTTTCGTTTCCTTTTCTCTGCTTAGTTCAGTTATTTCACACTGGAGCATCTTCTACCAATGGCTTTGTGCCTTCCATCAATAGGGAAAGATATTGGATGGAACGTTCCAGCTGTTAACGCCAGCGGGATCTCCTGCTCCCACTCTCGGCGCACCCCAGCACAGGTTTCCCAGGATAGAGTCAAGGAGAAATCCCATTGACAGCGGTGGGAACAGAGATCCCTCCGCTAGCCAATGTCGCACCACCCCCCACCTCAAGATCCTGCCCATCATCTCCAAGACCAGATTGGCTGCCATTCCCATCATGTATAAGGTCAGGTTAGGGCTGCCACAAAGTGGATTACTGAATGCTGAGACTCTGTAACATTGTCATCGAGGAAAATGAACATCTCGCCAAGGCCATCCCCACTTCTTGCCTTCAAACGGCATGGCAGCACAGTGGTTAGCACTGCTGCATCACAGCTCCAGGGACCTGGGTTCGATTCCTGGCTCAGGTGACTGTCTGTGTGGAGTTTGCACATTCTCCCCGTATCTGCGTGGGTTTCCTCCGGGTGCTCCGGTTTCCTCTCACAGTCCAAAGGTGTGTGGGTTAGGTTGATAAAATTGCTAAAATTGCCCCTTAGTGTCCTTAGATTAGAGGGATTAGTGGGTAATAATATATAGGGATATGGGGGTAGGATAGGGATTGTGGTTGGTGCAGACTCGATGGGCCGAAGGCGTCTTTCTACACTTTAGAGTTCTATGATCTGTAAACAACCGCACAACCTCAAACAGACCATTGTCAGCAGCAAACTACCCAGCCTTCAGAAGAACAGTGACCACAACACCATACAACCCTGCCACAGCAACCTCTACAAGATGTGCCAGATTATTGACATGGATGCCATCATCTCACATGAGAACAGCATCCGCCAGGTACACGGTAAATACTCTTGCAACACGGCCAACATTGTCTACCTGATACGTTGCAGGAAAGGATGTCCCGAGACATGGTACACTGGGGAGAACATGCAGACACTATGACAATGGATGAATGAACACTGCTCGACAATCACCAGGCAAGACTGTTCTCTTCCTGTTGGGGAACACTTCAGCGGTCATAGGCATTCGGCCTCTGATCTTCAGGTAAGCATTTTCCAAGACGGCCCTCACGACACACAACAGCACAGAGTCGCTGAGCAGAGACTGATAGCCAAGTTCCGCACACATGAGGATGGTCTCAACCGGGATCTTGGGTTCATGTCGCACTATCTGTAACCCCCATGACTTGCCTGGGTTTGTAAAATCTCACTAACTGTCCTGTCTGGAGACAATACACATCTCTTTAACCTATGCTTGCCTGTCTCTCCACTCACATTGTTTGTACCTTTAAGACTTGATTACCTGTAAAGACTCACATTCCAACCATTATCTTGTAAATTGAGTTTGTGTCTGTATATGCCTTGTTTGTGAACACAAATCTTCATTCACCTGAAGAAGGAGAGACACTCCGAAAGCTCGTGCTGCCAAATAAACCTGTTGTGCTTTAACCTGGTGTTGTGAGACATCTTACTGTCCGCTGGCATCTCCACATCATGGTTATATAGTGAATGTGAGTGTCACACCCTCAATTCTACCAGCCCTCAATGGTCCCTGACATCTCAGGAAAAGCCCCAACTTCACAAATCTGTAGAAAGTTCACACACAGACTCGAAACGTTAACCCTGTCTCTCTGCCAGAGCCGCTGAGCTTTTCCAACATTTTCTGTTTTATTTCACAAGTCTCTCAGCTGGTTTCAATGCTGGTTGCTTTCTATATTCAGAAGTGAGTGTAACGGACTGGGGGGTTTTTAAATCAGTCTGTGTCCATAATCCTCTATTGGGCAGTTTGTATAATGGACAGACATGTAGTGTAGGATAATGGCCAGCTCCCTGGGCCAGTCATTCAGAAACTTGGCCTAATGATTCCAAGTCACAAATTCAAATCCAACAACTGCAGGTGGGAGAACTTAAATTCAATTTATTAAATTAAATCTGGAACTGAAAGCTTGTCCCAGTCAAAGAACAATACAGCACAGGAACAGGCCCTCCAAGCCTGCACCAATCATGTGTTCCAGAATTATAGGGAGGGGATAGCTTGATCTTGGGATTGGACATAGCTCGGCACAACACTGAAGGCCGAAGAGCCTGTACTGTGCTGTACTGTTCTATGTTCTATGTAGACCATCCGTTTGTATCCCTCCATTCCCAGTCTGTTCATGTGGCTATCTAGATAAGTCTTAAATGATCCCAGGCCCCTCTGTGTAAAAAACGTCCCCCACATATCTGTATTGAACCTTGCCCCCCACTTACCTCGAACTTGTGACCCCTTGTGTTTGTCATTTCTGACCTGGGTAAAAGCTTCCAACTGTTCACCCTATCTATGCCCTTCATAATTTTACAAACTTCTACTAGGTCACCACTCAACCTCCATCTTTCCAGGGAGAACAACCCCAGTTAACTCAATCTCACCTCATAGCTAATACCCTCCATACCAGGCAACATCCTGGTAAACCTTTTCTGCACTGTCTCCTAAGCCTCCACGTCCTTCTGGTCGTGTGCGACCAAATGTAGCCTAATCAACGTTCTATATAACTACAACATCATATGCCAACTTTTATACTCTATGCCCCGTCCAGTAAAGGCAAGAATGCCATATGCCTTCTTCACCAGCTTTTCCACCTGTGCTGCCACCTTTAAGGATCTGTGGACTTGCACGCCCAGATCCCTCTGTATGTCTACACTCCTGATGGTTCTGCCATTTATTGTATAGCTCCCCCCTGCATTAGATCTATCAAAATGCATCACTTTGCATTTATCTGGATTAAATTCCATCTGCCACGTTAATCATGAAACTATCAGATTGTAAAATCACACCCATTTCACGAATCTCCTTTAGGGAAGGAAATCTGCCATCCTTCCCTCTTCTGGCCTCCAGGCTCTTAAATTTCCTCTAGAATAGTCCTAACAAGGCCACCTCGAGAAGACCCAAAGCATGTTTAGTCCTGAAACACTGCCCCAAACTTGTTGATTTCCCAGTACAAGGAGTTGCCCCCGATTGAGTGTTGCAGACTGGCACATTCCAAAGCCCAGGCCTACGTGCTGAGGGACACACTACACCCTGGAGCAGCTGACACAGAGGCTCAATGGGGGAAGGTCGCTGTCTAAAACCTTTCAACCACAGTGAACCAAGGGGGTCAGAACCCCCTCAGTCTGAATGACTCACTGAGTGCATACAGTGGATATTACATGTATCTCAGTTGTACTGAAAGACCACAAAGTGCAACTTGTTCTCTGGAGGTAAGCTTTAAATACCTTTGCATCATTTGTAAGGACCATTGTTAAATGTCTGTAATGTTTCATAGAATCCTACAGTGCAGAAGGAGGCCATTTGGCCCATTGAGTCTGCACCAACTACAATCCCACCCAGGCCCTATTCCCATAATCCCACGTATTTACCCTGCTAATCCCCTGACACTAGTGTCAATTTATCCTGGCTATTCAACCTAACCTGCAGATCTTTGGACTGTGGGAGGAAACCGGAGCACCCAGAGAAAACCCACGCAGACATGGGGAGCATGTATAGTCAGTGACCCGAGACCAGAATCAAACCCGGGTCCCTGAAGCTGTGAGGCAGCAGTGCTAACCACTGTGCCACTGTGCCGCCTATTTCTTTGGCTGTATTGAAGTATCTCAGAGTGTGTAAAGTACCTGAATATTATCATACTTTGTGCGACGGCCATTTTGAAATGTCTTTAATGTTTTTATAGATATTTTATAAATATGTTTGGAGAAAAAAATACAGTTTGTGCCCACCTTCTCTGTTGGGTTCTTTCTATGCCGGCGTTGGACTGGGGTAAACACAGTAAGAAGTCTCACAACACCAGGTTAAAGTCCAACCAGTTTATTTGATAGAACATAAGAAATAGGAGCAGGAGTAGGCCATCTAGCCCTTCGAGCCTGCCCCGCCATTCAATAAGATCATGGCTTATCTGTCGTGGCTCAGTTCCACTTTCCCGCCCTCTCCCCATAACCCTTAATCCCCTCTCTTATCAAGAACCCATCAACCCGCTTCTTAAAAATATTTAGCGAGGCAGCCTCCACCACTTCAACGGGCAGAGAATTCCAGAGATTCACCACCCTTTGAGTGAAGAAGTTCCTCCTCAACTCCGTTCTAAACCGCCTCCCCTTTATCTTGAGGCTGTGCCCCCTAGTCCTACTGTCTTTTTTGAGCGGGAAGAGTCTCTCCACCTCTATCCTATCCATCCCATTCATCATCTTATACGTCTCAATGAGATCTCCCCTCATTCTTCTAAACTCTAACGAGTACAAGCCTAGTTTATTCAGCCTCTCCTCATAGCTCAATCCCCTCAACTCCGGTATCAGCCTAGTAAACCTCCTCTGCACTCCCTCCAGGGCCAAAATATCCTTGCGCAGGTGCGGCGCCCAAAACTGCACACAGTACTCCAGCTGCGGCCTCACCAATGCCCTATACAGCTGCAGCAAGACCTCCCTACTTTTATATTCAATCCCCCTCGCTATGAAGGCCAGCATCCCATTCGCCTTCCTGACCACCTGCTGCACCTGCAAGCTGGGTTTTTGCGACTCATGCACAAGGACCCCGAGGTCCCTCTGCACCGTCGCCTGCTGCAGTCCCTTTGTCAGGTGTGTCTTGTGTGTTGAACACCGTTTCCGAAAGCTTGTGGGTTTACTACCAAATAAACTGGTTGGACTTTAACCTGGTGTTGTGAGACTTCTTACTGAGTTCTTTCTATAACAGTTGACCCACCTGCCTAGTCGCCCGCTATCAGGTTGAAAATCTGGCCGATAGTAGCCCATTCAGACAAGAGGCAATATTTAACTTTCGTCCTAATTTATTCTTTAGAGTATTTGTGGGACTGCTACACATTTTAAACAGCGATATGGTAGGACTCTGAAGAGTGCAGTTGAACAGAGGGATCTGGGAATACAGGTACAGAATTCCCTAAAAGTGACATCACAGGTCGTAAAGAGTGCTTTTGGTACATTGGCCTTTATAAATCGGAGTATCGAGTATAAAAGTTGGAGTGTTATGGTAAGGTTCTATAAGGCATTGGTGAGGCCAAATTTAGAGTATTGTGTACAGTTTTGGTCACCTAGTTACGGGAAGGATGTAAATAAGGTTGAAAAAGTGCAGAGAAGGTTCGCAAGGATGTTGCCAGGACTTGAGAAGCTGAGTTACAGAGAGAGATTGAATAGGTTAGGACTTTATTCCCTGGAGTGTAGAAGAATGAGGGGAGATTTGATAGAGGTGTATAAGATTTTGATGGGTATAGATAGAGTGAATGCAAGCAGGCTTTTTCCACTGAGGCTAGGGGAGAAAAAAACCAGAGGGCATGGGTTAAGGGTGAAAGGAGAAAAGTTTAAAGGGAATATTAGGGGGGGATTCTTCACACAGAGAGTGGTGGGAGTGTGGAATGAGCTGCCGGATAAATGCGGGGTCACTTTTAACAGTTAAGAAAAACTTGGATGGGTTCATGGATGAGAGGGGTGTGGAGGGATATGGTCCAGGTGCAGGTCAGTGGGACTAGGCAAAAAATGGTTCGGCACAGACAAGAAGGGCCAAAAGGCCTGTTTCGGAGCTGTAATTTTCTATGGTTTCTATGTTAAACATGATTAGCTAGTAAGGCTAGGCACCGATTAGCAGACCTCACAAAGGGTGTGTTTGGATGGGGTGGGTGCTAGGACCCTGTGGCACTCCCCGCCAGCCAGCCTCAATCCACGGGATATATAAACAGGCTGGCAGCGGGGAGAGAGTTCAATCCTGGAACTCTTAACTTGCAGCGACAAGGCGGGGGCGTACAAAGTGGGCAAAGATGAGCGTGAGTTTCGAGTCGGTGCAGACCTCGTCCTACAGGAAGCGTTTTGGGGGTCTCACCACAATCCCCTCGAGCAGATACAGCTTCACAAAGAGGTACCAAATACCTTCCGCAGCCTTGCTCGTAACCCAAGCGAAACGCTCACACAGTGAGTCAGAAAGTGCAGGGGGGGGGGTGAGAGTTACACCTTCAGAGGCAGAGACATCTGGAGTCTCAGTTACCTGGTAGGAGCTGAGTCAACTCGGAGTTTCTGTGAACTAGTTTTAAAATATTGTCAGTTCTGACCTTGGGTAGGTTAGAACTGCTTTGGGTTTACAATGTGCAATATTTTAATTACTCTACATATGCTTTATGTTCTGTGTACTGCATCTGGAATGATTACAAGCTGGCTCAGGCTTTGGTCTGGTCTATGTTTGTACCCACAAGATTCTCTTCCAACTGCCTGTGTTGGTTCGAGGTTCTGCTCAGATCTGCTGTTTAACTGTTGGTAAATGTGTTTTTCATTTTAACAGCGTCCTTATTAATCCAGCTCTTTATACAGGGCAGACAATCAGTAATCACAACTGTCTTCACCTGACGAAGGAGACCCAGTCCGAACGCTTGTGATTTCAAATAAACCTGTCGGACTACAACCTGGCGTCGTGTAGCCTTCCATCTAGTCCAACACCAGCACCCCCACAATCATGGCCTCTCTCAAAGACTGAGGGGTGTCAGAACGGGAGGAGAGCGAGGGAGAGGAGTGTCACAGTATAGGGGACGGAGTGAGGAGGAGAAAGGAGGTGTCAGTTTGGTAGAGGAGAGAGGGGTGGGAGAGAGTTGGGAGGGGGGTCAAAGGGGGAAGAGGAGACAGGCTGGGTATCAGTGGGGAGGAGGGAGTCAGAGTGTAGAATCATGGAATGCCTACGGTGCAGAAGGAGGCCATTTGGCCCATCGAGCCTGCACCGACAACAATCCCACCCAGGCCCTATCCCTATAACCCCAGGTATTGACCTCACCATTCCGCCTGACACTCAGGGGCAATTTACCACAGCCAGTCAACGTAGCTCACACATCTTTGGCGTGTGGGAGGAAACCGGAGCACCCGGAGGAAACCCACGCAGACATGGGGAGAATGTGCAAACTCCGCGCGCGCGCACACACACACACACACAGCGACCCGAGGCCTGAATTGAACCCGGGTCCCCGACTCTGTGAGGCAGCAGTGCTAACCCACTGGGCTGAGGGGAGAGAGGGGTCTCAGACAGGGGTTCGAGGGAGGAGTGAGGGTCAACACAAAGAGGGGAGAGAGAAAGAGCAATGTCTCAGTTTGGGGGGAAAAGAGAGAGAGAGAGAGATAGATATCAGGGGGAGAGAGAGAGATAGAGGGTCGTAGCATTTCACAGATGGGAGGATGCGTTAATGTTTTAATTTGATCTTTCAG
This sequence comes from Carcharhinus amblyrhynchos, assembly GCF_965287045.1. NCBI lineage: Eukaryota > Metazoa > Chordata > Chondrichthyes > Carcharhiniformes > Carcharhinidae > Carcharhinus > Carcharhinus amblyrhynchos. Next base: position 5,777,311 of record NC_137350.1, read on the forward strand.
CCACTCTTTTGGAGCGTACAAGCACAGACACGCCCACACCCCTCCCCCACCCATCAGACCATCACCCACCCTCCCCAACCACCCCACCCAGTCTATTCCAACTGATAGGAGAGAATAGGAAGGAAATGGCACCCCCTAGTGAATTCTGACAGTATTGCTGTGCTGACAAAAACTGCTGAGTGCTTGCAAAACAGTGTGCCCTGGAAATATCAGTGCAAGTGTCAGCAACATTTAACACTCACTGAATGGGGGACAGAGTGCTGGAAGAAGGGAAAGATGAGAGAAAGAGAGGGGTGGACGAAAGGTCATATGGAGAGAGAAAGAGAGAGAGGCATCAGAGACAGAGATAACTGAAGGAGCCGGAGATGGACAGAGAGAAGCAGAAGGGTGGGAAACAACTGAGAGAAGGGCCAAGAGACGAGGTAGCGAAGGGATTGAGGAGGGACAGAGATGGAGAGGGGAAGGCAAGGTGAGAGCAGGGACAGGGTGATAGGAGAGGAGGCGAGGAAGAGAGAAAGGACCCAAAGTGTAGTGAGCGCAGAGGTACTGGGGAGAGATGTGGAGACGTGGGGGAGATGGGGGTGGGGTGGGGGGGAGAGGAGGAGGATGGAGTGGTTTCGGCACTGCGCAGTGACCCTGGTTATTTCTCTCGGAATCCGGATTAACTCTTTGGGGACCGCTGACAATTCTCATTAACTAAATTAACTGAATAAGATTGGAAATCAAGTGGATGTAAATGATCGCTGGGCATTGCTGCAAACAGAATCAGGGGAGCTCCCCCCCCTCCCCGCTCCCCCCCCCCCCCCGCTGCCCTGGCCAAAATGTCACCCCTCAATTAGCATCACTACCGTGGGTACTGTGTGTGGGATCTTGCTGTGCAAATTGGCTGCCATGTTTCTTACATTGTAACGGTGGACAGACCTCAAACCTACTTCACTGACAATTTAAAAGTTGTGAAAGGCATGTATTAATGTAACTCTTCTCTCTTTATCTTCCTCCCCTCAGCACTCTTGTATTTATTGGAGAATTGGGTATCTGGATTTGAGAATGTTGCCTGGGACTGATTAGTCAGGAAGTTATCGCGCGGACAACATGCAGCTGCTCCCTGGGCTAAGCACCCGCTCTGAGCCTCACTGATTAATCCTCCTTACGTTTAACAACTAAATTAGAAAGAGAGGAATAAATTATTTCTTTCATAGTTGAGTGAGTCTGGAAAGTTCCATGATGGATCACATGTAATTTGCCAAAGAAATGAAAGGAGATGTAGGTAAGGAGTGACATTATTAACCTATCGTATGGATGCTTCAATCCCCAACTTTCCGACTCGCGGGTTCGGTAATGCCACTGAAAAGTTGGAGTCACACCAACGGGTTAGAACTTTCCGAGGTTGATTCTTGGAGTTGGCTGATCTTCGCCAAGTGTGCTGAAGACAAGAGATGGAATTTTCCATCCCTTCCGGCTCGCAGGATCTTCCAGTCCTGCCGAAGGCAACCTTTCCTCAACCCCCGCCCCCCCCCAACTCCTGTGCACCCACTCTATCACCCCCATGATGGGTTTCCCAGCAGCAGGGTGGTCTAAAACATCATCATGCAGGACTGGAAGATTTCAGCAATAGCAAATCACCTCAGCCACCAGAAAACACGAGATAGAGGCTGGAAAATCCCACCCAGAAACTATAACCTCAGCACCTCTGAGCTAGAACATAAGAAATAGGAGCAGGAGTAGGCCATCTAACCCCTCGAGCCTGCCCCGCCATTCAATAAGATCATGGCTGATCTGATAGTTGTTCAGTTCCACTTACCCGCCTGCTCCCCATAACCCTTAATTCCCTTATTGGTCAGAAATCTATCTACCCGTGACTTAAACATATTCAACGAGGTAGCCTCCACCACTTCAATGGGCAGAGAATTCCAGAGATTCACCACCCTCTGAGAGAAGACGTTCCTCCTCAACTGTGTTCTAGGGAGTGTTAGATTCCACCAGGGTCAAAGTTCATGATGTCTCATCATTGTCCATAGCAATAAGTGTCGACATGGTGCCTGCCATGAGGATCAGGACTGACAATCCTCACTCTCTAGACTGGGTATTTGAGGAATAGTTTATAGGTAACTCAAGGAACCCAAGTTCCCACGGCAACATATACTTTTATATGCATGTTGTAAGCTGGAGCTGTGAATATTAATGTTAGAATTTCTTTCCGTCACTTCTCTTACCGCCTCCTGTTGGTGTGTGTTGGAAAGATTTGCAGGTCAATGCTTAACATCAGTGTAACGAACGTAGGCTATTTCAGCACATGTGGTACAAGAAATAAGAAACAAAGGGCAACAAGTTAAGGCAAATGGCAACAGAACCAAACCTTACACAAGGTTAAAACACTGAGTGCTGTGGGCCTGAGGCAGATTCAATCATGGCTTTCCAAAGGGAATTGGATAAGCCTCTGAAGATGTCATGTGTGGGGTTATGAGGAATGGACTCTTGGACATGGAATACTGAATGGCCTCCTGCAACGTAACCATTCCATGATTCTGTAGGAACAAGAAGCAGGAATGGGCCATTCAGTCATTTGAGCCTGCTACGATATTCAATACCATTGCGACTGATTATCCTCAGACCCACAATCCCCAACTTCTTTCATTCCCTTAGTATTCAATTTCCATCTCTAATATATTCATCGATTAGTCAGCTACAACCATCTGTTCCAACTGGCCCGCTCCTTAGGTCCAGTCTGACTGGCCCGCGCCTTCAGTCTGTTCCAACCGGATCGCGCCTTCGTCCATTCCGACCAGCCAGCTCCAGTGACCCAAGGCTGGAATTGAACTCGGGTCCCTGGCGCTATGAGGCAGCAGTGCTAATACTGCACTGCCCATAAGAAGTAGTTTCTATGTTACCAGTAGATTGTGGTTTCAAATGGTGACTCTGAGGAGGAGACTGAAATGGATCATCCAATTGGCACCTCTGGATAATGATGGTTGCAGTCTTGTTTTTGCACTGATGGAGTCTCTCATCATTGGGAACTGAATGTTCATGCTGCCTCCTTCTCTTCCTCTTCGTTGCTTAATTGTCCACTACCAGTCCTGGTTGGGTGCAGCAGGTCTGCAGAGCTTTGGTCTGATCGTTTGGGGGAGTGCTTAACTCTGTTGTCTGTTGCTTCCTCTGTTCAGTATACACACAGTCCTGCATTGTAGCTTCACCAAGGTGACATCTCATTTTTAGTTATACCTACTGCTTCTGGCATATCATCCTGCACCAGGGTTGATCCCAGGGCTTGATGGTAATGATAGAGTGGGGGATATGTCAGACCATGAGGTTACAAGTTGTGGTTGGGTACAATTCTGCACCTGATGATGGCCCACAGTGCCTCATGGGTGCCCAGTGTTGAGCTTCTAGATCTGACCTGGACTTAACCCTTTTAGCACAGTGGTACTGCCACACACCACAATATCCTCATTGTGAAGATGGGACTTTGTCTCTACAAGGATTGGGTGAGGTCCCTTCTACTGATGCTGTTATAGGTGAATACATCTGCGGCAGCTAGGTTGTGAGACCAAATGTTTTCCTGCATGTTTGTTCTCTCACCATTCTGGAAGCTATTATAGATGATGACATATAGTTGACCTTTGAAGTCTCCAAACATTGTTCCAGAAATGAGGGTAGATGTATATAAGCTAAGTATGGAATGTGATCTGTCAGTGCAAATGTGGGTGGGTCACCACTTTGAAATGTGAAAGAAAATCATATTCTTTATTTCAATATTTAATGTGAAATTATTGTGGCACAATTTAGTGATTAAATTAATTGTACAAAAATACCTTTAACCACATTGAAAAATTCATTGTTTCTTGATAGTGAGTTCATCAAAATCAACCAGAGTCACTGTCGCTATGAATCCCACTCTGGATCAGATCGTAGAATCCATACAGGGCAGAAAGAGGCCATTCAGCCCATCAAGTCAGCACTGATTGAGTATCTCACCCAGGCCCTCTCTCCCCTGCCCTATCCGCATTACCCTGTGGATTTACCATGGCTAATCCACCTAACCTACACACCTTGGGACACTGAAGGGTAATTTTGCATGGCCCATCCACCCACCGATATGGTGTTTTCAGTTTCAGAATCTTTGCCCCGTAACAAATCATCTTCCTTTCCATCCATTGAATTGGATATTCTGCATTTTTGACCAATCTGATGACAATTCTGATGCATTAATAGCATCCAATAATTTAATGATTAAAAACAACACAAAGCATCAAGTGGGGAAGCCAGTCTTTGTGAAGTTCTTTCCCAACCATCCATTTATTCGATTTGGTACAAACATGTTTCTTGAGTGGCTGTTGATGCAGACATCTAAATGTTGATCTAAGGATATTAACCTCCCGCTTGGTAAAACTGTGATATGGGTGTTATTTATCACAGGTACCTCCTTGATTTTATTGACGATACGAGTTCTGAACACGTCCCACACAAATAAGCTGCATTCTTTACATCGGCCACGGGGGGACACCTATATCACAGACTGAACCCTCGATCCACCCCAGCCATCCATGGTCAGGCATAAAAACTCCAGCAGGGACCCTGATTTTCAGCATGGTTTGAAGTTTGGGAGCCGTGCGGATTAATACCGCCATGAAGTTTGTCTCCTCGTGTCCTGTGATTTTTCGCTTGAGTAGTTTTCAAACTTTTCCCCTCCACGGTTTGGTTACCGAGCCTATTGCAATTCATGGGGTGGGAATTTCTGGTTGCACTCACCCCCCCAAGACTGGAAAATCCTGCCCAAGGCCAATGGACCTTCACATGATCCGTGTCCCCCAGCCCCACCACCACCCCCTCCCTCCCCTCGCCACCTCCTGTAATTCCCGTGGAGAGCAGGACAGAAGAATTCCATCAATAGTGTTTCACCCACATTGCTGAGGTGCCAGAATGGGTACTTTTGCTGCTGTATGACTGGAAGCTGGTCATTTCGGCATCAAGCCCTTTTGGTATCCTCAAAGCAATCTTTGTCTTTTGCTGCAACTTTTTCACTCCATTAACCAGCTTATCGCTCGGAAATCTTTGCTGGGCTCACGGTTTGATTTGGTCCATTTGAATACGCGTTGCATTTTGATGACAATGAAACCGTTCTGACGATTGGAAGATCCCATTCTCACACTTCTCAAGATTGGTCCCAGTTCTCATGACGTGTTTGTCCCTGGACATCTTCCTAAGGCAGCTTCCTTCTTTCATTCTCACACCAGTGCTCCGCCAACACTGAATCCCCAAACTGCAGCACACGTTATTTGGTAAGTTAGCAAACGTTACAACTTTGATATTGAAGCCAACTTCATACCTGATTGGTTTTGCTGAAAGATTGGTTTCTCTTCGTCATTTGTCAAGTGGGGTTTTCGCTTTGTAGCGTGTCTTGAACTCCAATGCATCTTTGCAGTACATCCATCTGCATATCACCTGCTCAATCCCTTCTATTAAGTACATAAAACATGTACTTTTGGGGCAGAAAGATTGAGAATGACTGTGTTTAGCATGTCATGACTGAAAAGGGGGAGTGAGCCTTTATTGGACTCTCTCTGAGCCAAGTATTTTTCCAAGGGTTAAGAATCCAACACACTAGTGACTGTCTAACAAAAACACTAAGTGATTGCAGTAAGATCTCCGTACTCTTTTCCACTAATTCCCTTACGATGAAGGTTAACATAATGTGCTCGCTGTGTCTGCATGTTCTATTTCTATTATTTGTGCACGAGGATATGCAAATCCCTCTAAGCAAAAAATGTCTCTCACCTCTTAAATAATCTAATTTTAGATTCTTCCTGCCAAAGAGGATGATTTTACATTTGACATTATAACTAATCTGACACCTTCTTTCTCATTCACCTTGTCTATATCCCTTCGCAGCCTCTTTGTGTCCCCAACACAGCTTACATTCCATTGTAGCTTTGATTCATTAGCAACCTTGGCTATATTATCCTCAGTCTCCAGGCCAACACTACAGATTGAAATTATCATTAGTGTGTATTTCACTGTGATATTGACTGTAATGCGGAGTCTGTATTCTAATGTGACACTGACTGTAATACAGAGTCTGTATCCTATTGTGATACTGATTGTAATTTAAAGTGTATATTGCATTGCGATTGAGGTGCCAGAGGACTTTCGGATAGCTAATGTGGTATGATTATGCAAGAAGGGAGAATGGATAAACCAGGTATTTACAATGAGTCATAGAATCATAGATCCCTACAGTGCAGAAAGAGGCCCTTCGGCCCATTGAGTCTGCACCAAACACAATCCCACCCAGGCCCTACCCCCATATCCCTATATATTATACCCATTAATCCCTCTAACCTACACATCCCTGGACACTGAGGGGCAATTTCTTAGCATGGCCAATCAACCTAACCCGCACATCTTTGGACTGTCCTACATCAATAGTAGGGAAATTATAGAAAATATTTCTGAGGGACAGAATTAATTGTCAATTGGGAAGGCGATGATTGATTAAGGATAAACAGCACGTCTTGGTCCGGGGTGACTGTGTTTGACAAATTAGATTGAGTTTTTGAAGAGATGACTAAGTGTGTCGATGAGGGCAGTGCAGTTGATAATAGTCTACATGGACTTCAGTAAGACTCTTGACAAGGTCCCACCTGGGTGACTGTTACATCAAGAAGGTAAGAGCCATGGGATCCAGAGGGAATTGGCAAATTCGATCCAAACTTTGCTGAGTGGCAGGAGGCAGAGAGTGATGGTTGAAGGTTGTTTTTGTGACGGGAAGCCTGTGTCCGGTGGTGTACCACAGGGATCGGTACTGGGTCCCTTGCTGCCTGTAATGATCTGGATGTGAATGTGGGGAGGGGGGGTATGATCAGTAAGTTCACAAATGATACGAAAACTGGTGGTGTGGTAAACAGTGAGGATGGAAGCCTTAGATGACAGGGTGATATAGACGAGCTAATCAGACAGGCAGAACAGCGGCAAATGGAATTGAACCCTGAAAGGTGTGAGGTGATGCATTTTGGGATGACTAATAAGGCAAGGGAATACACAATGAATGGAAGTATAGAGGACCAGAGGGATCTTGGGGTCCAAATATCCTTAAATCAGCAGGAAAGAGGGATAAGGTGGTTAAGAAGGCGTATGGGATACTTGTCTTTAGTAGCCAAGGCACTGAATATAAGAGCAGATAGGTTATGATGGAGCTGTATAAAACTCTTGTTAGGTCACAGCTGGAGTACAGTGTGCAGTTCTGGTCACCAGACAATAGGAAGGATGTGATTACACTGGAGAGAGTGCAGAGGAGATTCACCAGTTTGCTGCCTGGGTTGGGGGTTTCTCAGGAGCTGGTTAGGCTGGGGCATTAGAGCAGTACAGACTGAGAGGGAACCTGATTAAGGTGTATAACATTATGAGGGACATAGAGAGGGGAGAAGCCTGAGGGGTCAATAACCAGGAGCCAGAGATTTAAGGGGATTTGAGGAAAAGCTTTTTCAACCAGAGGGTGGTGGGGATCTGGAACTCGCTGCCTGAAAGGGTGAGCGAGGCGGGAACCCTCATAGTGTTTAAGAGGCATTTAGATGAGGATTTGAAACACCACAACTCACAAGGCAATGGGCCAAATGCTGGAAAATGGGATTAACATGGCTAGATGCTTGATGACTACATGGGCTGAGAGGCCTCTTTGTGGGCTGTATGATTCTCTGATAGAGAATTCCATTGTGATACTGACTGCAGTACAGAGTCTGTATTCCAGTGGGACCCTGGTGCTGTGATAGAATTTAGCCAGCATCAAACTCAGCCCCTGCTGTGACCTGGGGGTTGTTTATCTCAGCTGGGACAGTAATTTAACTGTCCTCCTTGTATAAGAGGGTTGAAATTAGACAGAAGCCTGGCTGCTGGGATATATCACCGCCATTGGAAAGGTATCACTTCAGGGTGGGATTGGGGTTGCTGTTGTCCCCTGTGAATAGTCTGCCAAAGCTCACTGCAAGAAGAGACTCCATTTGGGCAAAGTTATTGGCTGCGCGATAGAACTCTGGGATTGAATGGGAATAAAGATCCTTGCATTGGGATAGATCAGGGATGGGGGGGCGGGAATGCTCCCACTAATTGCATCTCGTTGCACAGGTCTGTTTTGCCAAGTACCTCCAGAAGCTCCATGATTCGACTGAAGCACGTCAACTATCCAACAAAAAGCTCCGGAATGTTCCAGGACAAGCTCGACTTCACCCTGTCGGACGCCCTCAATGCTGAGTTCAAAGAGACTCGGACCAACGAGAAGTTTGAGATGATGGAACTGAATGACCGCTTTGCCAGTTACATCGAGAAGGTGCGCTTCCTGGAAAACCAGAACAAAATCTTGGCGACGGAGCTCAACCAGATCAAGGGGAAAGAGCCCAGTCGGCTGGGGGATATGTACCTTGATGAGATCCGGGAGTTGCGGCACCAGATGGACCAGCTGAACAGCACCAGGGCCCGTCTGGAGATCGAGAGGGACAACCTGCTGGAGGATCGGAACAACATGAAGCAGAGGTATGGCATCCCCAGATTTCTCAATCCCCACCAACACCCCTCAGATATTAACCTGCTCAGGTAGGTCACACGCTCGCTCTAAGGCTTCCCAATGGCATGAGAATCAAGAGGGTCCATGATTGGCACGCACTTCACCCCCAGAGATTAACCCCCAAAAGGTGAGAATGGAAAGCTACCCCTATTCTTCAAATCACACAGTCAGACAGAGGGTGAGGATATTGGGCCTACGGAGCCTGTGGCATCTCTTTGAAAGAGCGAACTAATTTTTCCCCTCCATCACAAGCTTCCTGCTAATTCCACCCAAACAAGTAACCATTTTGCCTTTTGAATGTTAGGATCGAATCCCGTTATCAGAAAATTTATTTGCACTTTATCCCCCCCCACCCCATCCTACTTGGAGATGGGCTGGAATGTGAGATGTGGAATAATTGTAGACTTTCCTCAAAGTTTATTTATTAGTCACAAGTCAGCTTACATTAACACTGCAATGAAGTTGCTATGAAAATCCCCCAGTCGTCACAGTCTGGCGCCTGTTTGGGCTTCACTAAGGGAGAATTTAGCATGGTCAATGGCAACTAACCGGCACGTCTTTGGACTGTGGGAGGAAACCAGAGCACCCGGAGGAAACTCACGCAGACACAGGGAGAACGTGCAAACTCCACACAGACAGTGACCCCAACCGGGAATTGAACCCAGGTCCCTGGTGCTGTGAGGCAGCAGTGCTAACCACTGTGCTATTCTCAGACAGCCGATTTGGTGCTTTGAATGTGTTTCACTGGCTGTCTGCTGGGTTTAACTCAAACATTTGGAGGACGGGGCTCTGGAAGCTGCAGACGGCTAAGCAGCAATTGAGTGAATAAAGGATTTGGGACACAGTTTAAAGCAACTTGGTTAGGGGCATGAGTTGTGCAGTGGGTTAGAGACTGACCTTCCATCTCTGGAACCTGCTCTATAGATTCGATATGAGATGTGCCAGTTAGTGCCAATCCGATTCCCAGTGGACCCATAATTACACACCGAAACAATCCTGAATATCTTATCATTTGTCAATTTCGTTCTGACTGGTTACACTGGTGCAGTCGGGGCTGCTTTTTGTGTTAGACTGTGTTGCTGGGGCCTTCTCGAAGGAGGTTTCTTCTACGGCTGTACCTGATCTGGGAGAGTTTGGTATTCACACTTGCTCAACATGGAGAGAGTTTCATCACCCAGATACATGGATGCAAAAAATAACCTTTGAGAACAGCTGACTGCAACTGCTGTTTCTCACTCCATCTACCCGAGTCAGACACTCGAACCTCACACCACCCAACACACACCTGAACACTTCCTCCAATAGCCACCAAATGACAATCTCTCTCTCGAGCACAGGAGAAACCTGCAGCCCCTGGGCTGAGACCCATACCCAGATGTAAATCAGCAGTGGACATCCTTGGTCAACAGCCTGATGGTGTAGTTACAGTGAAGGGGCATTGTGCAAAAATAACTAACGCAGCTTCTCCAAACATACTAAGCAGTTGACTACCCAATATAGCACTCAACTTTCCTCCAATTCCTCAGTTCCCGTTTTGCAGTTGGAATTTTTGGAATATGAGGCTCTTGCCGTCGTTTTTAAGCCAGTTTCTCTCCCGACCAGCTCCCTGGGTCTCTCAACCACGATGTGGAGATGCTGGCGTTGGACACAATAAGAAGTCTCACAACACCAGGTTAAAGTCCAATAGGTTTAAACACCACGAGCTTTTGGGGTTTGCTCCTTTGTCACGTGAGTGGGAGTTAACCCTAACTCCCTAACCCTAACTCCCATTCACCTGATGAAGGGACAAACCCCGAAAGCTAGTGGCATTTACTACCAAATAAATGTGTTGGACTTTAACCTGGTGTTGTGAGACTTCTCACTCTCAACTACCCGAAGCCTTGCCCATTGCTGCTTCCCAGCCAGCTTTAGAGGGCAGCCAAGGGTGCTACCATCCACCCTGAGCTCTATGAACATACTGGATGAATATTTCCCCCTGCTAGGGAAATAATAACATAGGCAAAGACTTCACACCCTATATCACTTCCTGTTACCACATTGAAGACTGTGTTCCATGCGACATACACTCTTATAGAATATGCTTCAGAGAAAGGGTTCTGTTGGATTGCATCTCAATGTGTTTAAAAAACTGGTCAACACACTGTCCACTAGGAACAGACAGGGGCTCAAAGACATGCTAGACTGAGATTGATAAATCCACATTGGGTACAGGTAATTATATCATATTAACTGCACGGGAGTAGACCATTTGGTTTAACTCTCCCATGAACCTCCTCTCACCAAACATTATCTAAACATCTTAGGAGATATGGATCAAGGGCAAATCAATGGATTTGAGGAACAGGCTCAACTTGCCTCCTCATGTTCTGGTTTGATATTTTTCTCCCATTCTTCACATAACCTCCTTGTCAATTTTGTTGTGTAGGAGGGAGACCGCTAGTTACCACAAGAGTCAACCAAACTTATCCCATCCTACAGCAAAGAACTCACCAATCTCATCAGTTAAGACAAAATTTGAATCTGTAACTGAAGGTTAGTCGCCCACCCACTCCCTCCACCTCCTGGGTGAAGTCAGCAAGGAGGGCTACTCTCCGGTTTAATCCCGGGAGTGATAGTTGTGGATCTGCACACGCCTCTCCAATGACCCAAGATACAACACTGTTTTCTTCACTGTGTGAAGAGGACTTTTAAAATGTGTTTCTAATTTGCTCCTTTCCAACTCTGCCACCTTACAGAACTCGTCGATCCGTCCCTCTTCCCTCTCCCCACATTTACACAGTAAGAATTAACTCATCAGTTGGACGCTGGTGTAATGGGTCTACAACAGAGGCTCATATAGCCCCTTCTTTACGTAAGGAGCAGTCCACGTTAGACACACAGTAACTGTCAGAATCTTTCATGATCAGAATAGTAACTCAATCACACGAGTGATCATAAACAGATATTTTTCACTGCAGAAGATGCAATGGCGGAAATCTATGCATCGTTCAGGCTGAGCTCCAGTGAGACCACACTCTATCCAATCCGTGCTGTACCTGTCCTGGGAGTGTTTGATGGGGGACAGTGTAGAGGGAGCTTTACTCTGTATCTAACCCCGTGCTGTACCTGTCCTGGGAGTGTTTGATGGGGGACAGTGTAGAGGGAGCTTTACTCTGTATCTAACCCCGTGCTGTACCTGTCCTGGGAGTGTTTGATGGGGACAGTGTAGAGGGAGCTTTACTCTGTATCTAACCCCGTGCTGTACCTGTCCTGGGAGTGTTTGATGGGGGACAGTGTAGAGGGAGCTTTACTCTGTATCTAACCCCGTGCTGTACCTGTCCTGGGAGTGTTTGATGGGGGACAGTGTAGAGGGAGCTTTACTCTGTATCTAACCCCGTGCTGTACCTGTCCTGGGAGTGTTTGATGGGGACAGTGTAGAGGGAGCTTTACTCTGTATCTAACCCCGTGCTGTACCTGTCCTGGGAGTGTTTGATGGGGGGACAGTGTAGAGGGAGCTTTAATCTGTATCTAACCCCGTGCTGTACCTGTCCTGGGAGTGTTTGATGGGGGGACAGTGTAGAGGGAGCTTTACTCTGTATCTAACCCCGTGCTGTACCTGTCCTGGGAGTGTTTGATGGGGGACAGTGTAGAGGGAGCTTTACTCTGTATCTAACCCCGTGCTGTACCTGTCCTGGGAGTGTTTGATGGGGACAGTGTAGAGGGAGCTTTACTCTGTATCTAACCCCGTGCTGTACCTGTCCTGGGAGTGTTTGATGGGGACAGTGTAGAGGGAGCTTTACTCTGTATCTAACCCCGTGCTGTACCTGTCCTGGGAGTGTTTGATGGGGACAGTGTAGAGGGAGCTTTACTCTGTATCTAACCCCGTGCTGTACCTGTCCTGGGAGTGTTTGATGGGGGGACAGTGTAGAGGGAGCTTTAATCTGTATCTAACCCCGTGCTGTACCTGTCCTGGGAGTGTTTGATGGGGGGACAGTGTAGAGGGAGCTTTACTCTGTATCTAACCCCGTGCTGTACCTGTCCTGGGAGTGTTTGATGGGGGACAGTGTAGAGGGAGCTTTACTCTGTATCTAACCCCGTGCTGTACCTGTCCTGGGAGTGTTTGATGGGGGACAGTGTAGAGGGAGCTTTATTCTGTATCTAACCCGTGCTGTGCCTGTCCTGGGAGTGTTTGATGGGGGATGGTGTAGAGGGAGCTTTACTCTGTATCTAACCCCGTGCTGTACCTGTCCTGGGAGTGTTCGATGGGGACAGTGTAGAGGGAGCTTTACTCTGTATCTAACCCCGTGCTGTACCTGTCCTGGGAGTGTTTGATGGGGGACAGTGTAGAGGGAGCTTTACTCTGTATCTAACCCCATGCTGTCCCTGTCCTGGGAGTGTTTGATGGGGGACAGTGTAGAGGGAGCTTTACTCTGTATCTAACCCTGTGTTGTACCTGTCCTGGGAGTGTTTGATGTGGACAGTGTAGAGGGAGCTTTACTCTGTATCTAACCCCATGCTGTCCCTGTCCTGGGAGTGTTTGATGGGGACAGTGTAGAGGGAGCTTTACTCTGTATCTAACCCCATGCTGTCCCTGTCCTGGGAGTGTTTGATGGGGGACAGTGTAGAGGGAGCTTTACTCTGTATCTAACCCTGTGCTGTACCTGTCCTGGGAGTGTTTGATGGGGGACAGTGTAGAGGGAGCTTTACTCTGTATCTAACCCTGTGCTGTACCTGTCCTGGGAGTGTTCGATGGGGACAGTGTAGAGGGAGCTTTACTCTGTATCTAACCCCGTGCTGTACCTGTTCTGGGAGTGTTCGATGGTGACGATGTAGAGACAGTTTGATTCTGTGTCTAAACACCATTCCACGGTACAAATATCCTTTAAATCCTTTGTCTTCCTCCAAATAAAAAGTGTTGCTATAGGTACACATTGGGTGTTAGTGATGCCTGTCTTTTGTGGGGTATGTGGAACATTCTTCGTTCTGGTCCTACTCAGGCCCCCCACAGCTGTTTTTCCAGTACATCGATGACTGTATCAGTCAATGCTCTTGTTCAGAATTGGAAAAATCAATCTTGCTTCTAATTATCACATTTCTCTCACCTTCACCTTGTCCATCTCAGATTTCTCTCAACCTTTCTGACGACTATGTACTAATATTTACTGTAATCCCATCAGTCCCAGGGTTCCCTGAACTGGTCCTGTTCGTACCCTACACTAAGGACGGCAGTCTATTCCCCACCTTGACTGGATCTGTTTTGACGATGCTACCTTCCAAACTCCAACTTCTGAGATAGCTTCCCTTTTTGTTAACTGTGGATACACTCCCCACCCATCCCCAGCCACATTCAACCCCTTCTCAAGGGTAATTAGCCAGCGACATCCATGTCCCAAGAATGGATTGTTTAAAATCTCCCACCTTTTTACACTCCCTCCCTCCCAGAGCCACAGTGAACTCCCCATTTGTCTCCACTCTTCACCCCACCTGTATTATCCACATTCAACAGATCATTTCCACCACTCCCTCCAGCCTGATATCACCACCAAACACGTCGTCCCCTCACTCGCCATGTCAGCATTCCACAGGGATTACACCCCCCCCCCCCAACACTCTGCTCCACTCCTCTATCACCCCCCAATCTCTTATCCCCTTTCCCACAAACACCTTCCCCATGCAATGACAGGAAGCGTTACTCTTTACCTCCTCACTGTCTAAGGGCTCAGACGCTCCCTCCTGATAAAGCAGTGACACATTTGCACATTATGCTGCTCTTCTACATCAAGAAGACTAAACACAGGCTGTTCGGTTTGTGGAACACCTCTGCAAGCGTGACCCCAACCTTCCTATCGTGTGAGCCATTTTAACTCCAGCACCTTGCTCTCATGCCCACATGTCTCTCCTAGGCCTGATGATCCAGTGAAGCCCAATGCAAACTGGAGGAGCAGCACCTCAACTTCCGATTGATTTTTTTTATTCATTCGAGGGTCCCGGGTGTCGCTGGCTGGCTAGCTTTTATTTCCCATCCGGGGTTGCCCCTGGAGGGCAGTTGAAACTCAACCACGTTGCTATGGATCACGTAGGCCAGACCAAATAAGGACGGCAGATTTCCTTCCCTAAAGGACATTAATGACTAGACACTGTACAGCCCTCGGGATTAAACATTGAATTCAACAATTTCAGGCCATGAACTCTGTCCTCCGGTTTTGTTTCTCTTTTTTTTTGCCGGTCCAAATTGTCCTTCTCGCCTTTTTGCCTTTACAGCTGCTTCTTATTCTCCTCTTCACACTCCCTCTAGACAAATACATAAGAACCTAAGAAATAGGAGCAGGAGTAGGCCATCTAGCCCTTCGAGCCTGCCCCGCCATTCAATAAGATCATGGCTGATCTGAAGTGGATCAGTTCCACTTTCCCGCTTTCTCCCCATAACCCTTAATTCCCCTGTCTATCAGAAACCTATCTACCCGTGACTTAAATATATTTAGCGAGGCAGCCTCCACCACTTCAATGGGCAGAGAATTCCAGAGATTCATCACCCTTTGAGTGAAGAAGTTCCTCCTCAACTCTGATCTAAACCGCCCCCCCTTATCTTGAGGCTGTGCCCTCTAGTCCTGCTGTCCTTTCTAAGCGGGAAGAATCTCTCTACCTCTACCCTATCCATCCCCTTCATTATCTTATACGTCTCTATAAGATCCCCCCTCAGCCTTCTAAACTCCAACGAGTACAAACCCAGTCTAGTCTCTCTTCATAGTCCAACCCCCTCATCTCCGGTATCCGCCTGGTGAACCTCCTCTGCACTCCCTCCAAGGCCAATATATCCTTCCGCAAGTGCAGTGACCAAAACTGCACACTGTATTCCAGCTGCGGCCTCACCAGTGCCCTGTACAGTTGCAGCAAGACCTCCCTACTTTTATATTCTATCCCCCTCGCTATGAAGGCCAACATTCCATTCGCCTTCTTGATCACCTGCTGCACCTGCAGATTGGGTTTTTGCGATTCATGCACAAGGACGCCCAGGTTGTTTAAAGAACAAAAACAGCCTGGGAAACAGTCCCTTCGGCCCAACGAGCCCGCGCCGCCATTGCAACACCACCAGTCCCCCTCTCCACCGACCCCTGTCTAATGTTTTATGGCCATCCAGATTGAGGGAATCTGATTTAGGGACATTTTATTCCTGCCAATCAGCCTAACAGCACATCTTTGGGGTGTGGGAGGAAACCGGAGAACCCGGAGGAAACCCACGCAAGCACGGGGAGAATGCGCAAACTCCCACCGACACTGACCCAAATCCATGTGTCTGCACAGCAATCAGTGATAGTCACTGAGCTGCCGTCTTGCCCAGTATCTGGTCCAGTTTAGGCACACACTAACGACATGAAGCACTGGGCCAATCCCAAACAACCAAGAGCAGCCCCAGTAGGACCCATCGCGTGTATGCCCCTCGTTGGACACGAGGCGGACCGACTTAGAACCTGTGAATGAAAAGAGAAAAAACATTATTATCATACCATATCCAATTACATTACCAGAGTTTCTTTGCAGTAACTCACTTTGCCTTTTGATCCACGATAGCTTTGAGGTTTCATTTCTCCCGCCCTTTAACCTATCGCAGAACCTTTTGTTCCTCCTCACCCTTCCTCCTTTCATCAGCCTATCACACTGTTTCCGTCATGAAGACTCATATTCAGCTTCACTCACTCAGCTTCTCTCCCCACAGGTGCTGCCAGACCTGCTGGGTATTCCAGCACCTCCTGCTTTCATCACATCTTTCGCTTTGAGTATAAAAATAAGCGATATAAATAAAAGCTTTACAGCTTGCAAAATTCTGTTCTATCGCCCCCACGATGGCACAGTGGTTCGCACTGCTGCCTCACGGTGCCAGGGACCCGGGTTCAATTCCGGCCTAGGGTCACCGTGTGGAGTTTGCACATTCTCCTCGTGTCTGTGTGGGTTTCCTCCAGGTGCTCCGGTTTCCTCCCACTGTCCAAAGATGTGCGGGTTAGGTTGATTGGCCGTGCCAAATTGCCCCATCGTCTCAAGGGGATTAGCAGGATAAATGTGATGTTACAAGGGATATGGCCTGGGCGGGGTTGTAGTCTGTGCAGACTCGATGGGCTGAATGGCCTCTTTCTGCACATCGGGATTCTCTGATTCCCGATTACAAATCCCAGAGGAGGAAGCGGCTCGTTGACTGGCCTACCAGCAGAGGGCAGCCCCGAGCAAACCCTGGGCTCAGCCTGTTCGACGTGAGTCCCAGATCATCCAGCCTGCAGCTGTGGCTCAAACATCTGGGCTGATGTGGCAGGAATGCGTTGGGAACAGTGTTTGAAGGGTGTGCGATGGACAAACAGCCTCTTGTTTCCTCACTCCTGCTGCAATGGCTCATTATTATAAATACAGAGGCCTGCCTCTCCAGAGAGAAGGAGTGTCTTTTTAACAAGCTCTGTGTACTGTACTCTCCCTGGACAGGAGGTCGAGGTGACCCATCAGGACTCACACTGTACCTAACCTGACAGTCACTCTGATTCACTGAATTCACTAACTCCCAGCAGGAAACAGAAAGACTGCGTCCCTTCACAGAACAATTCCAATTAAAGTCTTTATGTTAATATAATTTAAGCAGTCTGTCCACCTGAGATTAAGCATGAGGGGAAGGGCAAACAAAAATGCAATTCTCATTGCAGTCCTGTTTTGGACAAATCTTAGAATCAGGCGGTGCGGAAGAGACCATTCAGCCCATCGAGTCTGCACCGGCACCTGAGAAACATCTGACCTCCCACCTAACCCTGCCTGCCAGCACTTGGCCCGTAGCCCTGAATGTTATTGCGTGCCAACTGCTCATCCAGGGACTTATTAAAGGATGTGAGGCAACCTGCCTCTCCCACCCTCCCAGGCAGCACGTTCCAGGCCATCACCACCCTCTGGGTAAAAAAGATTGTCCTCCCATTCCCCCTAACCCTCTTGCCCCTCACCTTGAACCCATGTCCCCTTGTAACTGACCCTTCAACTCAGGGACAGCTGCTCTTTATCCATTCCATCCGTTCCCTCATCTTGTACACAATGTAATACTGCCGAACCACTGTAAATCAATGAACAATACTTATTTTAATCCAGCATCTTCTACAAAGCTCGTGGACAACTGTGACCTCGGCCATAAAACCAGCAGAAAGGTAGACGCAGGTTTACAAACACTTCAATGGTTCCAGTGTGTAACCATTGTTATTGAGAAGAGTGTGTAACAACACAAAATAGACATCACCGAGACACACTCATCTGGCTGAACTGCCCACATGTGTTGCTGTCTGTCCATATCAGCCCAGAGAGAGAGGGACAGTGGGCCGCGCGGCCCTCCGAGCCTGCTCTGCCATTCACTTTGATCATGTCTAATCATCAAATTCAATATCGTGATCCCCCCTGCTCCCTCCCTCCCCCCCAGTATCCCTTGGTCCCTTCAGCCCCAAGGGCTTTATCCAATTTCTTCTTGAAATCAGACAACGTTTTAGAACATAGAACATTACAGCGCAGTACAGGCCCTTCGGCCCTCGATGTTGCGCCGACCAGTGGAACCAATCTAATGACCCTCTAACCTAAGCTATTCCAATGTTATCCATATGCCTATCCACTGACCATTTGAACACCCTTAAAGTTGGCGAGTCCAACACTGCTGCAGGCAGGGCATTCCACACCCTTACTACCCTCTGAGTAAAGAACCTACCTCTGTCATCCGTCCTACAATTATCACCCCTCAATTTAAAGCTATGTCCCCTCGTGTTAGCCATCACCATCCGAGGAAAAAGACTCTCACTGTCCACCCTATCTAACCCTCTGATCATCTTGTATGCCTCAATTAGGTCACCTCTTAACCTCTCTAACGAAAATAACCTCAAGCCCCTCAGCCTTTCCTCATAAGAACTTCTGGCCTCAACTTCATTCTGTGATAGTGAATTCCACACATTCACCTCCCTCTGGGTGAAGAAATTTCTCCTCACCTCAGTTCTAAAAGGTTTACCCCTTATTCTCAAACTATGACCCCTAGTTCTGGACTTCCCCCACCATCAGAAACATTCTTTCTGAATCTACCCTGATTAACCTGCTAGAATTGTATAAGTTTCTATGAGATCCCCTCTCACTCTTCTAAACTCCAGTGAATATAATCCTAACTGACTTAGTCTCTCCTCATATGACAGACCTGCTATCTCAGGAATCAGCCTGGTAAAGCTTCATTGCACTCCCTCTATAGCAAGGACATCTTCCTCAGAGAAGGAGACCAAAACTGCCCACAATATGCCTGGTGTGGCCTCACCAACACCCTCCACAATTGCAGCAAAACAGGGTATAGATAGGCCTAGTAGATAGGGATATGATCAGTGCAACTTGTGGGCCGAAGGGCCTGTTTGTGCTGTAGTTTTCTATGTTTTAGGTTCTATCCCTGTCCCTATACGCAAATCCTCTCACTATGAAAGCTAATATACCATCTGGCTTCTTTACTGCCTGCTGTACCTGTGCACTTACTTTCAGCAACTGATGCATGACGATACCAAGGCCTTATTGAGTATCCGCCTCTCTCAATTTACACCCGTTCAAGTAATAATCTGTTTTCCTATTATTGCTACCAAACCTCACATTTATCCCCATTATACTGCATCTGCCATGCAGATACCCACACACTCAGCCTGTCTAAATCACACTGAAACATCTCTGCATCCTCCTCACAGCTCACCCTCCCACCCAACTTTGTATCATCTGCGAATTTGGAGATAATACATTCAGTTCCCTCTTCCAAATCATTAATATATAATGTGAACAGTTGTGGCCTAGCGCGGATCCCTGCGGAACACCTCGAGTCAAAGAACAAAGAACAAAAACAGCCCAGGAAACAGACCCTTCGGCCCAACGAGCCCGCGCCGCCATTTTAACATTACCAGTCCCCCCCTCCACCCACGACCCTTATCTAATGTTTTATTGCCATCCACACTGAGGGAAACTAATTTAGGGACAATTTATTACTTCCAATCAGCCTAACAGCACATCTTTGGGGTGTGGGAGGAAACCGGAGCACCCGGAGAAAACCCACGCAAGCACGGGGAGAATGCGCAAACTCCCACAGACACCGGCCCAAATCCATGTGTCTGCACAGCAATCAGTGATAGTCACTGAGCTGTCGTGTTGCCCAGTATCTGGTCCAGTTTAAACGTACACTAACGACATGAAGCACTAGGCCAATCTCGAACATTCAAGAGCAGCCCCAGTACGACCCATCGCGTGTATGCCCCTCGTTGGACAACAACAGTCACTGACTGCCAATCAGAAAAAGATCCATTTATACCAACTGTTTGCTTCCTATCTGCTAACCAGCTTTCTGTCCATCTCAAGACATTACCTCCAATCCCATGTGCTTTAAGTTAAAGGGAGGAAGAAAACTAATGGGGTAATAATTGGAACAGAATGATCTAAAGGGTAAGACTGAATTAGATGTTTCCATGAAGAAAAGGAAGAGGGTCTCCACAACATGTTATAAAGTTCATTGGAATCGGGTAAATCATCAAATGAAAACACGATCCCACACTTTGCTCCTTTATTCAAAGAGGTGGGGGATACAGCATTACTGTAATGATGTGGCTGTTAGCTTTACAGCCACAGTGTGGAAGTACCAGGGAACAGACTGGGAACAGAGTAAGTTAGCGCTTGGAACGGTGTAATCTAATTCGAGTCAGCTCGCTGGTATGATCAGAGATCCTTATCTAATAACCCTAACTGGGTCAGTGAAGATCAGTGGACAGGAAGCAAGCACACGGATTTTGAGGAGACATTTACTAACCGGTGAAAGGCAGGTGATTGGGACACATGCAGAGGGCAATTAAAGAAGGGCTTTGGCAATTGATGGGATCTGCCCATTGAGGAATGCCCACTGGCATTGAATAACAGGGGGACCTGGTACAGGGACAGGAACTGATAGAGTTATAGCTCTTCAACTTAGTGAACAAACTCACATCCCAGCCCTCACTCCGAAACTGTGTGTTTTTCAGATTACAGGATGAGATCAATCTGCGGACGGAGACTGAGAACAACTTAGCAACGTTCAGACAGGTAAGGAACTGCCAGAGACTGATGCCAAAAATCGCTGTCCTCTTTCGTGGCTGAGATTCTCCTGTGCTGTTGAAAGTGAATAGAGTTTTGGCTGAAACACCAAATTCTCCATTCTCACTCGCTGTGGGGTGGGTATGGACCAGATCAGAGACTCCTTCCCTGAATGTCTGGAGCTCTGCATTTCTAACATTGAAACTATGTACCAGTGAGGAAATGCTGGATAAGGGCTGGGCTAACTTGGCAGAGAGATGAATTAGTATTGAAGGTAGTTCATCTCAAGTATGGGCCAATGGTGGGGAGTGTGTCAAAGAACAACACAGCACAGGAAACGGGTCCTCCAGCCCTACAAGCCCACGCCGCCCATTTTAACACTCAGTGGGCGCCTCATTCCAATCCTCCTTCTACCTATGACTTTTGTCTACGCCTCGTGGACTCCACAATAAAGGGGTGCAAATTTAGAGAACTATATGTGCGCCAGATTAAGGGAGGTCTAATTTAGGGACGATTTGTTACACCAATCAGCCTAAAAGCACGTTTTTGGGGTGTGGGAGGAAACCAGAGCACCCGGAGAAAACCCACGCAGGCACGGGGAGAATGTGTAAATTCCCACAGACACCGACCCAAGTCGGAGGTCCGACCCGGGTCCCTGTATCTGCACAGCAAACAGTGATAGTCACTGAGCTGTCGTGTTGCCCGTCAGTTGGTCCAGTTTAAGCGTACACTAACGACGTGAAGCACTAGGCAACTCTCGAAGCAACATCCAAGAGCATCCCTCGCACAACCCACCGCGTGTATGCCCCTTGTTGGCCAACAAGGTGGACCGAGGTGTCCTGGGTCGTTTTATTGGGTGACACATGGACAGGCCTGTGAATGGGTATATTGGACACTTCCGTGAAGCCCTTTTCATTTAGAACTGCCTTAAGAACTCTCCAATGGACGCAAATTCCAGTAGGTTCCACGAAGGGGGTGATCTTCAACAAAACTTCCTCCCTACCCTATACCCAAGCCACACCTAAAGAGGAAATCTACTCCTGCCCTCCATTAATGGGATTAGGTTGTCACTGAAGTGAAATTCTGTCATTATCTTCATGGTGGGCCATGGTTGAGTGCCCTTGTGGTTGGGCGGGGGGGACGGAAGGGTGGTGAAGAGAGCCCCCAATACTTTTGTAGGATGGAGGGGGTGGGGTGGAGGCTGGAGTGGTAGAGTGAAGAAATACCACATACCTTACTACAGGACACTTGGTTAAACCAGAAACCATTCCATTTTTTTGATGGAAAATTAAATAAATATTTGAAACAGAGGAAGGTACAGAACCAGAGGGAATGTGGGGCAATGAGATTATCTTTAGATTGATCTGGCAAAAGTTAGCACAGACACAATGGGCCAAATGGCCTCTTTCTGTGTGTACGTTCATTTGGTTTAGTTGGCATTGGATTGAGTTTCCTCTATTAGTTGTTGGATCTTCTGACTGTCCATGCTGATTCTCCTTTGCTTAGCAAAACTGTGCAGCAAGCAACAGATTACGATAACCTTTGAGATATTGGCAGTTCCACATTTCAACCCCAACCTCTTGCCCCTTCTAATCTCCCCATGAATCATTCCCGCTGCCAAGGTAATGAACAATCAGAACTTTGAGCCCAAGGTCTTAGAATGGCTGTACGTGAATGAATGCACCCTCTTTCCATGGTTGAATGCTGTGGGGAATTGGATTTGAAGCTTGATTCAGTGATATCCATCTCCTGACTGCTTTTCATGGAGAGACGGGTAACAAGGATACCCCTGAAAAACAAGAAGCATCTGGTGTTTTCTTTGACCAGTGCTTTGCCACTTGGTAAATTGGGTGGTTATTCTCTGCTGTTGAGTATCTCAGAGAGGTAGAAGTTCCAAAAACGTGTCACCCCCTCATAGACCTTTGCATGCTCGCCTGTGTCCTGGAATCCATCCGGAGGTCAACGAAAATGCTCTTTGGCTGCTTTTCCTTGGAAATGGAGAAGACAACATGTGGATATTCTCATTGGAATAGGAATAGGAACATCTCAACCTGTAGCCACAGAGGCCAGGAAGGGGTAATCATAGAAACACCATTTTTGATTTAACCCCATGTCGTCTGAGGGACTAACCTTTGGAACCTTGACAGTGCCCACTTAATTTGCAAACTGCGACAAACCAAACGTTGTAGGTTCATGATCTTTGGGTGGCGCAGTGGTTAACACCGCCGCCTTACAGCGTCAGGGACCCGGGTTCGATTCCATGACTTCCTTGTCATGGGGACGGGGGCTGGAGGGAGTTTAACTTCAGTGCTAAGGGGGGGTACCCTTTATAGATGGTGTCCCAATCTCTCTGAAACTGGCCTTGCTGCCTCTATCAGACCCCATTCTGCCAAACGGACAGTGCTAAACCGACCTCCCCCCCCACCGCACCATCCCAGTTGATTTTGTCAGAATGGCTCAAGGCCTGATTTGAAATCTCGGCAGTGCGTGTGGAGAGATAAGCGTTGGGGTTTTCACTAGGACTCTGACCCTGTGACAAACTATGGGGAAATTCCCAAGAGCGGGAACAGTGAAGCTCTCGGGAACTGCAGATCTCAAGATTGGCAAAGTCCCTTCAGGCTGTGGGCACTTTGAACTGTCAATGGTAACGTTCAACACCTCTGAGCTTTCATTGTCACTTCCCTCTGAAGCCCATCCCCAGCTCCTTCTCTTCTGAAGTATCTTCCCCCAGTGGAATCCTCTCTGGGTCCCCCTCTCTCTGGGTCCCCCTTTTCCCCCCGAGTCCTCCATCCCTAAATCCCCTCTCTCATTGCCTTGTTCCTGAAGCCAGTTGGGTTTAGGAAGCCCATCAGGGGAGGTAGGGGAAGGGGTGGGTGCAGTGCTTTGCTGGCAAATGGCTGCTCTGTTCTGTATCTCACCTTGCTCTCCGCTCCCCTTGTCAAGGACGTTGATGACGCTGCTTTGGTTCGGGTTGACCTGGAGCGGAAAATTGAATCCCTGCAGGATGAGATCGACTTCCTGAAGAAAGTCCATGATGAGGTAAGGACTCTGCACCCCTGTGTGGTTGGGAATGAGCGGGGAGTGACTGGGATTCAATTGGAATCTGGCTACAATGATCCAGCTCCATCCTCCTCGCACCATCAGGCTGTTTGTTACCAGATCTGACTGAAGAATAACCAGGTTGCAGCCTCTTTAGATCTGATGAAAATTTTCCATTGCCAGGATTGATTAATGGACCGGGATAGTCAAAAATCCTGGACAACTGTTCCAGGAACAAAACCCTGTGGATGCTGGAAATCCAAAATAAAAACGGAAAGTGCTGGAAATACTCATCAGGTCTGGCAGCAGCTGTGGAGAGAGAAAAACAGTTAGTGTTTCAGCTTTTGATGACACTCTGTCAGAAGACTATCGAATCGTAGTCAGTGTATCATTTGCAATGATTTCTCTTCCTGTTCCTGCACCGTCACCTCTGTATCATTGACCCCTTTTCTATTTCTACTGCGACCCTTGGGATGGAGGAGGGGTTGAGGGTGGGGAAGGGGTTTGAGCGAGGCACGGTCTTTGACT